>NC_064816.1:95922247-95936410 GCF_023721935.1 Panthera uncia | reverse complement strand
GAAAGAAAGAAAGAAAGAAAGAAAGAAAGAAAGAAAGAAAGAAAGAAGGAAAAAAGGAAGGAAGGAAGGAAGGGAAAGAAAGAAAGAAAGAAAGAAAGAAAGAAAGAAAGAAAGAGTTTCATTCAGATGAAAAAAAAAGGCCTTGTATTGAACCCATGACTACAATGTGCCACTTACAGAAGAATATGATGAACTCAACTGTCTACACATGAGTCTGTGCTTGAGATTGCCAGGAGTTGATGGCCTGAGGTAGGAGTAGGAGTAGTCATGGGACTCTGAATGACACTTGATTTAGGGGCAAACCAGATGGGGGAAATGGGACAATTGCCTGAATGAAAGAGTATCCCTGATTTCCCTTCGGTAATACAACTGATAAAGACAGAAAAGTCAGGAGGGAAAACTACTTTTGGAAATACACTGTACTTTAGTCACGTTGAGTTTGAAGGGACAGCCTATGCTACAGGATGCACTGAAAAGATGCTAATAGTATCAGTAGAATTTACTATTGGTCTGTGTCAATGGTTCTCAGCTTTGGCTGTATATTACAATTACTTGGGAAACCAGTATAAAAAAGATACTAATAATCAAGCCCACTCCAAACCACCTGAATCAGAATCTCTGAGAGTGGGATGAGGCATTGATATTGCTTAAAACCTCCTCCATTGATTCTAATGTGCGGTCAGGCTTAAGAACCAATGGTCTAAATTTCCAACTTGGAGACACTTAAGTTCTGGGAAAAGTGCCTAAGATATTAAGACACTGTTAAAAACTGGTTACTAAATATCCTGTACTTCAATACTAAGGAGTTTCTGCAATCATGGGAATAGAGACTTTATATAGCTAACAATATTCTAAACCATGAAAGCAAAAATTGTCTTTGAGGAAGAGGATATAAGAGTGAAAGGAGAGTGATATAACTCTAGGTTGCATCAACAATTATACAGCAGGAGGTGATTTATAACCTCAGGGCTGCCCAAAGAGCTCATTCCAGAATTGTCCCCCTTCCCATTTGCCACATCCACGATACCAGAGTGTTTCTCTCAGGACATGGTGTAAGCTTTCCAAGCAACTAATGAACATTCAGAACACAACTTACTTGGGGCACCGTGGCTCAGTCAGTTAAATGTCTGACTCTTGATCTCGGCTCAGGTCATGATCTCAGAGTTTGTGAGTTCAAGCCCAGAGTCAGGCTCTATGCTGGCAGCTTAGAGTCTGCTTGGGATTCTGTCTCTCCCTTTCTCTGCCCTTCTCCTGCTGCCACATGTGCAGGTGTGCTATAAATAAACAAATAAATAAATAAACTTAAAAAAAGAAAGAAAAAGAACACAGCTTACTTATACAAAGTTGGCACTGTTAATAAAGATCCACAAAATCTCCATTAACTGTATCTTCTTCCTTCCTACTCTCCTCCAACCCAAGACTTCCACCAGTATTCTTGACTATATCCTAATCCTTCTGAGATGTGGCTTCATAATTATCCACTCATTCTTTCTCTCACTGACATCTTCAATTATTCTCTTCATGAGATTGTCCCATTCAGCTCATAAACATTTACAAGAATACTTCACATTAAAAAAAGAAGAAGAAGAAGAAAATAAACCTCCCCATCTATTCTACCTCACCCTCAAATTACCATCCTATCACTCTGCTTCCTTCATTGGCAAACTTGAAAAAAATTACATATTTCTCTGTCTCCATTCCTATCCCCCACTTAATCCCTTTTAATCTATTCCTGGCTCCATTACTCTTCTAAGATCACTTTCTTCAAAGTCACTAGTCATTTGCCTTCAGTTTTTATAGCTACTCTCTCTTGACCTTCTAGAAATCTTTCTCAAAATCAAATCTTTTGACTGCCATACATTTGTACCGTCCAGGTGATCCCACCTCTAGGGCCCTATTTCCTGTGCGTCCTTAACTACCTGCAGTTCTTCTTCCCATCCCCAAATGTGAACACATCCAAAGGCTCAGTCAAACATCACCTTTACTTGAGTGCCCTTGTTATGTCCAGCTGTCTCCAGCAATTGGTGATGCTCTGCTGCCCCCACCTGGCCAAGCCCATTGTAACCACTCTGGAAGCTCTCGCTGTACCCTTACCTGGAAAAGTGCCAGGATACCTTATCAAATCACACACATCTGTGACCTCTCTATAGCTTCAGCCCTCCTATCTAACCATGGGTTAAGTTCAAATTAGATCTCCCTTCATCTCCTTAGAGTCTATGTCCCAAACTAAACTCAACATTTTTCTCCAAAGACCTCTTTCTCTACCATTCTTCAGTTTACCTAGACTCAAGAGACACCCGTAACATCTTTCACTCTCCTCATCTATCTTGTAATTGAGGAATTTTTGTTGAGACTTCTTTTGTAAATCAATAACTTTTCCCCCTACATTATTGACCCACCTGCCTAGACTCTTACCCTCATTTAAATGATTACACAATTGGATCTAACTGGATTTCCTTCCTTCAAAGCCTTCAAACCTTTCCCATTGTCTTCAAGGTAAAAGTCTGTGCCTGCAGAATATAAAAGTAGATTAAAAAATCACACTGAGGGGCACCTGGGTGGCTCAGTCACTTAAGGGTCCTACTTCAGCTCTGGTCATGATTTCACGGTTTGTGAGTTCGAGCCCCGAGTCGGGCTCTGTGCTGACAGCTCAAAGCCTGGAGCCTACTTTGGATTCTGTGTCTCCCTCTCTCTCTTCCCCTTCCCTGCTTGCACTCTGTCTCTCTCACTCTCTCAAAAATAAATAAAATTTTAAATCACACTGAACATTAAAAAAAATTTTAAATCACACTGAAACCAAAGGCAAACTTGCAGCTGAGCTATTATTAATCTACTTTCTCATTATATACGTATAAAAGTATTTTTATGATAATATAAAATATATTTTTTATTATATTAAACATTATAATGTACAATTATATATTGTACAATTTTCTTAAAATTGAAGGGGAAAATTCTAAATGATAAATTCAAATATTTCCATTTCATAATGCCATTATGCTTTTAACCTACAGAAAGCAAAATAATTAAGTATATAAACAAATGCAAAAAATAATTGTCTGAAAAGGGAAGTCATTTCTTTTCCCTCAACCACCACATTAGAGTAAGTTCACAATATGTGTTCTTCATCCTCACAAATTCAAGGTGACTAAATCATGTTTATATTTAGCTTAGATTCCTGCTCTGCCATTTGTTAATTACATGATCCTGGACTAACGTTGAAGCTCTCTGGGTCTCAGTTTTCTCCTCTAAAGATGAGAGTGATATTTTGTACCTCAAAGCCTCTTGCATGTTTTAATGATTTAATATGTAAAAAGGATCTCAGCGCATAGGAAGTGCTGATTAGTGTTAGCACTGATGATGGTGATGTAAATTGATAGCCAATAGAAGCTGCACTTCTTATTTTAAGAAGTCTTTTTTAACTTCTCCCACTTTAGACATAACATCTTAGATGTATAAAACTTAAATTAACTGAAATAAGATAATGCAATGTAGGTGATGACCTAAATTCTTAAACCAGAGTTTACACGTGAGCGCCTACCATACGCAAGGTTATTTCCCAATGACCTTCCATTGAGAAACAAGGATGGTTGCTCTTGAAGAGATAATCTCTTATAAATCTGCACTGAGTTTACTGATTCAAGATAAATACTGCAATATCTGACAGACTCTCAGCATCAATGATAGGAACAGAACGTTTTAGTCTTGGACTTGTGTTGTGAATTCACTTGAATTGCTACTATTCATGCTGGCTGAGAATGACAAATTAGGTGAAAATTAGTGGTTAGTCTCTACCTACCATTCTATAGTCATGATGATGGAGGATCATTTATCTACAGAATGAAGAGTAGGGGCTGGAAAATTCTGGAGACTACATTATTCTGAACCAGTAACTTCTTAGAAATTCTTTTCAAGGTTTCATTAAGAGTGCTTAAGCAAAGTAACATTTGTTCTTCCTTCACAAAATAAGACTTTGGCAGTGAATGTTTACAGGATTTCTTTAAAAATATAATAGCAAATATCACAGATGTCTAAGAATTAGGCTCAACTGTAGAACAAATCATAATTTGTTTTATTGCTTTATTTAATTGGACCTCAACTGGCCTTTTGGATAGTACAATAATATTCTTAAGCAGAGGAGATTATTTTAAAATAGATATATCATGGAATTATAGCCTTTCTCAAGAATGTCACAACATATGCAACCAGTTATGAAACACACATTTCAAAGTTAGATCGAATAGGGTCATTATTAACAAAATTTTTAAAAAGAACCTAAGTTCAATCTTCTTTTATGGATATATGATGGAATTACAGACTTTCTCAAGCAGAGAAGAAACATTTTACAGAGAACTTATTTTGCCATGTATAGGTGCATGATATTAAAGAAAATTTGGGGAGGGCACCTGGCTGATTCAGTCAGTAGAGTATAGAACTCTTGATCTCGGGACTGTACGTTCAAGTCCCACACTGGGTGTAGAGATTACTTAAAACTACAATCTTTGAAAAGAAATTTAAAAAAATAAAGAAAAATTTAAAAATAAAGAAAAAATTTTGCTCAAAAGTACCCAATTTAAATGTGTTCACAAATGTAAAACAAATCAGTTTTTAAAATAATTATAGTCCAACACCATTAAAAATTAAATTCAGACATAATTAAAGGGGAGGCTTAAAATCTTATGCAGTAATTTTTCATTTTTACTCTACTTAACAGACTCCTCATGGGTCCATAAAAGACCACTCAAGATGGCCTAAGGATGACTCTGACCTGAGCACACACAACGTTTTCCAAAGTCCTCCTACTGGAGAAAACTATATAATGTCTCAAGAAGATGAGCCTGAGGGAAGAATGAATTGTCCAGAAAGAACATTTATCCTACACTGGTGCTTCTCACTAATCATCTGGGTATCTTGCTGAGAAGCAGATTCTGATCCAGTTGGTCTGGTGAGGGCCCTGAGAGTCTGTAGCTCTAACAAGCTCCCAGGTGATGTTGATGTTGCTGGACCATGAGCCACGCTTGAAGAAATGAGGTGCTAACACATAATCTGTATCATCAGCTAATAGAGAATGACATTTTACTTCCCCAAACTGCATCTTCTTACTCAGATATGTATATGTGGATATTTTGGATAACTTGCAACTATCTACAATTTTTCCAAATTGAAGTCCAATCTAAAGTATTTTCATTGCTTAAAAAAATAAGTGGTATGATATGTAAAAAGAGTCAAATATCATCTGAAAGGATAGCATAAATAATCAAGAACAGAGAAGAGCAAAAATAAGGCTCAAGTATAATAATCTTTGAATTAATAAGGCCATGGCAGGAGAGAAAGGATACTATGAAGGTGAAGGTGAATCAGTCCAAACGGGGAAGTACTATCTTCAGGTTTGGGGCTTGCCCAGCCTCCGTAGATAGCTTTTGTATGGGGTATGGGAGGGATTAGGTCTTAAGTACTCAAGGCTAAAAGTATTCACGAAGGCCTACAGTTGCCTAATCAAATTGCTTTTATGCCTTTGGATCAGCGTTACATTAACCCACAGGGAATTTAAACACAAACATAAACATGTATTTAAATGAACTTAGAAGAAAGCTTGTTGTCTCGTCTCCTGTTTTAATTAGATATGTCTTATATAAGAAACATATAAATGCAGGCTCTGCGGTTTCCCTGGCAAGGCTACAGCACTCAGTAAATCCACTATAGTATTATTTTGTTTGCTTTTTTTCCCTTAATTAACTTTTTAAAGTTTCCTTAGCTCTCTGTGTGGCTGCTTCAGCTTAGGCAGCCGGGTTTGTGGTAAAGGTTTGGGAGAGCACATACCAGCCTCTCCTTGCCCCTCCCAGGCGCCTAATCGTACCTCCTGTGCAGCTAAATACGAAAGCAGAAGAAAAAAGGAGGGGAAAACATCCCAACTGCACAATAAATGCCTTCCATAGAAGCCCCCTTCTACTCTACTTAAGAAAAGCCCATTATTTTCTGGCATACTGATACAGTAGAGGATACTCAAAACATTAAACTTCAAGTATGTGGATAGCCTTTCAGGGCTTATGGAAAACAAGGATAGTATCCAATTATATAATACCAATATATTAAAATATTTCCCTGGCCTAAGTGCTATCTTCACCATAGATCTCTTGACTGGAGGCTCCTCTAGAAGCCAGTTTTAGAGGCTGCAATCATGTCTTGGCAAAATAACCAATATGGGGGCAATCATAAATATGCCTCTAACTTCTCTTTTCCTTTTGTTAAAGGCTCAGCAAAGAAGGTAAGTTCTGACTAATGGACACACACAGCTGAGTGACTTCAAAACCTTTCAAATTTTGGTCTATTTTTTAAATTTTGTTTTCTTTTAGTTTAATATCAATTAGACCTCAGTTGAATGCTGCTAAAAATCTAGAGCAAAAAGGAACATATGCATAATATGAAGTATGTGTATTAAATACAGCAGGCTCCAAACATGTGTGATTAAGCTAATGGTGACACACATGGCTTTGGAGCACTTGAAATGTGGCAGGTCTGAATTAAGTGTAAAATACAGTTGACCCTTGAACAACACAGGAGTGGGGGTGCCAAACCCCTGCACAGTCAAAAATTCATGTATAACTTTTGCCCCCCACAAAGTTAACTACTTGTAGCCTACTGTTGACCATCCCAATAAAATAAACAGTTGGTTAACACCTATTCTGCATGTTATATGTATTGTATCTGTATTCTTACAGTAAAGTAAAGCTAGAGAAAAGAAAATGTTCTAAAGAAAATCATAAGGAAGAGAAAACATGTTTACAGTTCTGGACTGTGTTCATCAAAAAGAATCTGTGTTTAAGTGGATCCACACAGTTCAAACCCATGTTGTTCAAGGGTCAGCTGTACACATCAGATAGCCAAGATTTAACACAATAAAATTAAAAAGGGTATAAGGATCTCAATCATTGTTTTAATATTAATTAACGTTTAAGTGATTTGCTGATATGTTAAGTAAGATTTGTTTCACAAAAAAAAAAACCAATGATGACTCATATAAGATATAGGTATATATCTGCATATCTTTTTCATGTCTTACAACAGCAGAGAAAAAAACCTAAGTACACATAGTATTCTTTAATCTATGCTTCTGTTTTCCAGGTTATGTACTTGGTTTAAATAAACTAAATTTTATATATGAACAAAGACATACAAAGAAAGAATAATGTAAGAAATACACCTAAATGTTAAAGTGATTATCTTGGTAAAGTGAAACGAGAAGTGATTTTTCATTATTTTCTTTGTGCTTTACTTCTCCTTCCCCCCATAATTTCTGAGCCTTTTAAAACAAAACAAACAAAAAGGCTATCCTACAAGCAGATGCATAATTAACAATTTTTCTTGTTGGTACTTGTTCCACAACTATTTTACATGATTACTTAATTCCATCATTCAACATAACTGATTAAAAATCTCCTAGGTACCAGGCACTGTGCTTGGCATTGGGAATGTGCTAACATACATACATTATGTGTTTTCATCAAACAAATATCTAACCAAATGCTCTCCATTGTCCTATGGAAGGGTGCTAGAAATGCAGGCTCCTCTACTAAATTTCTCTTTATTTTCATTTCCTTATTGTCAGTGAGAGTAAAATTACTCCAAGCAAGCTTTTTTATCACTTTGTTTTGATCTTTACAGTGATGTCACCTGATGTTACAGGAGTACCTGCCTTCAGCCATGAAAGCACAAATATATAGTCTCACGTCCATCTTTTCATGGCTGTGTGCCAAGAACCAGTAATGATACTGAAGCCTTCATACTCCTCTGAGGGACAGGCAAACCTGGAGAGGCCTCAGTGAACCCCTGCTCCTCTCCCTCCTGAAGACACTCATATTTAGGAAGCCCCAAAGGAGGCTGTCTGAGACCAGGCTCATTAAACACAATAAACAAAAACTGATTAAACACCCGAAGACCAAAGTCTGTAAAAGATGCTTAGCTAGTTAAATATAGATCTCCAAAATGGAACTTTTGTGTTTGCCCCAGGTTCCAGAAGAAACCACTGTGATTAGCAACTTCCAGCTAACATTTAAATTCTAATGTAGCTAAGTCATGTTCCTTCACTGTCTAGGTGTAGCGTGTTATTTAAAAACATCTGCTGCCAAGCCCACCCTGTTGCTTTCCACAAAAGACAGCACATTAAAAAGATTTCTTGACTAGGCATTTAAAGTCCTTCATAAACTGATCCCAGCTCCAGTTCCTCCCCAATCTGTTTCTGTACCTTCCACTCTAGGCAACTGGCACAACTAGATAGTTCCAGAACATGCCTCACACTTTTTAATTTTTGTCTCTTTATCCCCAAACCTCCCTTTCTTTTCTCCATTTTATCCATTCCCAATGAAAGATGACATTTACTTCTTCAGGAAATTCCCTAAGAGGACTTTAACCCCCAGAATGCCCTTTATCCTTGGGCTCCATTGTGCTTCTCTCTATAGAACTCACTAGGCCATGAGTGGACATAAGGGGCTAGGTGGTTTGGAGTGAGTGGGACTGTCAGTCCCCAGTCCACACACTCTTAGAGTATCTTCTCTCTATAGCTCCTTACAATTCAGTACTGTTGTTGTTTTTGCTTTGCTTGTCTCCTGCCTTCATAAGACAGCCTACCTAATAGAGAAGTTAGATGGATCTTCAATGGGCCATAGGGTCCTTTTGGGTTATAGAACACACAATGAGTAATCAAATAAATATTAAACCATTATTTTATGATCTCATTGCTCTTCAACTTTTCAAGACTGTGTCTACCCAAGTAGACGTTGTGCTCTGTAGAGGCAAGGATCATCTCATACTCCTTTTATCTAACAGAGCTCCCAAAACAACACTTTGCACATAGTAGGTGCTCCACAGATATCTGTTTCTTGGTTTCTTATTCCACACTATCAGTGACAAAGTGGCTCCATAGAAATGCCACAAGTAAAAAACTTGCTTTGTAATCTGGAGCTGATCAGTTCTCTGGCTCCATTCCTTTTGGACCCTCAGCCAGATCCCTCTTACAGACTGAGTATTCTCCAGCAGTACTCAAACTAGATATGGTTGCAGTGGCTCAGATGAATAAAGTGAGAATAAAGAGAGAATAATGTCTTCAGCATAACTATCTTTTCTACCAGCAGTTCCATGCAGGCTCTATAATTCCATGAGAATTTTGTGGCAAAGACTGTTCACTGCCCCCTGTTACTATCCTTACTACTCCCTTCTCAAGACGGAAAGCTCACATTTTAACTGAACACATGGCTGCCAAGCTGACATCATATTGTCCAGTCTTCCTTGTGTCTAGGCAAAGGCATAGGACTAAATGCCACCTGGTGGGGTGTGAACAAAAGTAATGTGTGAATTCTTTTCTATCTAATTTATCACTCCTTCCCCTTGTCCAGGCTCAAGTGCACAGCATAAAGCTAATGAGCCAAGTTTGAAGATAACAACACCTAAAGGATGGCATAACAACAAGAGAGAAGGAACCCTGAGTCCCTGAATTGCTTCATGAAACAGAACCACCTACATACCCTAAGTTGCCAATTAATTCTGGACTGATATATAAAGGAAATAGAACATTCTATCTCATTTGAACCATGGCATTTTCAAATCTCTTTATAAGAATCACTTAGCCTTTACCCTAATTAATATGGATATTTTCCAGATAAATAAGGCTTGTTAAGATCAACCTCTGTCCCTTGATTATGCCATATACTTTACTTTCCAGAAGCTTATGCACAGGCTCCATGCTTCTGTCTGGATTTATTTCAATATACAAAGCCATTTAAGGATGTCATAATAATATAGACATGGCACATCACCTTCACCAGCTATTGCTTTATTTGAGTTACAGAGTGTGGTTTCTATAGGATGAGTCCACCAAATTTTGGCCTTTTCTCATTTTGTCTTTCTTTTGCCAAACACAGACTTAAGTATCACTTTTTGCTACATGAATGCACACATTTGATTTTTTCACTAATGCCCTAGTAGTTCAAGGAAGAACTCTACCATATAGCATATTCTGTAGGAACACATAATGTCTTAAAAACTGGGGTCCAATTTGTAGCAGCACTATCAACAATAGCCAAATTATGGAAAGAGCCCAAATGTCCATCGATGGATGAATGGATAAAGAAGATGTGGTATATATATACATATACACACACATATATATATATATGTGTGTGTGTATATATATACACATATATATATATATATACACATATATATATATATACATACATACAATGGAGTATTACTCAGCGATCAAGAAGAATGAAATCTTGCCATCTATAACTACATGGATGGAACTAGAGGGTATTATGCTAAGCAAAGTTAGTCAGTCGAAGAAAGACAAATATCATATGACTTCACTCATATGAGGACTTTAAGATACAAAACAGATGAACGTAAGGGAAGGAAAGCAAAAATAATATAAAAGCATGGAGGGGGACAAAAACATAAGAGACTCAAATATGGAGAACAAACAAAGAGTTACTGGAGGGGTTGTGGAAGGGGGGATGGGCTAAATGGGTAAGGGGCATTAGGGAATCTACTCCTGAAATCATTGTTGTACTATATGCTAACTAACTTGGATGTAAATTTAAAAAATGAATTAAATAAAAATTTTAAAAAATGAAAAAAAAATTTGGGTCCAAGAAGGAGAGTTCCAATCACAGAAGCCTGCATATCTGCATATGCATAGCTGCTTATCTCTTCACTCTCAATCGCAGATATAATTCCACTCAGTTTGCTGAAGCACTTGTGCTAGAGCCCTGAGATCCCATGTTAAGAAGTCCTACTCTGAGGCTGCCATGTTGTGAGAAAGCCCAAACTAAAGCTACACAGAGAGTCCATGGGGAGAGGCCTCAGATATGATATAAAGAGAGAGATGACTGGCTAGGTTTCAGATGTTCTGGCCATCTGCTATTCCAGCTCCAACTACTGTCTGACAACAATCAGATGAGCAATTCTGAGCCAGAACTACCCAGCTGAGCCCTTCTTAAATTGCTATCCCATAAAAAAGATGACTATTATAAAATATGTCAGTGTTTTAAGCCACTAGTTTTGGGATAGTTTGTTACACAGCATCAATAACTACAATAGTCACCAAAAGTATAGAACTCACGACCCAATTTTTCTGCAGCTGTGAGGAAAAAACAGTATTGCTGACCAGAACCCTTGCAGCCTGAGATTTTTGGCATAGAGACCACACAGTTTGGATTCAAGAGTCTTGGTCTTTATTCTTTGCTCCCACTTGCTTATAAACAATAACTAAGTAATTCACTTGAGTTTTTCAGATTCCACATCTACCAAGAGCCTATGTGGCTCTTAGGAAGAGTATAAGGGTCAACAGGAGACCATAGGAACAATCCTCCCAAGGAAAGCATTCAAGAAATGTTACCTGGGGTTTGATTTCCTCCTGCCCATTCATCTTCATGAAAGTCTTATAAGAAGCCAAAGCTGGATGAAATCGGCAACAATTTGGTGGATAGACTTTCCTCCTCTGCAACTCTAACAGACTCAATAGAGTCAACTGGCTCAAATTAAATGTCAGTTACCTTCTGGTAACTGTTGTTATATTACAGAATAAAGGCACTAGCCCTTCCATAACGGTAGAGGGGAATGCTGCTTCCAATCCTATATCTCTATTTTACAACTCCACAGGGGCAGGCCCCTTTGCTTTTCAGGTTGGTAGAAGCAGTAGTCTTCTCCTTTTACAAGCTTTGCTCTCTGTGAAATCCCAGGGAACATATGCAATCACAATCATTTCTTCCAACCCCACAGCTCTTTTCAAAATTCCTCGCTTGGCAGCCAGCAGTCTTTCATAATCTTCTTTGGAAATACCTTTTCCCTGAGAATAACCGCCCTGGCAATGAGGCAGGGAAGAACATATAACTGTGTCCCAGGAAAGCCTTGTCTGAGGCCATTATTTAATGCCAGTCCTAGCACAGTATAGTGACTACTGGAGGAAAATATTGCTCTGATGCAAAAATCAGGCTCTGCGGCTGCTCAGCATGGGTGGCCCACAACCAGGCAGGAAGGAATTACAGGGACAGTTCTTAACCTAGGTTACTTCTAATGTTCAATAGTTAAAGGAAAATAATGAAAGTTAATTATTTCACTGTGTATTCAGATATTGGTCCCGCCTCTAAACAAACAAAACCAGAACCTGAAATAGCTGCTACCCTAAAAGCTAAAATTGAGATTGTGTTCTGGAAAAAAAAAATATGTCTATACTTTTACATATATGCAATATGAATTGCTCAATCATAGTAATTTTTGAGCGAAAATCTTGAGCATGCTAGTCATTAATAGTAATAAGATCATTAATCTTAAAAAAGAAAGATGAGCACATATCATTGATATTACAGTTATTAGAATTTTGGAAGTATAATTAGTTAATATTGAATTCAGTGAAATTGATTTTGATTGCATCAGAATAACTGATGACATCCTATAGGAGATATAAACGTAGAAAAATAGGCTATACTTTAGGAGATATTTTCCTCGTCTTCCAATCTGTTTCCATAACCCTATTTTTTTGCCAGAGTAGAAACACAAAGAAATTTTGTTGCTAGCTTCAATTTTTAAGAATCTAATGTGAAGCTAAACTCAATTCTAAAGGCTACCTGGCCTCTTAATTTTAAAACTATTAAAACTACTAATTGGTAGACATATGAAAAGAGATATTTGTAAAAGGTCAGTAAATTCACACTATTAGCAATTTTTAATTTGGCTTTTTTTCTACTGTTATAATTTTTAAGTGTTGCAGGCCTTTTAGTGGAAGCTTTCAGAGCTGTATCCTGAGTGATTTAATTTCTGTTAAAAGATCTGTCCTGGATTCTTATTGGCATTTATTCCTATGCCACCCACGTAGAACTCCAAATGTGGATCCAAGGGCTGCTGAGCTGTGAACACTCTATTTGTGTAATTTTGCCAGTGACCACCCTTAAACCTCAGAAGAATCAAAGGAAAGCAAAGATATGCTGAAATGTTAAGGAAAAAAAAAGCCAACCTTGAGGACACTTACAAGAATGTGAGTTCTATACTGCACCCTGTCAAACTAGGGTCTTAAGGGTCAGGACCACCAATGTACAGTTTTTAACTGTCAGGACTTCTGGGCATGATCTGTGGCAAAGTTGTATATGCGTATGTACCAGTCTGCCCAATGCTTCACACAGAAATCAAGACTAACCACAGCTGAAAGAGGAAACCCCCCTTTGGCGCAAAGAATAGGTGAATTGTAAGCCCTGAGCCAAAATACCTTCTTTCACCTTCCTTTGCACTTCAATAAGATGTGTGTGTGTGTGTGTGTGTGTGTGTATACGCACGCACGCTTTGAACCTTAAAATAAAAAGACAAGACACAGTAGGGCTTTCCCACCAGCAACTCTGAATTAGGCAAAAGCTAAACAAAAAGAATATAGCCATTTAAACCTTCACTACTGCCTTCCTTGCCAACATCACCAACACTAAAAAGCTTTGTTTCATTTTGATTTCAATTTGTAACTTCAGTTTTATTCAGTACTCTGAATTAAAGTGAGGGTAACATCAGTTAATTATAAGTTAATTTTGGCATAATCTGGAATAAATTACGTGATTGCTAGTTCACATAAATATATTGTAATCATAAATTGGGATTTTAGACTTCGAAGGGAGCTTTGAAATTATTTCCCATCTAAACCTCTCATTTTAGAGATGAAACAACAAAAATGGAGATCCAGTGTGATTAAGTGACCTGCCCAAAGTCACACAGCTAATTAAAAGCTGAGTAAGAACTAGATTCAAGGCCTCCAGCTTCCCCATCTGGTGTTTGTTTTTTCTAATACACCTCAACTTTTGATTAGTCATAACAGGTAGCAGCGACTTGGATTAAACAAAATAGCAAAGAAAACTGGTGTCTCCCTTCCTTGTTTCTGAGCTCCTTGAAGATAGGATCGGTTTGTTTTATTGTTTATTTAATTACCTTTATAACCTCTGCAGTTCTCTAACACAGCATAGACTTTCAGCAAAAATGTGTTGAGTTAAATGCACTGAATAACTGCAGGAAATCAACTGATGTGTCTTTTGAGGAACAGCAGATTAAGGTTAATATTGGTGCTGTGTACAGTGAAGAAAGGCTGTGAGCCAAGTGCAGAATGATTGGGGAGCTGGTCTGGAGTTTGTATTTTCC
>NC_064816.1:95799812-95922237 GCF_023721935.1 Panthera uncia | reverse complement strand
GCCTGGGTGGCTCCATGGGTTGAGCCTCTGACTTCGGCTTAAGTCATGATTTCATGGTTTGTGATCACTTGTGCTCTCTCTCTCTCTCAAAAATAAAACAAACATTTAAAAAATGTATGTTGCTAATTAAAATTTTAGCAGGAGTACCATGTATTACAAAAAGCATTTGAACTGAAAAATTGGTGACGTGGTTTCTAGTCCCAGGTTTGTCAGTAATGAGCTGTGTGACTTTAGACCAGGAGTGCAAGCCCACTGGTGAACGCCTTCTTCCTTCCAGCTTTAAGATCAGATGATTCAATATGCTTTCTTAATGAATTTGCAAACACTTATAGAACAGTACCTAGGACTAGGCACGTGTTTATTTTCTAAACAAGGTAATTACTTCATTTGGAGAGAGCAAACTTAACACGCCAAGTTATCACCATCATAAATAGAAGACTCAAGTTGCATGTTAGGCAATGAGGGGGTGATGATGGTGGGCAAAGGGATTCAAGAGGTACAAACAGGGTCTCTGCCCTCTAGGGTTTTCACAAATCATCTGGGGAGACAGAACCCTCATGTAAGAAAATAAGTAAGGTTCACACCAGTCTTGTCACACTAAGGGATTAATTAGTGTCCAGTGGTTTTATTTGGGTAATTTTTTTTTAAATAAGCACTGAATTCAGTTACATAATCTTAAGCTCAATAAGCACACACAGAGAAAGAAATGTGACCTAGACTGGAGTCACATATCCTGAAACTGGGAGACGACAGCAAGTCTAGGTGTGTCCTTCATATAGGGCTGTGAGGTGAGACCAGGGCAGTCACATGGGGCCAGGTGCTCAGAAGGGCCCCGTACTGGGGTTTTGTGCTCTGTGGTCACTGTCCTGAAATTCTTAATAATGTTATGTTTGGATTTGAATTTTGTGAGTGAAGTCCAATGGGACGATGGAGCATGCACCAGGATCTTGGAGCCTCAGCTTGGTGAGATCCCGCCTCCTCCCATCTCCCCACAGGATGCATGGGCTCTCAGTGGCTTGCTTCTCTACTCCTAGGCACGGCACACAAGCCATTCTCCCTCTCCTTTGCCCCATGACAGCTTCCATCTTCCACTGCTGGCAGAAGCATGGGTGTAAGCAGAGGGAAGGGATGAGTGGTGGTCAGCACCCAGCCTGGGCTGAAAGCACCACACACATCTGCTGGGCAGCCAGCCAAGAGGCTGCGTCTGGGCAGAGGCATGCCTCTTCCCTTTTCCCATCCAGATTGTCAGCATATCTGGCCCTGAGGTTTAAAGAACCTTGGGGATCAGCCATCTACTGTGGACTTACCTAGATCTCCCCCGGTGCCCCAATGCTGAGGCTCCTTGCCTGGGTTCAGTATTGGCAGGAGCAGAAGTTGGTAACCATCAGGCCCATGCACATGAGCACCCATGCCCTTGGACAGTTGTGAGGGTCTGCACTCACCCCAAAAGCATGTCCTGCTCCTGCCTGGGGTGGGGGGATCCTCTCTTACTTCTTCCACCCTGCCTGATTAGGGCTTATATTTCTCTACTGGATCCCTGGAGGCAGAACATTTCCCTTTCATTTTTATATTGTGTTCTGATATTTTCATTTAAAATTGGCATTGCATCATATAAAAATAAATGGGAAATTTCAAAATTTTCTTTACTTAGAATGACATTAAATAACAAAGAAAAAAACATTGATAATCAGGCCGAGACAGAGACCCCAGCAAAAAGGGAAAAGCTTTATGTGTACCTTTAACAGCACTTTTCCCCTTGCTTTTTATTCATTTTTCCCCTGCCTTTTAAACAAAGGCTCCACATTTTTATTTTGCACTGAGACTTACAAATTACATAGGCAGAAAGAGTTTTTATTATGTTGAGTATTATGTATGTATTATGTAGAGTTTTTATTATGTTTTTCTTATGTGTTGTAAATTTTGTAGTAAGAAAGAATTGTTTTCCCACAAAGAAAAAGAGGAATTCTGTCCTGAAAAAGTTTGCTGATTGGCAGTGATGTTCATACGTTTTCAGAAAGTTGAAGGATTTCCACCAATCACTAATCTCCTGATCCTCTTTATTTACTTTATTTATTTTTTTATTTCCTCTGCCATTTCCTTGAAGACTCCTCAAACTTCCAGTAATGTTGAGTTTTAACATCTGATGCTTGGAAATGGTTATTCCACTACTACTTGCATGCATTGTGTCAACCGTTTTGAGGCAAAACTATTCACGAAGTACAAAGTATATGAAGAGAAACCCTAGAAGAATCAATAGCACCCGCTGCATGATACATTCAGTGTGGAAGAGGTGAGGCTAGTGGCATTTGGCCTAAGAGACTTCACTAGGTCTTACCAGCTGAGAGAATACAATAGTACTTGGAGCAGAGGGGGAAAGATATTAAAAGTGCTCAATAATGATTGGTTAATATACATATTTTAAAGGGAAATATCATAGAGACAAACATATTATATATAAAAAATCAATTATAATTATATTATAGATGGTGTTAAAAGACTATGAACCTACAATTTTGTACTCTGCTTGATTCACTTGACCTTAAGATACCCCAAGTATATCTGCTATAATTTACTTACCATTTTCCTACCTTTAGATATTAAGTGGCTTCATATTGATACACATTCAAATTGCTTCTAAAAAAATCACAGAAATTTCTACCCCTACAACCTTTAGCATTTACAGCATCCCTTCTTACACTTTGATTTATCATCTAATTAGTCCATGAATCACCCTCCAATTCAAAAAGTAAATCATGCCTAATCGTTGTTTTAATTTCCATTGCTTTGATTACTAATAAGACCAATACTACTCACCTTTACTACCTTTTTAGCAAATTGTCTTTATGTCTTCCTATGAGAATGAAGAAGCTATGATGGCAACGATGGCCAGATAGCTCTGGGTTTATATCCTACCAACATAGCAGTGCCAAAATAACTTCTCTTTCCCAAATTATCACTGGCCTGGACAGGATAAGACACAT
Organism: Panthera uncia; assembly: GCF_023721935.1. Classification (NCBI taxonomy): domain Eukaryota; kingdom Metazoa; phylum Chordata; class Mammalia; order Carnivora; family Felidae; genus Panthera; species Panthera uncia. The sequence continues at coordinate 95,919,256 of NC_064816.1, read as the reverse complement.
GATCCTGAACCCGTCACTGTAGGCAAGGGATAGAGTAGGACTTTCATTTGTGAGGCCCAGGTCACGTGCCAACCACGACGCCAGGGGATGGAGCCAGCCCAGTTGAGCTGGGAGCAACAGATACCACTGCCCAGCACAAGCCCCTGAGTCAGACCAGGGAAAACTACACAGTCCCTAACTTTAGACATATCACGGCATATGGTGTTAGTGTATCACCATGCTTCAACTGGGTGTAAATTCTCCTGGGCTAAAGTGAATTGAAGAATAAATAATCACAAAGTGATCATTTGTAAAAGGCAGAATGTACTTGCAGATAATCAATTATCAAGTACTTAACTTCCCACAGACAAAACTAATGCTCCCTTTTAGAACTAGGCATCTGCTAAAAGCAAGAATTGGGCTAGATCTACTGTACACAGTATATTATGAAAACATCAAGTTGTATCCTTAATGCACATCTAAACAAACCTTCCCTTGACACATCAGTCATTATTATCTTTTCCTCTGAGTGAAATCTGTCTAGAGTGAAATAGAACAATAAAAACCTTTGTAAAAAATAATAATGGAAAAGTATATCTTTTTAGAGATACATTTTCAGCTTGTCAGGTTCAGATAGATACAAAACATGAGAAGCTGATTGAAATGAATTTTGAAATCTAGAATTTCAACGATGCAGGGAAGTATACAATGAAAGACTTCTGTGAATACAAAATACCTAGGAATAAAGTTAACTAACCAAGAAGGTTAAAGACCTGTACTCTGAAAACTGTAAGACATTGATGAAAAAAATTGAAGACCCAAATTAAAAAAATATATATATTCATGGATTGGAAGAATTAATATTGTTAAAATGTCCATACTACCCAAAGTAATCTACAGATTTAATGCAATCCCTATCAAAATTCCAATGGCATTTTTCATAAAATTAGAACAAATAATTCTAAAATTTATATGGAACCACAAAAGATTCCAAATAGCCAAAATAATTCTGAGAAAGACAGAACAAAGCTGATGGTATCATACTCCCTGGTTTCACACTATCTACAAAGATATAGTAATCAAAAAAGTATGGTATTGGTATAAAAAGAGACACATAAATCAATGGGACAGAATAGAGAGACCAGAAATAAACCCAAGTGTATATGGTCCATTAATTTACAACAAAGGATACAAGGATATACAATAGAGAAAGGACCGTCTCTTCAATAAATGTGCTGGGAACACTGGACAGCTACACGCAAAAGAATGAAACTGGACCAGGGCACCTGGCTGGCTCAGTCATCACGTGACTCTTGATCTCAGGCTAGTGAGGTCAAGCCCCACCCAAGTTGGGTGTAAAAATTATTAATAATAATTAAAAATAAATAAATAAATAAACTTTAAAAAATAAAACTAAACCAGTTTCTTATACTGTACACAAAAATCAACTCAAAATTGATTAAAGACCTAAATGTGAGACCTGAAACTATAAAAATCCTAGAAGAAAACATAGGCGATAAGCTCCTTAATATTAGTCTTAGTGATATTTTTTTGGATCTGACTCCAAAGGCAAGGGAAACAAAAGCAAAAATAAACTATTGGGACTACACCAAAATTAAAAGTTTCTGAAAAATGAATGAAACCATCAACAAAAGGAAAAGGCAATCTACTGAATGAGAGAGGGCAAATCATATATCCTATAAGAAGAATATAAAAAATATTCAAGAACTCATACAATTAAATAACCAGGAAATAAACAATCCAATTTAAAAAATGGGCAGTGGTTCTGAATAGACATTTTCCCAAAGAAGACATACAGGTGGCCAACAGGCATATGAAAGGATGCTCAACATCACACATCAACAGGAAAATGCAAATCAAAACCACAGTGAGATATCACCTTGAACCTGTCAGAATGGCAATTATCAAAATGACAAGAAATAACAAATGTTGGTAAGGATATGAAGAAAAGAGAACCCTACTGCACTGTTGGTGGGAATGTACTTTGGTGCAGCCACTCTGGGAAAGAGCATGGAAGTTCCTCAAAAAATTAATAACAGAGCTATCAGAGGATCCAGTAGCTCCACTTTTGAGTATCTATCTGAAGAAAACAAAAATACTAATGTGAAAAGATATATGCACCCCTATTTTCATTACAGCATTATTTACAATACCCAAGAGATAGAAACAACCACAGTGTCCATCAGTGGATGAATGTATAAAGAAGATGTGATACACACACACACACACACACACACACACACAGACACTATAGACAAAGGAATACTACTCAGCCATAAAAAATCTTGCCTTTTGCACCAACATAGATGGACCTTGGGGGTATTATGCTAAATGAAATAAGTCTGACAGAGAAAGACATAGAAAGTGAATGATTTAACTTATATGTGGACTCTAGAAGAACAGTACAAAACAAAATCCAGACTCATAGACACAGAGAACAGATTGGTGGTTGCCAGAGTGGAGGGGGGTTGAGGGAGGGAGCAAAATGGTGAAGGGCTCAAGAAGTACAATCTTTAAGTTATAAAAGAAGTAAGTCATGGGGATGTAGTCACTAGCATTGTATCAACTTTGTATGGAAACAGATGGTAACGAGACTTATTGTGGTGCCCATTTTTCCCAAGGTATATAATGTCAAATCACTGTGTTGTACACCTGAACTTTTAATATTGTGTGTCAAAATAAAAACAAAACAGATTCTCTGAAAGTGTAAACAAAAGAACCCTATTACATAGATTACTTCTTACTTATTTGGTCTTTTTTTTTAAGTTTATTTATTTATTTTGAGAGCGAAAGAGAGCACGAGAGAGCAGGGGGAGGGGCAGAGAGAGAGGAGAGAGACTCCCAAGCAAGCTCCACGCTGTCAGTGCCGAGTCTGATGTGGGGCTCGATCTCACCAACCGTGAGATCATGACTTGAGCTGATATCAAGAATCAAATACTTAACCAACTGGGCCAACCAGGTGCCCTAGATCTTCTTAATCATACTCTTTTCCACTCACATTTTGATCACAAAGAGACCAAGTATCATAAAGCATGAGTTCAGATTTACTTATGTTGGCCCTGAAGTGTTTTCACCTCTATGTTTCACTGCTCCTTTCATTGCTGGGGGGGTGGGGAGTGGAAGGCGCAGGGCAGGGGAGGCAGGATGCACAAAGAAGCTGAGGAGCTGGTCTGAAGTCACACAGAGACAATCACGAGCAGAGCCAGAAACCAGAATCCTGTTTCCTCCAGTCTAATCCCTAAATCCTTCCAACAAGCATCATAACCTCAGCAACTGGATTTTTCTGGGTGTGCATTCCAATGGCTAGAAACCAGGCAAACTGTAAATGCAGCCAGTAAGTGCTAAATATGAACTAGTGAGCACCCAGAGCTGACCCCAAATCCCTACTCTAAACACTCTGGAGTCAATCCGTTTTTCACATATTCTCCTGAGCTCTCCTGGATATTATTATAGCTCTGCAAAGTGAGTTGGTTGGAAAACTTGGCATGAACTGCGCAAATAAAATGAAATGAATAAGTTTTTCTTCTTAGAGAGTTTATTTCTTCAAAACATCAGTTCAGAAGCTGTGGAAGCAGCCGTATTTAATTAAACAAATGCTAAGAAACCTCATGTTTTCAGTGGAGCAGACATGGTTTTTGCCATCTGTCTTTTTGCAATTGTACAGTCTCCACATAGTAGATGTGGTAAAAAGAAATCATGATTGGTTTCTTCCCTAACAAACATTCTTCATGGAAATTGTCATCATCTTAACTACTGTCAGAGTGAACAAAATATGACAAAATAGATATAAAAGGAGTAGAATTTCCAAGTAGGTTTTTGAAAAGGTCCTGATTTCTGTGATATGTTGTCCGTTTCCTTATTCAAAACACACACACAGTTGTCATCCATTCCAAAATGAACAACATTAAAAAATGGGGCCTTTTAGACAGATAGAAGATATCTTGATTTGGAAGATATCGAGGTACCTGGAAGTGCCTTGAAAACCTATAGTTAAGAAAAATGAGATGCCACATATGCCATAATGTGATATAAAACAAGTTGGGAATCAACAAAGTGACAGGATTCGTTTTTCATCTTGGATAAATCACTAAACATGTGCAGGTCTTCTTTTTGTATTTGTAGAGTTGGAATGATAATAATGTCACTTTCCGAGGGACGTTTTGTGGTTACCAAGGAAGAGGACTTGAAAAGCAAACAGCAGTAGTATTACAGTCATTTCAGACTCTCACTTCTGAAAGTACTTATGTGTAGAATCATACAAATCGACTTCCAAAGTATCTCTTGAGTCCACATATTTGTCTTCATTTCCATCATCGTTACCGTAATCTAAAAAGACATGATCTCATATCAAGACTGCCTCTGCCCTCCCCTCCTTTCTTCTGAAGCCTGACCCCAAGTTCCAAAAAGATGACTGTTTCCTCTTTTAGCCCTATATGTAACTTAACTACAACTGGGATTTATCTTTTAAAAAAGATTTTAGCATGTGACTCTAGAAAACTGTTGGCTTATTTTGGTTTTCAAGGTAGGCATATGACTTGCATTTATATAAGACTATTGTTTGATACAGAAGTGCCTTTGTCTTTGGTGTCTGCATTCTAGGCCATATTAATTAGAATCTAGAACTAGGTTCTGATGCATTAAAAAGGAAAGCCATAAAGATCATAGCTTCACGTTCATGAATCTTAATCAAAATCTCAAGCTCAAGAATCACTGTGCACGGTACAACGGAAATGCTACTTATGTGGCATTTTATATTTTTGTAAAAGAAAATGCTTTTGAGAAGCACACATCTGTGGTTTTTGCCAGCTCAGCAGCCACTAACTGTTCTTCTTTGGGATACCAAGCCTCATCCATTGGATATGTCTTGACAGGACTTACATCAAAACAATGAGCATGTGGGGGCACCTGGGTGGCTCAGTCGGTTAAGCGGCCGACTTCGGCTCAGGTCACGATCTCGCGGTCCGTGAGTTCAAGCCCCGCGTCGGGCTCTGTGCTGACATCTCAGAGCCTGGAGCCTGTTTCCGATTCTGTGTCTCCCTCTCTCTCTGCCCCTCCCCTGTTCATGCTCTGTCTCTCTCTGTCTCAAAAATAAATAAACGTTAAAAAAAAAAAAAAACAAAAACAAAAAACAATGAGCATGTGATCCAAGCTAGCCCAATCTGAAACTCTCTTGCTGGAATCTGAATCCTGAGCAAATCACAAAGACAAAAATAAATTCAAGTTGTTCACCCTATGGCAGGGACCTTGAGAACTGTCCACTGATCCTTGCTACATATATTCCAACTCCCATCCTTTTGGAGGCCATGGCTTTTTAGTTCTGGCATCAATATCCTTTTACTAATTTCCTCTTCTGTTTAAATTATCCAGAGTAGGTTTTTGTTTGCTACTTGCATACTTACTCTATGAGCCTTCACATTTTTACTAGAATTTGATGAAAATCAAACAAATTACAGATCAGCACCAAATAATAAATAACATTCAATGGAATTTTATAAAACTTAAATATTCTTCCCCAACCCAGCCTCAGAGAATTTCCCAAAGTTAGTTTTTTCTTCCTGGGCTCCACACTCCACCATATTTTGGAGTATTTCTCTTTGATGCATACATCTTTTTCCACTTTCTTCCTCTTTCAGGCCTAAGAGGGCAGATCCTCTCTCCCAAGTTCTTATCTGTAACCTAAACTCAATATTTCTAATATATATTATGCAGAATAATCTCTTAACATCTACTCCAGAACAGGCTCACAAAATACTATTTCAAATTAAAAAAAAACAAAGCCACTTATTTACTTCCAAATAATTATGACATGGTGGGGGGTAGGGGGTCTGGGGTGCATAGATAAAACAGATTAGACATGTTGATACTCACTGAAACTAGGTGATGAATTCATAACAGCAATCTTTCTACATGTATCGATGTAATATAATAATAAAAAGCTTGTAAAAAAAACAAGTAGATAACACTTATGGGGTGCATGTAGCTATGAATAGGTTTTTTCTGTAGATGTAGATCTCTCTCCTGTGGAAGTCTGTGTCTCTGGGGCAAGTGTTACAAATGGTAAGGGGCTGTGTGGAAACACTGTCCAATCCCATTTTTTATTTTTATTTTATGTTTTTAAGTTTATTTATTTATTTTGAGAGAGAGGGAGAACACATGGGGTGGCTGGGGAAAGGGGAGGGGCAGAGAGAGAGAGAGGGAGACAGAGAATCCTAAACAGGATCCACATGGTCAACTCAGAGCCCAAGGCAGGGCTTGATATCCCGAACCATAAGATCGTGACTTGAGCAGAAATCAAGAGTCACACACTTAACCAACTGAGCCCCTAGGCACCCCTGTCCAATCCCACTTTAAAAAAATTTTTAAGTGTTTATTTTTGAGAGAGAGAGAGAGAGAGAGCATGTGTGTGAAAGTGAGCACACAAGCAGGTCACAGAGAGGGGGAGAGGGGGAGAGGGAGAGAATACCAAGCAGGATCCACAGTCAGCACAGAGAGCACACAAGCAGGTCACAGAGAGGGGGAGAGGGGGAGAGGGAGAGAATACCAAGCAGGATCCACAGTCAGCACAGAGCCTGATGAGGGGCTTGAACTTACAAACCGTGAGATCATGACCTGAGCTGAAATCAATAGTTGGACACTTAACTGAATGAATCACCCAGGTGCCCCAAATCCTGCTTTTTAAAAAAAGCCCTGTTAAGGTAGTTTCCTAAAACATGTAAATTCATAAACACAACTGCTCTCTCATTCTCCTCTCTGAAATTTGGCACAGATTATTCCCGCTACCTGGAATATCTGCCTCATCTCCTCCCCCCACATGTACCTGCTAACTTTTATTTGTATTTCAGATGTCACTTCCTTTGGAAGGCAGTTTTCCCTACACTAGCTTAGATTCCCCAGCTATTTGCCCCACAGTACTCTCTACTTCCCTTCTCAACACACATCATACATTCAGTGTGTGTGTCTGTGTCAACACTGTGTGCTCCGTGAAGGCAGGAACAAACTATGTCCTGTCTTCAGCTGTAGCCAGAGTGTTTATCATAGTGCCCAGGATATGGAAGGCATTTAACAAATATTTGTTAAATAAACAATTGAGAGAGTGATTGAGTGAAACTGGACTAAAAGCACTAACCTAGTTCCTGGTCAAATAGTGGGTAACAATACATACATGTTGAGAAAAGGAAGGAATGGAGAAATGGAGGTTTAGAACTAGAATTGTGCAGAAAGGAAATGGATCTAGACGCAAATGGCATAGAATAGAATGCACATAAAGCACTCAAGTTTGATAACTCTGACCTTCTAAGTGAAGTAGGAGGTTAAGAAAATAGTGAGTAAATAGCAAGCAATAAAAATAAATCACATACAAATTTTGATTATTTTCATATATATTATATTTTCTTCCAATCTGTCATCATTGCATTCACGCTGGACTTATCTGTACCTAAAGGTCTATCAGTCCTGTTGTCACTTAATACAATTATCATATTTAACCCAGGAACAAAGGGCATTGACAGTTTTAGTTTTATTGTTTTAAGGGAAAACTTATTTTTTGGGTTAATGCTGTGAAAGAATGAGCCAAGATGGTATAGAAATGGGTAATTGTCTTTCCTCCTTTGTATTTATGTTTCTGTGCATCTTTGTAAGACGTTTGGTGAAAACCATTCCTTCATTGGGCTGGTGTGGTGGACATTAATGTAAATCTGAAATGTAATATCAAAATTCCCTCTTTTTTTTTCTCTTAGAATTGAGTTGTCAAGGTTTTCTCTGGTAATTTTCTGATATTTCCCTACTGTCAGAGCAGGACTGATTTCTTTATCCCTAACTCAGAAAAAGCATTAGGCCCAGCCTTGAAATGAAGGTTTCCATAATATTTAATCTTTTTTTCTTCTTTTGCTGTAGCTTAAGTCCCATTACTCCTGGTCCTGTTCTTGTTGACTAATGAGGATAATTGGTCCCTTTCCTCCTGAAAACATCCTTTTATGTATTTTGGAGAGTTATTATGGCCCTTTTCAGCCCTCTCTTCTCTAGGCAGAACAGGCCTGATTCTCTTAACCTTTCCTCACAGGGCTGATTTTCCAAACCTTTGATCATTTTTGTTCTTCCCCTCTGAACTCTCTCCAATTTGTCTGTCTCTTTCAAAACGTGGTGCCCAGGAGAGAATTCAATCCTTCAGTTGAATCTTAACCAATATGGTATTAACCTGGCCAATGCTTAGTAGATGTGTAATAGAATCTTAAATATTATTTATCCAGATTCTGGTACGGAATGTTCTTTTATTAAAAAAATAATAGAAACTAGGGATCTTCATTTGACATTCAAAGTTCTTTAATAGTCCACATGATAGTATATCACAGGTATTTGAAAAGTAGCGAGATGTCAAACAATAGTGAACAGAGCTTGAGTTGGAGATACAAGATAACATTTTTAGAGTAGATGAGCTTCCTAAATGAAAATAGAGCTTTTAAACAGTGAGAAAGATTTCCACAGTATTCTAAGTCTTTTTTCTCTGTTGTATAGGATCTGATACTTGCAAAAGAATTTATTCTATGTTTATGTTGCCTTGAGAATCTCCTGGGAATAAACTTTCACAACAATTCAAGTTGATCTAAGGCTTATTTTATTGATTTGCATCACAGCTTAATGTTATACTAGTAGTTACCAAAAACTATAATCCATGAGCTTATTGGACAAAAGGAAACAGAGTTCTTCCACTGAAATGTGAGAAAAAAAAATAAGGAATGGTTTAGAAGAAGATGCGCTTTGGGGCACCTGGGTGTCTCAGTTGGTTAAGTGTCCAACTTAGGCTCAGGTCATGGTCTTACAGTTTGTGAGTTCAAGCCCTACATTGGGCTCTGCGCTGAGGGCACCAAGCCTGCTTTGGATCCTCTGTCTCCCTCTCTCTCTCTGCCCCCCCCCCACCTCATGCTCTCTCTTCTTTTTTTCAAAAATACATAAATAAACATTAAAAAAATAAGAAGATGTGCTTTGCATGTTTTATAGCATTAAAGAACTAAGATTGTACCAAAACATCAGCTTAAGTTCTTTCGTCTGTACTGTCATTCAAATAATTTGCTACCCTCCTCCCTACCCCCAAAGACCCTAAGGAAAATATAAAAAACACATACAAGAAAACAGTGAGTAAATGGCAAACCTTGCTTTTGTGTGGTTTAAACGCTAAAAGATGAGACAAGACAAAGAAGCATGAAACACTCAAAAAGCAGTTTAATGCTTCACTGTGTGGTACTAAGTATAAGTAAAATGATAATTTGGAGGATGGAGAGATCAGCATAGATTTAAAGAATAAAGAATAGGGGCGCCTGGGTGGCTCAGTCGGCTAAGCGGCCGACTTCGGCTCAGGTCATGATCTCACGGTCCGTGAGTTTGAGCCCCGCATCGGGCTCTGTGCTGACAGCTCAGAGCCCGGAGCCTGTTTCAGATTCTGTGTCTCCCTCTCTCTGACCCTCCCCCATTCATGCTCTGTCTCTCTCTGTCTCAAGGATAAATAAACGTTAAAAAAGATTTTTTTTTAAGAATAAAGAATAGAATGGCTTCAGGGAAGAGATGGGCTTACAATGAGCCTTGAAAAATAGGCAGCAAAGAAGAAAGGGAGAGAGAAGAGGAGAAGCAAAGGCAGGAAAGGAGAAATTACCATGATGGGTTCAGAGGACAGAGAAGAAACTCACTTGGCTGGGATGGAGGAATGAGCAGAGGAACAGTGAGAAACTATTAAAGTGGACTATTTTTACGGGCCGTTTGAAAGTCAAGCAGGCACGTATGAATTCAATGTGGTGGGCAACTGAGGATTGATGAAAGTTACTATTTGGGAAGATTAGTCTGGTGGCAGCCTTCTGTGTGGATGGGACGAAGTGGGCGGGACAGTGCTAAAGCAAATGCAGCACCTGTGAGCGTTCTATCCATCATTAAGCGCTTTGGGCTGTCAAACTTGTCCTTTTAAATATTTGAGCCCAATTATTCTCCCTTTGCTATACGCTAGGTGACTTTCATACAAGTCAAAGAAACAGTCAAAGTGAAACATTTCAGTCTTAATCCATCAACACATGTATTTGAAGCACCTTAGAGACCCAGAAAGACCATTTAAGTGTGGATATTAATAGAGAATTCAACTTGAAGTGCTGAACACTTTCTTTTGGGGGGTGGGGGCGCATGAGATGGAGACAGAGATAAAGAGAAGAGACAGAGAGGGAGAGAGAAGAGGAATCAATATGACCACTAGATGTCACTGTTGCCAGCCTACCTCAAGGTTAGAAGTACAGTATTCAGTGGGCTTAAAATTAAGTTTTCAAGGCAAGAGAAAAAATTTTAAATCCATAATATTTACAGTCAAAATGTTTCCTAACTTAGCTCTCCCTCACATCCAATCTCTTCCCAAGAGGCAAATTCTGACTACCTGTCTGAGAGCGGATTATAATTTCTAAAATAAACTGGCTCCAATTCTTGCATTCTTATTTTTAATACAGCTCCCTTCTTTAGCACTGGGCATTCAGCAGTGCTGCATGTAGGGCCGGCTGTTACTTCTTAAGCAGTGTACCGGCCAGATTGACTTAGTGGTTTAGTTCTTTTTCAAGTGATTTTAAAACATTTTATTCACCCAATATCTGACTTGGAGTGTTCAACTTACTTACATGGGTCAGAGGTCTATTGCTACAGCAGAACCCCAGAGTTCCTTGTGTCATAATGGAGTTTTTAATACAGTGACAATTTGGAAGCTCAAAGTGCACTGTCTCATGTGTAAACACAGTCCTCATTACTGAGCCAATGAAGATATTTTAGATATTCTAATTATTCAAGATGTTTAGCTATAGCTTATGTTCTGAACAGAGCATCCTATAACAATATCCTTTGTGTTCCCAATAAAGGCTTTTAAGAAGCTATGTATGTACTTTTTGTAAATAGGTACTACATAAAATGACTTCTGAAATATTTAATGACCATTTCCTATGGTAACTGAATTGTATTTAACTCAAATTCTTGGGTTTTTTTCTTGCTCCCCCAAAATACTATTTAAATTAAGGTGATGGGAAGCCAGACATGCACTAAAGTGGAAGCAAAGATTTCATACACCTGACACGTTAAGCATCTGGACTTTTTTCCCACCTCATTTTCTTGGGCAAAACAAAAGCATGTGACTCTAGCTCCTGTTTCTATCTCTGATAATTACTCCATAAAAGGGTTGAAGATAGGGTTATCACAAAATGTCATTTTGTTGGATTAAGGTTATTAAAGACAAAAATGCATAATTGTTCTTCAAATTCATGAGAGTGAATATAGATTTTTTTTAATTGGAAAGTTTTGTGTTTTTTTACATTTTTGATGCTTCCAAACCTGAATCTTTTTCAGGAATTTTTGGAGGCATATGCAGTCAAATCTCTATGACTTGTAGGAAAAAATTACCTTTTATCTGCCCCCTCTCTCCCAGGCCTCTCCATCTCTGGAGAACTGCTTGGTCACTTCCACAGCTGGACCCCCAGGAGAACAAAATCAAAGAGACTCATCTTACAATGCATTCTACTTCATCTCACACGATGATTTCAGCCCACCAGACATTCCAGATTCAGGGCAATGTAGAGAATTCTGAACGTTCTGGTAGCAAGGCCCTTCAAGGTCCCAGCACATCCCACAATGTGCTGGTCCAGCAGTGTGCAGGCAGCCAGCTTTCCCAGGGTGCTGCATTTACAAAGAAAGATGTTCTTTCTCCTCCCCCACCCCTTCCAAAGAAAACTTTCTTCTCTTTCCACTTAATCTAACTCACCACAAAGGACAGATTCGGGCTGACAAATTCCTTGGGCAGCATCTATGCAATGCGGAATTGAATAACAAGAAAACTACCTCTCTTTATGTACCAAGAAAATGTGAAAAAGTACATCAATCCTTATGTTAAATGCCCCACAGAAACATACTTCTTTTTTTTTTAATGTTTATTCATCTTTGAGAGAGAGAGAGAGAGAGAGAGACAGAGCGCAAGAGGGAGAGGGGCGGAGAGAGAGGGAGACACAGAACTGGAAGCAGGCTCCAAGCTGTCAACATGGAGCCCAATGCAGGGCTCGAACCCACAAACCACGAGATCATGACCTGAGCTGTACTTGGATGCTTAACCGACTGAACCACCCAAGCGCCCTAGAAACATACTTCTTTAAAACACTATAAACTGTGATGAGTTCTTGTGTTGCTATATTCAGATTTTCACACATTGGTTAACACATATTCTTTTTGCAGGCAAAAACTGAGATATAAAATACAAGAAACATTTCAAATAAAATGAAGCATTGAAACAATATGGATAACTTTAAAAAAAATATCTTTTGATACTGAAGGAAAAATAGGATTGCTCTGTTTATCATGAAGTATATATAAATCAGATATCTGTAAACCTCAAATTAAGCTCACAGTTACCTTCATTAAATTTTCTGTAGCAATAATCCAGAAATCTTAATCAATCTGGAAAAGAAAACGTATATTGTGGAATCTATATTTTATAAGGTAAAATATTTACCCAAAAAATAAGTTTACATATTTTCCATTAGGAATCATGGTAATAATACTTTGGGGAGTATGTTAATTCATTTGTAGGCCACTTGAAGCAACCAAAGGGAAACTACTGGTATTCCTCTATTCCACCAGAAGCCATGAAAATTTTTCCTAATTTATATGATGCAATAACATTTGCAACATAGTTGGTTATTTCCATTTGAGGTCAACTGTGGTAACAATAGAAAATCAGACATTTGGCAGAAATAGTAGGTTTAAGCTTAAAGAAACAGAAAAAACTTTTTCATCACTGGTAACTTGAAAAATAAGTTTGTGTTTGGTTATGTTAAAATGTCTTTGCAAACTAACAATCTGTTATCAGTAGTGACATTGATGGAATGTTTTAATCTGAATTAAAATTTAATAGTTTAGATGGAAAGCCCAGAACAGAGGGGCGGGGGGAGCGGCGGAATGTAATTAAAACTCTGGGCAAAGTGTCCCAGGAGAGATGTGTTCTACATGGTGACTTGTCTGGAGCTCTCTTTGGAAATGCTTTCACTCCGGATGCTCCCACACTCCAGGGCTGGACCTGTGCCAGTTGCACACCACATCCAAGCAAAGAGAAGGGATGTGAAATCAAGAGTTTGGCTTGGCTTTCCCAATCCCAAACCCTGCACAGTCAGTAAGAGAGAAGGAGGAGTTTGTGGCTACACAAGGCATTTCATAAACTGTTTCAGAGCATTTAAAATATATTTATATATTTTAATTTCTGCATTTACATCCATTTATCCTTTCAGGTGTTGCTGCTTCAGGGTGTGCGTTTAGCTCCGTCCAGAAAGACAAGGGTGCTCAGCTGAGAAAAGGCTGAGCACTGGCCAGGGCTACAGGACCTGAAGGAAGGTCCCCTAGCTTTAATTCACACAAGGCACTGCAGGGCTGTCAACTTCCTAACTGGCCTCACGCATTTTAAGAGAAGAGGCAACCTTGTATATTTCCTTGTGTCAAGGGCTCATTTCCCTTGAAAACGCGTTAATAAGTTAATAAGTGAACAACAATGAGATTTAGAGAAATCGGCACATTTTGAAGAAGTATTTTCAGTCTCTGTCCTCACCTGTAAATGCAGGAAACAAACACCAAGGTAATAATCACATAGGCAAAAAAGAGCTGAGCTGTTTAGGAACTCTGGGACTGGAGGAGGAGAACTTCTCCATGATGCTCTGCTTTGAAGAATCTGAAATACTAGCTTAGCCACCCACACTGCCTTGCTGTAGAACATTAAGAGTCCATGTCCTCTTGGGCTAAGGCATACATTCTCAGTGGTAGGATATCACCCCCAAGAAGGAGAAAACGATCCTATTCTTTATGTATGGATACACAGATATTTCATAAAGGGACATACTGTTTATCTGTGGTGTTAAAATATCAGGGGGAGGGAGATTAGGAAAACATGTCTGTAAAGGCTCCTGGAGAGAGTAGGGTATAATCACGAAAAACAGGTTGAGAAACATTGGATTCAGGCATTTTCCTCAGAAAAGCTCTGTCATGATTATGTTAGCAGGAACAACACAGAATCAAATGACTGACCTACAATTATTGAGCAACAATATACACAGTGTTCTACTTTAGCTATTGTAAGAGAACCGAAGAGATACAAAATTTTATTCCTTTTTTAAAAGGTGTGTATAGATTAGGTGGATGAGACTCTAGCACACGGTAAACAGACACTGATGTGAACATGAATATTTGAATATGCCAAGAACTGACTAGAATGTTTTTAATAATGTGAAACAGTTTATAAAAAGGGATAATAACTGTACACACAATAAGGTCAAGGGGAGCTCAAGGAAGATCAGAGCAGTGGTCAGGGAGGATTTCATACAGCTAATGGGATTTGACCTGGACCCTAGGATGGGAGGGGTTTGACTCAACAGAGAGGAGACGGGAAAGTATCCAAACAAGAAAATGGCTTTGGGGCTGAGGAACTGCATCAGAACACAGTAAGACTTTCAAGCCCAGAAGGAAAATAAAGTCTCAAGGGATCTGGAAAGAGCTTGGAGACTATGCCAAGTTTTGGCCAGTTTGAAAGTTGCACAGGGACCTTCTTTTTTTTTTCTTCTTCTTCACTAAAAAAGAAAAAGCAGGATAGCCATCTTAGCGCACACAAAGTGGTATCTCACTGTGTGGTTTTTTCATTTTAGGATTTTTATTTAGTAAAGTATACATATCATAAACTTTACCATTTTACGCATTTTCAGGTGTAGAGTTAAGTGGTATTACATACATCCACATTGTTATGTGACCATCACTACTATCCATCTCCAGAGCCATGCCATACTGAAACTCTATACCCATCAGAGAATAACCTTCCATCCCCCTCTTCTCCTGACCCTTGATAAACACTGTTCTACATTCTGTCTTTATGCATTTGATTGTTCTGGGTACTTCATATAAATGGAATCACACAATTTTTGTTCTTCTGTGTCTGGCCTAATTCATTCAGTGTAATGTCTTCAGGGTTCATCCATGTTGTAGCCAGTGTCAGAATTTCATTCTTTTTTAAAGCTGAAAAATATTCCATTGTGCCCAGCCTTTCCTTCTCCTTCCAGCTTTCTTGGTAATTAAAGCTAAAAGACTAAAAGTGTAGGCCTCCTTTCAAAGGCTTTAGAGTAGCAGCTATGGGGAGGACAGATGACTCCAGGTTGCACTGGGATCATTGAAAAGACACTCCAACTAAGGGCAGAGATAAACACTGTCAAGAAAACTCCCTCCAGAGACAGGACTAGGGGGACTGGGACAGAGCAGAGCACACAGAGGAGGTCACCCCAGCAACCCACATCCCTGGCCTCAGCTGGGGAAGCTACTCTCAGAAGAGCTGCAGGGTGGCAGCTACCACAGTGACTGAGGAGGGCTAAGAAGTACTGAGGGTTGCAGCAAGGCAATGGAATTTTATCCCTGAAAATAAAATCAGGGAATTATTTGGTGTCAAATACCACTGATTTTGATCCCCAGGACTGAAGGGTAAAGAAAGAGGCACGCAGTTACAAGATGGTTAAAGAAGGAAAGAGCCGAACAGTAAGACAATAAGGTTATTGTGATACAGTGACAAAAAGAAAAGATACAATAGGGCATATTATTTTTTCTATAGGTGTATCAGTTATCTCCTGCTGCATAACAAAACACCCCAAAATTTAGTGGCTTAAAATCACTGTATTATTTCTTGCGAATCTATGAGTTGGCTGGAGGAATCTTCTCACCTGGGTCAAGTAAGGCAAGTAAGGTATAGTCACTAAGTCAGTAAGTTTTAGTCAGTAGCAGTTTCAGGTTGATAGCACTATAGAGGTAACTAGTGTGCCAATCAATGAAAAAGATGGCAAATGAAAAAGCTCTAGAGTATAGGGCAATTCCCCAGACAGGCAAAGCCTATGGGAAACCTTAGGTAACCTGGAAATCCAAAGGAAAGAAAAATAGGGGCACTTAAAGACAGGCGGTCAGTTAGATAAGTTGCACCTATTTTGCAAATTTTTTTCTCAAGGTTAGAAATTGCAAAACAACAACAACAACACAACTCTGTAGCCTCCAATCTTATGCTACGTGTTATTTCTGCTATTTGTGATTATTTTCTGGCAGAAAAAAAAATGCAAAAAAGGAAAAGCCTCAGTAACTAAGGTTATATCTTATGCATGGGAATTATCAATAATTTTAAAAGTATAAAAGTTGGGAGGTGTGATTCATTTACAATTCCATCTTGAAGTATAATGTTTCGATATCATAAAAAAACTCTATAACTTATCTGTATAATCTTAAAAATGTACTTAGTTTCTCTGGGCCTCCGTAAAAAAAAAAAAAAAAAAAAAAAAGTTTTACTCACTTTTAAACCCAGATATAATTCGTTTCCTACTTACAAACAAAGAGCTATACCGAGTAATTTTTTTAGCACTTTCCGGATCAGAAATCTATGACTCAGGGACTACTTAGTTTTCCCAACACATCCACAGGTATCTTACTACAGACCATCATACTTTGAGATTAGGGAACAATCACGTCAGAATTAAATCTAATGAAATCAAAAGCTGTGCAGCTGCCTGCAGTATAGACATCAGAGATAGCATGCAAGTTTCATCTGAAGCATCACTATCAGTTTACTGAGGCTGACTTGAGTACTGGGGTAAGAAGGATTCTGAAGCCAATGCCAGGCTGAGTAAATCTTGTGTTTTAATCTCACTCTTCAAGTGGGACAGTGTAAGGAGGCAGGATATGGCTGTGTGAACTACATGTTTACCATCTCTGCAATGTCAGTTAAGGATAATTAGGAAGTATAAAAATCTACCAATGACACTGCTTGCTATTTCCTAGAGAAGGAGACATTTGAACTCAGCCTTACAATGGGTAAATTTTGGTGGATAAGGAAGAGGGCAGACCCTGGTGTTATGCCACATACATATATATACATCCTATATGATATATATAGGAGAGGTGAACAAGGACAGGTATTAAAACCATCGACTGGCTCTCTCAACCTCCATTTACCTTCTTTCTAGTTGCTTTCATGTACACCAAGATTTCTTTGCAATTAGAATTCTGACTGCAATGATAGGCACTATATTACATGTAGAAGGCAGAAGTGAAGGAGAAGGCATTTTCATACTTTTAGCTCTTTCTGCTAGCTACCGGGTATGAAAATGAATTTGGGGTTTTGTTTTTAACCTCAATCACATTCTAGTGTTTCTTTTTTCTCCAGATTCTTTGGGTGAGAGGCAACTACAGTAGCAGTGATGGCAGAAGCTTCTGATCCTTCCTGGATTGCTCCAACGTGTTTGCGAATTAAATCTATTTGGTAGCAGCCTCCATGGTGCTCCAGGAGTCATCCTTGGATGCCCGGCCTAGACTCTTCCTCTAGCCCTTCTGACACTTCTGCAAGCACCCAACTGCCTCTACTTAAGTCCCATGGTGACTGAAGCATCTAGAATGACTTCTGCTTTCTACACTGAACCCCAATATAGAGAAGAATGATCAAAGATGTAGAGGTGAAAAGGTTTGTGGTATAACATGGAACAAGGAAGAAATCAGCTTGACTGAAGAAACAGGGTTGGGGAGCTCAAGGAGATGGAGATATACTGGAACAATGTGGTCATAGCCAGACTCTGGAAGCCTTTCGTGCCACGATGTGGAGCTGAGACTAGGTCTGGTAGGGAATGGCTATCACCGTGGAGTCAGAATAGGGTAGAGGGGGATAGAGTGGAACATGTAAGGGCTGTAAGCAGGAAGACTAATTCGAGGATATTGCAATGGCAGGGTTTGAGATGAGGAGGGCTTAGAATAAAGTAGAGAGGCTGGAGTGAAAAAGGAAAAAGTAAATTCAAAGGTACAAGAAAAGACTGAAAGTTGAGGATAACATATAAAAGAGGCAATATCCCGGACATCAAAAGTTCACTTGGTTAAAACGCTAATTTGTCACAAAATAGATATAACTGCAATGGACATACGTATAATCTCAGGAGCTACAACTTTATTCAACTGATGTTAAAATTTGTATTTTTCTCACTTGGTTTCTTCCTCTTACAGGCGGGTGGGGATAGGTTTGGTAAAATAGCGTCAAAGTTAGACAAACTGGTTCTGATCCATCTCTAGGCTCCACCTGCTGACACTGCTCCCTTTCACTGCTGAATCACTGCAGACAGTGTCCAAGTAAAATAATAATCCCTGAGATTCTGGAATGTTGCCCTATCCTGGCAGTGTAAACCTAGCAAAAGAAAGGCCAAGAGTGAAGAAACGTCCCCTGAGAAGTCTGCTCCCAAGCCACCAAAGTTTCTGCCCTAGTTCCCAGGCTAGTCAAGCTCTCCCAAGTTATAGTAATTGTTCCTCTTTATTGAGAGCCTACTATGCCCAAGCACTGAGCCAAGAGATTTCCATCTGGCAATCTCATTTACCACCATGACAATCTTTACAGTAAACACTTTCTTCATAATTAGACAAATGAGAAAACTGAGGCTCAGAAAGTGGACAAAAATTTTGACTAATTTGTATAACCAATTTATACCATCACCTTAAAACTGGAAATGAGGGTGAATTACAGAACTTAGGAGAAGACAATTGGCTCACCCTCTCCTACCCAGATAACAGATAAACTCTCAAATATGGGTTGTCATTGGTCAGGCATTATCATTATTACATACTTTAGAAAAAGTATAAAGGACATATCAAGGCTTTTCAATTATCAAGATTTGTATGGTCCTAAAGTTGCCTGTATATCATATAAGAAAAAATTACTTAAGTTTTAATCACATGATTTCCTGATTAGTGATTAAAACTTAAGTGACTTTTCTCAGACCAAATCAATTGCATTTTGTTAAATGAAACCTTTAAATAAGTCCAGATTATGTATTTATCAACATTCACAAAACCTAGTAGAATGGACTCTCATTAATTGTCATGATAATCATGAAAATGAAAAAGAGGAAAAGTGGAATTCCTAAATGAAGTGCAAGTTTCTTACATGCCTAGCCTTTCAAGACAGTGATTAGTAACTTCACATCTTTATACCCAAATTTTTTAGGCTAAAAAAGTCAAATAAGTTAAGAAAAGTTCAGCCATTGCCTGGTCCTGTATATATTGTCTAATGAAAGTCAGTGCCTTTTATTATCCTACTTGGAAAAAAAAAAAGAATAATAAGTTTCGCTGGATCCCAAGAGCGTTGGGCAGACTAATTAATAGCTATAAAATGCTCTCAAATGAAGAATACTATATCTGTATGTGCTAACTTTTTTTCAGTGATCATGTTAATACCCTATTCATTTCACTGGTAATTGTATAGCGCCATCACCATAGTGTAACGATGTGTGCCATGCAAAAGTCAGGTGAGATAATCTAATGATGTCAAGATGAAACGCTGTCAGTGTAAGTCTATAAAGATAGTATAACACTGTCAAAAATGAAAGGAAATTATGGCATTGTAAGTTCTACTACCATTAAAAGATGTTAGAAGGAAAGGGTTCCACAATCTGGGGCAATGTCTGTTATGACAGATGTACTCAAGCAACTTAAAAGACAAACTAGCATCCCTCATCTAATTTTCTTTATCCAAAGAGTTTTTATTAAAATTCTCTGTTAATTTCCTACATGAATATCTTCAAGCCCAGAATAGGACTATGATTCTCAAAAGCGATTTGTGTTTGAAACATTCATTGTTCTTTGGGTCTATGGTCCAACATTAATTGCACCAGATCGTCTTATCTTTGTCAAGGGCAGGGAGAACATTTGAAAAGTTTTGTGAAAGGTAATAGTTCTCCAAGTTTCGCTTTCTGAAGACACCTTGGCAGTGAGAGAGATATCTTTGTTATACATGGCACACCTCACAGAAGAAAAGAAATACAGCCCCTTAACGCATGGTTAGTTTAGGCACACCATTTATCCTCCCTATATACCAGATTTGGAAAAGCCTTAGGAAGGTCCAAGCTGAAAAGAAAACAAAACCTTTCAATATACATTTGTGCATTTGGGAGCCTTGAATTTCAGTTCTCTGAAGTTTTCTATTATGTGGGGGATTCAGATGAAATGATTTTAAAAATGCAGAGGCGTGATCTCTGCCAAGACTATTAAAAAGATAATAATCAAAATGAAATAAGGGATTTAGAGTCAACACATAAAAAAGTCAGACAAAAGATTGGACCATGCTGTACTCAGGGATTCCACCAGTCTATGCAGTGAGAGTTAGAGTCTAGTGAAGTTGTGTGAGTTAGAAACAGATGCAACTTTCTTGGAGCAAATACAGCCCCTTCCTGAACACATGGCTGGTAAGTATGGTTAAGGGCTGGATTTCAGCTCCCAGTTTCCTTTCATCATGGCACCCTTGTGTAGTGCACAACTTGCACTACTACAGAAGGTGGTCCTGACTATTCTTAACTAATCCCCTGGGTAGAGGCTAAGTAGCTCAAATCCAAGGCACCTAGAAAATCTCTGCTCTACCTACCATGCAAATTCCCATGATGCCAGGCTACAGGACAGAACTTCCCAAGATGGCCTCCTGATAGACTTTGAGGAGTGTTAGAAATATACCATAAAAATCAAAGTTTGGCCAGAACCATCCCAGCTTATTCCTGTTATTGTAGGGTAGTTATTACCATCCCCTTTTCACTTTCAAAAGCGTCCTGGTTTGAATGATACAATATATAGTCACCTTACACACAACTGAGAAGAAACTGAAATTTTTCCCAAAATAGTCTATAAATGGGTGTGTGTGATACATATGTGAATGTGAAGGTGGATGGGGTGGGAGAAAGGAAAGAATGGAGGTAAATGGAGAAATAGGATCTCTAGCTCAGTTTTATGTGGGTTTGTCCGTAGTTAGTTCCAGGGACCAACTGCTCATTGACATTTAACATCAGTTATGGAATTAAGCTTTCTATTAGAGCAACTTATCCTGAATTTCCTGGCTCCAATGCTAACTCACCCCCACACTCCCAGATATAACTCACATCTTAGTTCAATTTCCTAAGTTGTGGATGCTAATATCCAGCAACGGATCCTAAAGAAAAGTGTGATTCATTACAGGAAAAGGAAATTGTTGATGTAAACAAACCATTATAACTAAAAGAGTTATTGCATGTGTCTGTAGTGTAAGAATACAAAGAAAAGGAGAAGATCAACAGAAATGTTATTCTGGTATCTAAAGCCAAAATTTTTGGTTTTCTTTTCCATAGGGTGTAGGATTTCTGATTTTGGAGATTTTCCCATGCAATAAACCACCGGAGCCTAATTAAATTTCTTATCCTCTGTCTCTCATTCGTCAGTATAAATGGGTGAACAATGGCACCTCCTTATATTCTGTTGTAAAGATGAAATAAAATAACACATAGAAAGCAGTTAGCACACAGTCAATGCCTAATGGATGTTATTTTTTTTAAAGAGGAGCAAATTTGTTTCAGTTTAGGACTCTCTCTCTCTCTCTCTCTCTGTGTGTGTGTGTGTGTGTGTGTGTGTGTGTGTGTGTACACAGATAGCATTTTAACGATGGAAAATTTTGACTAGTCTTAGGTAACAGCACAGTTTTATGTAGTGTATGTCAAATAGGAAGTTAGGAAGTCAGGTTTCTCAAAGCCCTACTTTCCTCTCAAGAATATTGTGAGGGAAAATATTAAATTATATGGGAGCCCTCTGTTTCTTTTAAGTTTAAACCTCTAAGCAAATTCAAGTATGATGATGATGATGATGATGATGATGATGATGATGATGGTGATGATGATGATGATGTGATGGTGATGATGATGAAAGTGGATTCTTGGGCTTCTGTTTATTAATCTGTCACATGGATATCCAGGAGTACCTTTAATTCAAAATATATGTATTTGAAAGCGGATAGTTATTCTAAAGAGCTAAACAGACATGAAGTCCCTAACTATGGTTCCTCCTGGTGCTTCTTCCCCCTGGCCCAACCACCTAGAGTGCAGAGGAGGCAACAGCTTGTCTTCCATGGGCATGGGGGAGCTGAGCCAGGCATCTCTCTTTCTCAGGTGCCCACTAACCTACAGGGACCAACAGAAGCTCAGGCAAACCCAATGCCCATGGAGAGACAGAGAATTGCAAGGATGGTGGTATGAAGAGAAGAGGAAATAGGCCAGGCTGGAGAGAGGGCAGCCCTGCATGAGCCAGCAATCCCATGCCCAGATATTAAAGACATGGTGTGGCATGAAAGGGACACTCACTTGGCGGCGTTCACACCAGCCCTCGAAGACCAGGTGCTTTACTCTTGACAGTAGTGCCTCACAACAGTGCTACCACATAATGGCTCAATAAAGCACGCGGTAGGAGTGCCAATATGGAGTATGGGTTCAAGTTAAAGGAAAAGCAAATGTATCAAAGTTGAAGACCACACATAACAACCTGACATAGCTACTTCTTTAGGCTACTATGAAAGTAAAGTGAATTATGTAGTTGGAAAAAAAAACATTGAAAGGCTACAAAATTTGCAAAAGACATGCCAAATGTTTGTCATAATACCATAAAGAGGAATGGAGCCCAGCCTTATATTGGAAAAACTTGGAGAACTTTTTTTCCTGAAGTGTGATATCAGAGCCACATGGGATTTTAGTGACCCCAGTTCTAGTAACAGGAGAGTCAAAAGAAAAGAACCGTCATTAGCACCTTCTATTTCATTCATTCCAACTTCTCTAGGAAGTATTCCCCAAAGACAAACCTTGGGTGGACAAGTGTTTTTTCCTAAATGCCACCCTAATGTTGATTCTAATTCAGAGATGACAGGGTGGTTCTTAATGCCTGGCTGTTTTTATCTTTTTGCTTTCCATTCTTCCACCTATTTCCCTTCCAATCTTTTCCATTGTTCTTGTAAGTTAGAGATTTACCAGGTGATTTTAATTGCTGAATACTTTTTTCCCTCTAGTTTCACACCTAATTCACTGGCTTCTACTAAAAATACTATCACTGGACAAAGATGGTTCGTTCACTTCTTTTCTCAGTGTTAAAAATTTCTCCCTATCCTCTCCAAGTTTACTATATAGCTTAACTACCAAAGACCTAGCACAGTTATTCTATGACACAACGCTGTAAGTGTCTGAAACTATTAAATGGCAAGTATGGAAAAGCTGTTAAAACCCCTGAAGCAGTGAGAGAGCCAAACAACAAAATGTAGAGAAAGAATGGTATATCCATAGAATATGTTCAGTTTTTCCATGTATGAATGCAGCTACACCCACCTGTATTTGCTTTTTGTTGATTTAATTTGTTGATCTTCATCCTCACTTTTTTTCTCTAGGAGAGGATTTAATGCAGTGTCTGAGGATATTCCGTGTGGCTAGCTGCAGTCCAGAGTTACATAAACAGAATTATCTTTTCCCTCTGTAGTTCCAAGGATTCCTTGGAACTTATAAGAAAAATTCCCCATTTATTTTATTTTTCTTGTTGAAGTATAATGATGTATAACATTATATTAGTTTCAAGAATATAACATAATGATTTGATATTTATACATATTATGGAATGATCATAATAAGACTAGTTAACATCTGTCCCCATAAGTAGTTACAAAGTTTTTCTTCTTATCATGAGAACTTTTAAGATCCTACCCTCTTAGTAACCTTCAAATATGCAATACAGTACTATTAACTATAGTCATCATGCTATACATAACGTCTCCATGACTTATTTATTTTATAACTTGGAGGTTTGTACTTTTTGATCCCCTTCTCCCATTTTCATGTCCCCCCCATCCCACTTTAGACTAACCATAGTGCATGCAGACACATAGTATGTTGCCTGAAAAGAGGGGTCTGTTGAAAGTTACAACAGCAACGAAAGTGTTCCCTGATTTCTTAAGTAACCAATTGAAATGCATACATCCATTGGGGTTAAAACTGTGAAAATGCACTCAAACCATGGGTGAATGCAGTCACAAACCCAAAATTGTAAACCAAGATGTGGCAATAAATTATATGAATGTATATGTTCATATGATACTTTGCTAAATGCACCACCCAAGAGCCTGTTGAGACCATGTTGAGTCAGTGAAATAAAACCAAAGAATTAATGTTGCAAAAGCAAAATTTGACATAATATATATCCCCATGGCTAAATAAGTTGACCATAACTAAGATTCTGGATGGCAGAGTAATGTATCTTTTCTGCCCACAATTTTTAAAAGTGACTCTGTTGCTGTGTCAGCTACACTTCACTTGGAAAGCTATTGAATTTTCCTTTCTGTTGCCTTAATTTTCTTCTGCAGGAGCACAGAGGGATGCAAGTCCAGGTGGGCACTGTGCCTTCGACTGATTATGCTGTGTAACACAGCAGGGAAACCTCTTATCTCAGGCTGGGGCTGCCTGTTTAAGAATCTTTTTCTTTATAAAAAGTATAAGGTAGTAAACACAGCTGTAGAAAAAGACTCTGTATTTTCTTGCTGTTTGTTTTAATCTATTAAAATAATATAATTAAGAGAGAGCACAAAAACATCTATAACATTATACTATCTGCCCATGTGCATATACATTATGCGCCAAGTTTTACCCAGCTCACAGTGTTTGAATAATCTGAATGGATTTGACTTTAGAAGTGGTTTTTTACATCTTTGTCTACAGTGTTGTCAGATCATAAAAATACAGTGGCTTAGGATCAATGAACTTTAAAATTCTAAATTGATCTTGGAATTAGGATGTTATTAAAGATGACTTAAGCTTCACTCTTGCTATTTCCTTGCCAGAGTTGGATCATTGCTCTGAATTCCTGTCTGCCGATTACTTTTCTTTTAACTCCACAAGGGGTATTTTTTTTAATTGGAATATTTATATATCTTTAAGAAGAATAAAGATTTTGTAAATAGTATCACAGCCAAACCTTCCTTTCAAGAAGATGAAAT
Source organism: Panthera uncia (assembly GCF_023721935.1). Taxonomy (NCBI): domain Eukaryota; kingdom Metazoa; phylum Chordata; class Mammalia; order Carnivora; family Felidae; genus Panthera; species Panthera uncia. The sequence goes on along the minus strand of NC_064816.1, from coordinate 95,894,415 downwards.
CTGAGTTTAGGATGAAGAATATGACTCAATTCAGTTTGCAAAGACATATAATAATATAATCCCATTTACTTCCTACTTAGATGAACTTGAAGTGTTTTCAGCTGTGGTATATTAAATTCGTTTCATAGAGAATAGATTAGAGTGGATACTTAAGGCCTTTTCCTAGCCAGTTATGTTTAAGTTAAATGAATAAACATATTTTAATGTCTTAATTATAAAAATAAAATGTGCAGAAGCCTATGATCTGCACTATCATTTGGAAATAAACTGAAAAACCCTGTTAGGTTGGAATTAAGTGGAAAATAGTTTCCCCCTCTGGGGATTTTTAATATATTCAGAATATTTCTATAATTGTTTGCTAGTGAATCCTTTGAGATGACTTTGGTAGAGACACTCTTGAACTCCAAACACGTTTTTCTTGAGGATGGGGGGCGGGGGGGGTACTGAAATTAATTTCAGCATGGGAGGAATCTTTCTATCTATCCTTTCCATCAACTCCCATACTCTTTCCCTCACCTCCCTCCCTGGGTGAGCTCATTGTCAATTCATAAGGGCTTCAAAGCATTTTGGGTTGGGCCTGGTTAGTTCAGCCTTGAGAATACATGGGAAGAACTTTAAACTTCGGTGGGGGAATTAAACAGTTTTGCTAACTCAGAGGGTGAACCACCTCTGAATGTCAGTTCCAAGCCGGTGTGCCTTGCTTTCTGTTGGGAGACACAAAGGCCATTCAGCTGAGTTGCCAAAACCAATGACCAACAACTTGTGATATTTTTGAAAGCTTTCACCACTTTTGAAACAATCGTTCCTGTCTTTTCACCTCACCTCAGTTCATAGAAATATATCTCTTCTAAACAAACATCAGATTGAATATTTCAAGGCTGTTACCTTAAGTTATTACGTGGTCTTAGAGACCTAGTTCAAAGAAAAATGAAACTCCATTGTAAATAGAATTATTCAGATCTATCTCCACAAAATGTATGACAGCCAGCTTTGTTGTGCTTGATATTTCTGGGATGAAGAGTACTCTACGTGGTTCATGATCAATAAAGACATAATAACAGTGAACATCTCTGAGAGCTTTTTTCACTAGACAGATAAAGAAAAGTAATGGATAAAGCATCGCAAATAAAAAGTAAAATAAGCCAAGAATGGGACGTTTAAAAAGCAGGTATTTCACTGATAAAAATCCTAAAGTCCAAAAGCACTGTATCAAGTTTGCACATATAATGCCAGTATCATATTATGGGTTCCTTTATCTACCTGAATGGCACATCTGATGGATGTGCACAATGTTTTAAATAAATGAAACAATAGTTTCCGTATTAAAAAGATCTTAAGTACATAAATTAAATATTTTCAGATGCAGTGATTTGACTGAACTTCAAGTCCCAATGAAAGGATGTTCTGCTTTTCACAAGCCTACAAGTAAAGAGTCTTCCAGATGGACCAGAGGGAGAAAACTGCATTTAATGCAGCTTATTAAAATAATCTTTCCCAACCCTTTCCAAGGCACTCCTCCTTCAAATTCAGCGGCACTACCATTGCAGCCCAGAGAAGCAGAGAATTACCAGCAGGCTCTGGAGCGCCTCATCCAGTTAGACGAGGGCCTGCTTCACTGTCAAGGAGATAAGATCACCGCCAACTATTCCCAGTCATCCCAGTTGAGCAGATTGAACGGAGCGTGTTACTCCCCCAAATCGCCAGATTTCGTACTGAATCCCAGAAAAAGCTGATCCGGTGGAAGGAGGGGAGGAAAAGTGTGAATGTATAAGTAGTAAAGGAAAGGAGCTAAAGGGCATGGGGTGGAGAGAAAGGTCTGCCGGAAGCAAAAAGAAGGAAAGCCACGTAGTAGTGTACTCGAACCCCAAAGACCTGCCAGCATTGTCCAGCCAGCGACTCACAGCTCGGGAAACGTTAGGCATTTGCGCGCGCCATCCCTCACGGACACTGGGTGGCGCTCACGGTAAAGACTTGCACTTCTCTTAGGGTCCATCCCGCCCCCCACGTCCGCCCCCTCTCGCCCCGTGCAAATTTCGGCTACCAGGAGATGGAATTACTCACATTCTTCCTACGTGTCTCAGTGGGGAGAGTACTTCTGGATAATTTTGCTGCCGTGGAGCTGTTCCTCCACGACTGGGCCTGTCGGTGGGTTTTGAAAGAGGCAACAGCTCGCTGGCCTTAAAGCAAAGTTCTAGGCCTTTGGTGTGATTACCACCCACAGTACCAGCAAAAGTTTCTACCCTGAGAGCCGAGATTCTCAGAGCTTTTGCGCCCGGGGTTTTGATCCGAAGCGGGGCGGTGGGGGTGGGGGGGGATGGGGGGGGATGGGGGGCAGGCCCGGTTGCCACAAGGACTCCAAAACGTTAAATGAAATGGAACTATATTGTGATCAAACTCCTTTTAACTTAGAGATCCCTCCTCCTCCCGCTGCCTATGAGGAAAGGGTAGGGGGAACTGGAGTCCAGCTAGAAAAGAACAAAATCAAGAAAGTTAAGGCTCTGGATCTCCAGAGGCACACCCAGATTTGGAGGTCTCACACAGCAGCGGCCTCTGTGCCAGTGCCTCTAGTCTGGCATGTGGGCCAGCGCTTTAGGAATTGAAACAAAGACGTTAAATCCTTCCCTACCACCCCGTTCCTTTTTGTCTTGGATAAAATACGAGAATGTCTTTTTTTGACGGAGGGAAAAGCAAAATTTAGTAAGGTCTAAACTAACTTAAAAAAAATAAAAATAAATAAACTAACTTAACATTGTAACATTGTGTTCTCGACCAGATCCCTAACTTCTAAATCATGCCCCAAATTTGCAGTTTCCAATCTCGTACTAGTTGAAATCTGCTTTCTCAGCAAGGTCTAAGGACATAACCATTTGGAGCATAGTCGTATTGACCTTATTTCCCTCTGTCCAGTAACTTTTAAATCTATAACAAATAAAAAGTGGGGGGTGTGGGGACCCGCTAAGGCAGCCCAGCTCCCTGCTCCACTTGCCTTTGCCAGGAGGTGCTTTGACCCATCCTTGGCATTACTCTGGGGAAGCGATTCATGTAATTAAATGGCAGGATGTGTGTAAGGTGACTCAGTGGGTGCCAAGAACTTCTCCAGCACAGAGACCAGAACTGCAAGCAGTATGGGTTTGGCACTGCTTTCCCGATGTCCTGTAGTTCTTCACAGTTTAAACCCAGGGGGTGAACTACGATGCCAAAATCGACAGCGTGAGGCAAGGGGTAAACAGCCAAGGCTCTGTTTCCTGGTGGACTATCTCAGAGAAGTTCAGGGCTGCACAGGCCTAAAGCAGGAGGCTTGGGCCAGGGTGGGGAGGGGGGTGCAGGGAGAGGGGGAATGCTGTGGGGACCCTGTGACACACACCTCCCCTTCCCTGTGCATTCCTGTCCTAAAACTGTCCTCAAAGGGTAGTGCGGCAATAGCTGTGGTTTTACCACACCCAGACTGCAGAAGTGAGGAGTTAGTGCACGTGTGGTCACTCCAGTTCGCGGTTCCGCAGCTAGGCTGACATCCTGCTCTGAGTTCCAGAACCCTGGCTCTCCCTGCCAACCTATTTTGGGTCAGAGTAGCTCTATGACTAAGGTAAGGCTAAACTAGCACTAAACACAACTAACGTGGACACTTTCTTCGGTTGAGAGTGGGTGGGTGAGGGAATGAGAGGCCCCACCAGCCCAGGTTCTAGGTTCTGGGTCTTAGGTTCTCAGACTCCCTGGAGATAGATGCTGGGAGGGCCCAAATCAGGATCCAGCTCCTGCAGTTGCCTATTTTAGGGGAGTGGATATGAGGGTGCGGTAGTTTGACTTATGTTAAATTTCTAAGCTCCCAGCTGCATCACCACTACAGCAGTAGTGACTGTCATGAAAAGCAAACTCTGCACCTCCAGTACCAAGTGTTTGATTATGGAGCCTTTATTCCCTTTGCATATCAGTTGAGACATGTCTGCCACGCGAAATGAAGGGAAGGAGAATACAGAAAGCGGGACTTGGGAATTAGAAAGGCAAGCCCTTTGCTGCCACGTCCATGGAGCTTGGAGGGGGACATTCGTGGACTTCACACAACCTCACCCAAACAGCTTTTGTCCCTACTTCCTAGTCTTCCTAGGGTTTCCCCATTCGGTACTGGAGTAATGATAGATCGTAAGTGAACCATTCACTTCTGCAGGAGTATTTGGCCACTGAACACAGTTATAGACCCTCTATTCCAATGGTGTCCGCGTAGACAAGAATATTGAACAAAATGTGCGGCTGCCTGCTCTTCTTGGGGACCAGCAATTTTGGCATCATTAAGTTATTTGTGCTTGTGACAATGATATTTTTAAGTGATTGTAGAGATTTAGGGTTGCAGGAACTCTCTCTGCCATTAACAGCTCAATGGACAGCGTGCATTCTTGAGCATCCTTATCCAGCCCTTGTCTGAGAAGTAAGTACTCATCTTGTGAAAAAGAAGTGCTTGCTGCAAATTTGTGTCATTCCCCAAATCACAAATTTTCAACACCCGTAAGTTGCAACTTGGTTCTCAGCACCCCACCAAAAATATTGCTCTCTATTCCTTCCCACCTCCGGTCCCACATCCCTGCTCCCTCCCCCCATACCCTGCTTTGATTCCTCATTTCAACATCAGCCTTCAGTTCCACACAAGCCCTAGTTGCAAGCCACAGGAGTGGGGAGGTAGGGAACAAGGAAAGACCATCGCCGACCTCATCCCCCAAACATGTGCACTTTCCGAGGCTGCTGATTGGAACACATTGTCTCCAGACATTACTGAGCTGGGTGTTGGGGCTCCTGCGTTGTCTTTGGTATTCACTGAAAACAGATTGTCTGAGACACCCTCCCCCAACAAGCAACAACAACACACACGCGTGCGCCCCCCCCCGCGCGCGCGCGCGCGCGCGCACACACACACACACACACACACACACACTCCTCCCCACCCCCTCCATTTTTTTCTCCCTCTTTTTTAAGCAATGCTTTGTTGTGCTAAAACTAGTTGGACGAGTTAGGGTGTTGCTGCTGCTCCCGAGGCCCTGGCCAATGGAACCCGATCCACCCCGCTGTGCGTAAGCGCGCAATTAAGGATTTAACCAAGGCTGTGCTGCGCCTCAGCCATCAGTCAGCCAGCCGGAGACAGAGCCTCCACGACTCCCAGCCTCCTCCTCGCCGCCGCCGCCGCCTCCTCCTTTTCTCCTCCTCCTCCTCTTCCTCCTCCTCCCTCGCTCCCACAGCCATGTCTGCTTAGACCAGAGCAGCCCCACAGCCAACTCGGGCAGCAGCCGCCGCCACAGCAGCAAGGACAGCCGCCGCCTGTGAGCGATGACAGGAGTGTTTGACAGAAGGGTCCCCAGCATCCGATCCGGCGACTTCCAAGCTCCGTTCCAGACGTCCGCAGCCATGCACCATCCGTCTCAGGAATCGCCAACTTTGCCCGAGTCGTCGGCCACCGATTCCGACTACTACAGTCCCACGGGGGGAGCCCCACACGGCTACTGCTCTCCTACCTCGGCTTCCTACGGCAAAGCGCTCAACCCCTACCAGTACCAGTACCATGGCGTGAACGGCTCCGCCGGCAGCTACCCCGCCAAAGCTTACGCCGACTACAGCTACGCCAGCCCCTACCACCAGTACGGCGGCGCTTACAATCGCGTCCCGAGCGCCACCAGCCAGCCAGGTAGGGAGGGGGGGGGCGGGATGGGGGCAGATACAGGGGCAGCCAGAACTCCAGAGGCGCGAAGTGGGGTGGGAGATTGGGGCCCGCGACAACCTCTACAGTGGGGGCGCGCCCGGCAGAAGGGAGGGGGGCCTGGACTCTGCAACCAAGAGAGATTCTCCTGGGCCAGCATTTTAGGGATTCTTAGAAGAATCCTCCTTAGTAGAATCCTCCACTCCGGCACCTGGGGGTGGGGGGCCCTCAAGTTTCTGGATTCCCAACTTGCCTGGTCTGGAAGCCAACTAGGCTGCAAAGGGGCTAGGGGTGGAGAGAAGAAAGAATCAAGCAGCCTGAGTGGCGTTTGCGTAATAAAGGGGAGGTTAGTCGTTGGAATTGTTGGTGAGCGTGCTCGGTTGGTGCGAGTGGGAGTGGAAGGCTGCCTCAAAGACTCTGTCGGGATTAGTCTGAGAGCAGCCACGAGCCAGCGTGGTGTCGGTGCCCTGGACGCGCGGGGTGGGGGTTGAGGACTGGGGAGCTGCAGCCCGCCAGAGGAAGAACGCGCAGAGAGCCTTGTGGTTTATCCAGGGCATTTCCAAAAACAAAAAGGCATTTAAGGGTGGAGGAGGGTTGCTAAGGGGTGCGTACAATTTCTCTTCCTCTTCCCCACCTCCTCTCTTTTCGCCTTGAAACTTAGTTGGAGAGTTGAAGAGGGTTAGCTTGGGCGGTAAGAGAGGCATGAGGTCTCCTTGGAGAGGTTTTGCTGGTTGGGTTTGATCTCTTCCCACTAGCACATTAATAATCCTGCTAATATTAGAATCCCTTCTTTGGCAGAATAGAGACCACAGCTCTCATTCTCCACCCTTTCCTCTCTCCCAGGAGCTTGCCACACACACACACACACACACACACACACACACACACAGGGGAAAGGTTCTCCACCCCTTGCAGAGATGGTACTTTTGATAAGGTGGTACTTTTCGGAAAGGGGACTTGTGGCCCCAGGGTATGTTTGTAAGACAGGCTTTCAGAAAGTCTTCCCGCGCCCCCCCCCAAATATATTCACGACTTTGAGAAATTCGTCCTGACCTGCCGCCCCTTTCCTACGAAAACACCCCAGCACCCAATCCTTTTCAATGTGTGACTCTTACTAAATTTTAAAAGAGAGCCCAGGGGGTGGTATGTCTTCGTTCCTTTCAGTGTCTCTTTATTTCGTGCATAAGTGAAAGATTTTTTTTTCTTTTGGCCAAGAACTTATTAAGTCTATTTGTAAAAGAAACCAGACACATCTGTGCCCTCGCAGATCTGCAGGGAGATTATGGGGGCTGCATAATCGGCCCTCTGTCTGCAGCGGCCTGGACCTTTTGCTGCTGAATTGAAGGAGCATAGTTTGCTTGTGGGTCTTTGAACTTTGGAGACCTCGGTTAGCGTCTTCCCTGCCCAAGCGTCTGGTCTCTGCGGGCGCCCGAACAGACGCCGACAGAAGTAGCGGGGCGGAGGGGGGGGGGGCGGGGGATGTCAAGGCCCAGGGCCTTCCCTTGAAGCCCCAGGAGGGGCTGGCCACGCTCGCCCCAAAAACGAGGGTGAGCACAGGGTGGGCGTAACAACAGGTCAGGGTGCAACAGGAACGGCTGCAAGGGCTAAATCCCAGACTCCAAGAAGGGAGCTGTGCTGTACAAAGAGCTCTGCAGAAGCCCACAAGAACCTGAATGAACAGAGTAGGGAATTAATCAAACCACCTGGCTTTTCCACGGTTTCGGAGAGGGGCATATTTCTCTGGGTCTTGTTAAGCAAAGGAGGTGCCACGGGGATGGAAGACTGCGTGGTAAACAGAACAAAACAACACAAATAAACAAAACCCCTAAGGACTGTATTTGAGGGTTCTGTAAACGAAACACTGTCGACAAACTCTAACCGAGTCTGTTTTGATTATTTAGAGAAAGAAGTGGCCGAGCCCGAGGTGAGGATGGTGAATGGCAAACCAAAGAAAGTTCGTAAACCCAGGACTATTTATTCCAGCTTTCAGCTGGCCGCGTTGCAGAGAAGGTTTCAGAAGACTCAGTACCTCGCCCTGCCCGAACGCGCGGAGCTGGCCGCCTCGCTGGGACTGACGCAAACGCAGGTAAATCCGCCGGCGGCCCGGCCGGAGCCCCGCCTCGGCTGCCTGCTGGGCCGCGCGGTTCCGTCCTGACGGGCTGGAACCGACTGGATAGCACCCGCCAGAAACTCGCAGACAGAGAGACACGGCCCCCAGCCCTTAACCTCCACGAGCCCGGCCGGGTGTCGCCGCCGTGCGACTGTGGGGACGGGATGGAGACGTCGCTCACCCCCCCCCCCCCTCGCTTCGGGCCTCCAGGGGCGAGGGGCCGATTTCCTAGATGGGAAACAAGGGGAGGGTCATTTCTAGGACACTCTCACGGCCTTGAGAAATTGGTCCTCTTCACAGTGCAGAGCCTCTGGGGGTGAGCCGGCCCGGCGGCTTCGCGTTGGTCCCGGGCAGTGAAGGTCGCCTCCGGCAGGAAAGCTGAAAGGTCACGCCCCGCTCCTGCGGAGCTTTCGGCCATAGCAGCTAGAGGGTCTCAAAGTGGGGGGGGGGGGGGGGGGGGGGGCGCTGTGGTGAGGGGGATATCATCCCCTGCTTGTCCCATTCCCTTCACCCCCACTGCAACCCTGCTGGGGCCTATTAAAAAAAAAAATGAAGAATGTTCGAATCGCCGCCCAGAGCTGCAGGCGCATTCTGACCTTTGGAAGCTGAGGAGGGAGTGGAGGGAATTGGGCGGGAGATGGGAACACCGCTCCTTTCCCTCCACACTCGCGCGCACACAGCCAGCCCCAAGGCCCTCGCGCGGCTCTCGAGCCATTGTTTTGGAGACCTTCGCGGCGCAGCGTTTCGCGCGCACGGCGCAGGCCCACACGTGGGCGCACGCCGCGGGGACCTTCGCGCCCCCCTCCCCCCGCCCGAACAAAAACTACAAACCGCGGCCTCCGAGTCACGCCCTTGCGGCGGCCGGTGAGCGCCTAGCCGGTCAGGGTGTCCTCTCGGGCCCCTGATCCGGACTTGGCCTCCTGCTCGGCCCCCTGACTTTAGGCCGCGAGCCACAGGGAGACGCCAGGTCCGGGCCACTTGGAGGCCCAAGATGCCTCCAGTCGCCGCTCTGGGGAAGGCGCGGGCGGCCTCTGAGTGACCCGGTAACGTGTGCCTTTGTTCCCCCACCCAGGTGAAAATCTGGTTTCAGAACAAAAGATCCAAGATCAAGAAGATAATGAAAAACGGGGAGATGCCCCCGGAGCACAGCCCCAGCTCCAGCGACCCCATGGCGTGTAACTCGCCGCAGTCTCCGGCGGTGTGGGAGCCCCAGGGCTCGTCCCGCTCGCTCAGCCACCACCCTCATGCCCACCCTCCGACCTCCAACCAGTCCCCCGCGTCCAGCTACCTGGAGAACTCGGCTTCCTGGTACCCGAGCGCGGCCAGCTCAATCAATTCCCACCTGCCGCCTCCTGGCTCCTTACAGCACCCACTGGCGCTGGCCTCCGGGACACTCTATTAGGCGGCTTGCTCTTGCTCTCTTTTTGGGACTGCTGTGTTTTGCTGTTTTAGAGAGTCATAAAGAAAGGAATTCATTTGGGGAAGGTTGGAAAATGGAAACAAAAAAGATTCATGTGTAAAGCTTTTTTGCATGTAAGTTATTGCATTTCAAAGGATCCCCAGCCCCTCTTTTTTTTACTGACGAACTTTTTTGCGCAACTGTGGACACTATCAATGGTGCCTTGAAATCTATGACCTCAACTTTTCAAAAGACTTTTTTTCAATGTTATTTTAACCATGTAAATAAGTGTAGATAGAGGAATTAAACTGTATATTCTGGATAAATAAAATTATTTCGACCATGAAAGCAAAATGTTTCTAAAAAATACTCCTTTTGCCCTCCGTATAATCGGCTAGTGACGTTTTATGCAGGCAATTAAAGGAAGGCCAACTCTGCAGGATCCAATCCAGGCAAAAAGGAAAACAGAAATTGGGGGCTGCATGGATGCAAAGCTGTACACGTGTATGTGTTGGGTGCTGTACTTTATGTGTTTATATACATATGTGGCCTGTTTATAGTCCTGCCATAAAATATATATTTAGGTGGGGTTTTGTTTTTTTTGTTTTTGTTTTTGTTTTTTTGCCTAACCACAAAAACATTTAGATAATTTTAAGTTTTACCCCAAATTGTTTCAGGTAGAAAGTAATGCTGGAATCTAAATCCGGTCCTCCCACCCTGTGTGTGAGTCAAAAAGCAGAAATCCATCAATAATCACTCTGAATTCTAAGCTCAAAGCAATTATCATGGAGAACCCCACCCCCCCCCAAAAAAAACAGCCTCTGTGTATTGGCAGAGCAATTAGACAAATTACAATCCCTTCTAATGGGAGCTTCCAGAGATGAGGAGGAGGAGGTGGAGGAGGAGGAGGAGAGAAGAAGAAGAAAAGAAGAAGAAGAAGAAGAAGAAGAAGAAGAAGGGCAAGAAGAAGGAGAAGGGCAAGAAGAAGGAGGAGGAGAGAAATTATTGAACAAGAAGAAGAAATTTTCCTTCCTATTACAGTTTTTTTTTTTTAATTTGAAATATTTGCAGCATGGCAAATGGTAGGGTCTTGGACGCCTTGGTGTATGATTAAAAATTTATTTCAGCTCTTTCAGAGAGTAAAGGATCACAGGGCTTGAGAACAATGATAAACCTAAATCAGTAAGGCAAGCAGGGCATGGGGGGGGGGGGGTCATTTCTTCTGCCAAGAGAGGGAACTGCAGAGTGGAGGAAAGGAATGAAAGCATTTTGGCCCGGTTTTGATTTCATCTCGTGTGAGATAATATTATAAATTTTTTTTTTCCTCCATCCTCTTTACCACTCTGGTTTTTTCACTAAGGAGCTCTTTCTGCTTTGCTTTTACATAAAACAGTGGCAAAGCAGGTTCCAAACGATGGGAAATTGAATCTGTTTGCAGGGATTTCTCCTTTGTGAAGCCTTCTTAGGGGCAGAGAGGAAGGACTTGTAGCAACTTTGGCCTGTGTCCCATCCTTCTCCCTGTGGCCCTGCACAGAGACATCCACACTGTGACCAGAGATGCAGCCTGGTCTAGAGCTGTGCTCTCTGGCCTGACTTGTGGGCATCTTTTTGACTGTCGTTTAGTACGCCTGACTCTGTTTCCTCAGGATACCAAGGGAAATCCTATGTTGGGAATTACAAGATGCATACGATATATTTTACAGCTAAGAAGTCGGCAGCAATAAATGTGACAAAAGAGTCTTCTTAAGTGGGGGGGAGGGTTGGAGATTATCACATAAAAAATTACATCCTGTCATCTGAGGATTTCTGAGAAGGTTCTTCCAGGGTTGGGAAACTAGACCTGAAAAGGCACGCTACGTGCCCGGAGGGGAATTTACCTGTGTGTTCGCTTTTTCTCCTTCTCTCTCCCTCTCCTTTCCTCTCCTCCCCATCTCCTCGATTCCTTTCCTTTCTAGCCTGCCCACTTGCCACGGCTTGGGCCTCGGTGGGAATCTCAATAGTCTTCTTGCGCACCCTGCCGGGACCCCGGGGCAGCACCTTGGCCCAGGCCAGGGCTGTGGACCCCTCCTCCTCCGCCATCCCCAAGCCCGCGCGGCCGCTTTTCTTGCCGCTGCTTTTCCTCCTCTGCATTCCCCTCCAGCCCTCCTTTCTTGCAAGAAGTTCCGGGTGGCGACGCACCTGGGGGCAAGCCTAGGAAACCCCACTTTGTTTTTTGCACTGGCAGAGAAGGGGAGGATGGTGGGGAAGGGGTGGAGGGATATACTTCCTACTTTGCTTTCTTCTTTTGTAAAGATTTTGAGTTTCCTTTACACGGAAGCCGGCGCTTTATAACCCGGGAAACCGGCTTCGAGAAACCTGCGCCGCCGTCGATCCGAGAGCAGCAGACGGACTTTCCCCTGGGCCCTCGAGTGCGTGTTTCGGGAGGCTGGAGGGGGCGCACCTACTGTCCGCCTCTAGCATTTCCCATCCACTGGCCGCCTGAGAGTGGAGGGAATGTGCGTGGAAGATGCTCCTTCCTTTTCTGCACACGGAGAGGGCTGATGTTTTTCTAGCCTTCCCTGTTATCTCCCCACCTCCATTCCTGGCTTCTAAAGGGGATCCCTTCCCTACATCCCCAGTCACCTGAGATGGTCAAGCTGAGAGAAGGGTGAGTTCGGATTTTTCCCGGGAAAGAAGAGAGAAGCTCTTCTTTAAGGACCACCCTTCCACCTCCAGCCTTGACGCTGCTTGCTTTTAAGGACATTAGTCTGTCGCTGCGACACCGGCAGGCATAGCGCGGACAGGCTTGGTTTCAGGATTGCTTTCCGTGTGCTAATCTCACTTCTTCCACTCGCAATAGCCTCTTCTCTCGAGCGGTTGTTGGTGTGTGTTTTTTTTTTTTTTTAACTTGGTCTGGGAGCCATGGACAAAAATATTCTGGCAAACCATTCTGCAGCGGGTTTTCCCTGGCACCATGGGGATTCTCCCAGGAGAATTTAACTCCCTGCAGTCCTGCGCCCAAGGATGTAAAAATAACAGATCTTGAGCAAAGTCTAAAAATATCTGTGTGATGTTTCTCTCCCTTGCCCTTCCTCCCACCTTCCCTCTTTCTCTTTATTGTTTATTCCTGTATCTAATACAAACGTGCACTACTCCCCACCATTATTTGCAGTATGCCTGACCCACCTCTCCGGGGCTTCTGTCTGCCCCTTCTGGTCCCCACTTGCCTAGCTTTCAATCTAGTCCTCCCAAGATGTTAAGCCCACCCCCAAGATTTAATTTTCTTTTTCGTGGGCCTCTTCACCATCCCCACCATACTCCCGAGCCTCTACGCCTATTTTCGGACCTCCTTACAAAGCCCAGGAGGCCCGGGGCATGCCGGCAGGGCCAGTGCGATTCCTTGGTGCCCTCTCCGCCTCCTGGGCCCTCCTGTAAAAGATCAGATAAATTGGTCTTTGTTTGAGGCTCTTACGCGGATTTCTGCCCTTTTCCCCCCCTTTTTCCTGGCGGCCACCTCCTTGTGGAACAGGGGGCGGCTTGGGGAGCCGGGAGAAGCCGCATTCCTGTGGGTGCCAGGCGGCTCCAGTGCTGAGCCACAGGGCCTGAGACACACACACAGAGGAACCCGCAGACCTCGCTGCCCTTGATCTCTCTCTCTCTCTCTCTCTCTCTCTCCCTCCCCCTCCCCCTCTCCATCTCCTTCTTCCTCCCTCCTTCTTGGGGCACCCAGCCGGGAGCCTGTCGACCCACACTCAGATCCACCCAGGTCTCGGCCTCCGGCAAGAGCATGTTGACCCGCACACCAAACACACGCACACACCCCCTCCTGGGGACCATAGCCAGGCCAGGATCTCCCCGCCCATGCCAATCCTTTCTCTCCCGCCCCTCATCCCACAATCCCAGACGCGCCGGCTGGACTCCGTTGGCTCCTTTGATCCCACTGGATGCCCCACGGCTCGCGGCGTCCTGGCCGCGCAGTCCTGGGAGTCGCCCACGGCGCGCCAAGGCCTGGCGGTGCTCGCCTCCTCCCGGCGCGCCCAACAGTTTACTCCGGCCTTGATACCATTGGGTCTCCTGATCTCCCCCGCCCGAAGTGCAAGGGATACCTCCTGGAACATTGCCCCTGACCCCCGCCCTCCATCAGTCCTTCCTTTTATTCGAGGAGAGGACCTTTAGGACTACCCAACCAGCACCCTCCCCGCCTCGTCCCCGCAACCCCTTGGATCGCGCGCCTCCCACTGGCCACTGGGATCTCGCCAACCCGGAGCTCTCTGGTCCTCTCCAGAGGCACGCCCTGAGGGCAGACGCCCTCCGGCACCTCTGGGAAGCGCGCCACGACGGCGGATCCGCCTGCGGTCACCCCTCTCCTCCAGCCTAAAGCACCCCCCTGCCACAGCGGCTGGGTGGAGGCTTCCGCCTCGGGTGAGGTTGGGGAGGGGGCGCTGCTACTCGCTCCCGCCCTCCACTCTTGTTGCGAAGTTGCCTGCGGTCCTTGCATACTGTACTTGGTTTTTTTCAGAGGCACAGCGAACTCTGGGCCTCGAAAACAGCCCAAATAGCGGTAGCACATGTGGGATTGGCTAAATATTTTTCTACGCAGCCCTGCCGCCCCCCCACCCCGCCCCATCTGCGTTTTCTTTTGCATTTGACAAGCTTTAGGTTCCCCTGTGGTAAGGGGCAGAAAGTATACAGTGTATCTACTAAGGAGGGGCGGGGGTGGGGGTGGGGGAGGCTTCCCCTTCAATCATCCAGGGTTGCCAGCTGAAATGTAATAACCTGTTTTATAGGTCGCGCTCTAACACTGAAGATAGGAACCGGGGGAATTTACATGAATCTGTCTTTAAAGGATATAAGAATTTTGTTTTGCAGCGATTAATGTTTCTGTTCTTTTGTTCGCTGGGACTTCTTATTTACTTCTGATTGGTGGGGGTCCGAAGGAGTCTCTGCCAAAAGTGCATATATTATTGAGTCTGTTCCACATCCTAAACCAAGATTTATATAAAACCGTGAAATACCACACATTACGACCTTTCCCACAGGAAGGGGGAAAAATGGTTTCATAACATCACTACACACACACACACACACACATACATACACTCTCTCTCCAAGTTTCAGTAATGATTCTATCTCCACAATTCACAGTCTAATGTATTTTTTAAAGAAGTGAGTGGGGGTGAAGGGCTATAAACAGTTCCCAAGCTATGATTTTTTTAAGTGTTTTTTTTTTTTTTTTTTTTTTTTTTTTTTTTTTTTTTTTTTTTTTTGCTTGCAAAGGTGAGAAGACAGAAATCTGCCACTGGAAGCTTATTGTCATCCAAGGACTGTTTTGGCCACTTGCCATTTGCAAGGTGGGATATTAGGGGTAGGCGAAGAGGCAGAATATGGACTCAGCTTTCATCTATAAACAGGGGTCACTAAACAAGGAACATTTCATTTTTGCCCTTAAATTCATAGGAGCTAGGAAGTCTGCTTGCCACTGGAGGGTGGCTCTGGTTGGGCAGCTCCTAGGGCTGTGAGGTGGTAGGAGGAGGGAGAATCATCATATACTGTTATAGAGGCTGGAAGAGAGGCTCAGGAAATTCTCTGCACTCCTGGTGAGAAAACTGAGGTCTTGGAGATATAAGGGTCCTGACCAGGACATCCCCACCAAGAACCAGAACTAGACTCCAGAAGTTTCAACCAAGGAGGGCTCACCCTCCTGGAAGCCAGCTAGAACCCTGGGTTCTCTTTCACTCTGGACCAGCAGAGTACCCCAGCCTCTCTCCATACTCTTTTGCTCTATGTTTCATACTCCCTCTCTTGAGTCCTTCCGTGTTTTAAGGAGACTGACCTTGCTCTTTTACAACCATGTCTGGGAGCAAGAATAGTCCTTTATCAAAAATACTGGACTTACTGGAATGCAGAAAGAAACATATCAGTGACATATAGCAATAGAAGCAGCTGGACTAGTTTATACGGGGGGAGGGGGTAATTAATAAAAGTTAATGATAGGATTAAAGCCGATAGCCAGCCTAGCCAAATAGAGGAGACAGCTTCCCAGCCGGCTTTATTTAATTAGCAGCAATTAATACGGTTTCTGCTAATATCCTTTAGGCCTCTCAGTGACTTGTTCACAGTGAAAGAGAATGGAGATGGAGCTCAGGAACACTTACAAGCACCCAGGGCATTTTGCTCTGACAACAAGAGAGATTGCAAATTCATTTAAGCAAATGTTCATAAACAAGTGACAGGCACACTCTGAGGCAGCATTAGTGGAAACAATGGTGAAACTGACAAATATTCTTTGCTTAGGAGAAGAGCACTTTTCTTTTTTAAGCAAGGAAATGCTTTAGCAGAGAGGGGGGAAAGACAGGAGGTTTAGAAAGAAAGAATGAACGAGAAAGAAAGAAAGAAAGATAATTTCAGACTCCAGCAGAAGCACATACAGCAACCCTTGCAAACACATCAGCCCTACACATATTGAAGATTTGTACACGTAATGCTTCAGACCACTGATTTGCTATTTTCTTAATTCCCGCTCTTCTTTTTCCATATGAATCAAACAGTCTTTTGTCCTTCAGGGTTTGATTTGATCGCTACTGTTCACATTTCACTTTTGTATTTTCCTCTTCCTATACCATTACTCATTGAGTGCCCTGTGAAATTACAATCGTACATTTTCAACTCAGCAACCCATTTGCAGTGCAAAAATAGGGTCTAAATAATGGCTGAATTAGCCCTACTGGACAGTTTCAGATGTAACACTCTGTAATAATTATATTGCAGGCTGGATTAGGATGCTATTATCATAATCTGGACGTTTACAATTATCTGTAATTTGCAAAGATGCGCCAGGTCTTGATTACAGCAGTTTTTTTTTTTTTTTTTTTTTTTGTATCACGCTAACCATCACTAAACAGTGACAGTAATAACAGCTAATTTTGCTGGCAATATAAGAGGTGCTGGGGTGTGCAAACAATTTCACACCTGGATGTGCTCAGTCAACCAAGAATATAGAGAAAGAGCTTCTGCCCTGAGACTCAGACAAATATTCTCCTCTGCTTCTGTTCAGTATAGATTTCTAGACCCCGATCATTGCTTAAGAGATATTCACTGGTGGTAAGTTTTTATTTCTTCCATACTTCAAGGCACAGTTCATATTTCTATTCTCACACTTTCCAAGCTATATGTATTGCTGTTGTGATTTATTTTAGACTGCAACTTTGCTTTATTAGATTTTTCAATTCTGATCTTTTTTCCCCCTTTAACAGTAAAAGTGTTGTCGTTCTGGTGAGTAAAAGGATTCGGGTGAGAATGGGATCCTTAAGAACTCTTGTGCCTTTTTGTCTTTCTGTGCTGTTGATGTATTTGGTGCAGCTTGTGACTGGAGACTGAGAAAGAGACCAGGTTTCTATAAGGTGTGGAGGGAGCCGACTGGAGATTCCGAGCTAAGATCTATTTGAAAATTGTTATTCAAAGCTAGTCATACGCGAATTTAAGGTCTTTACATTTGACGATGATTTTCAGTTTTGGAGCGTCGGGAGAGCAAAGGGAGCTCGCCACAATGCTCCTTTGGTATCACAAATATGCAGACATTAGCAACGGCAGGTGTAGTCTGAATCTCTAGACTGTATAGCCCCCTCGACATTTTCCTCCACTTGGGAGAAAGTTTCCGGAATAACTGGCCTCTGAAACCCCTCAGGGCTGCTTTGCAAGGCCTTTGCCTCAAGCTGATGGGGGAAGGGGGGGAGGAGAGGGGGAGGGGCGGGATGCGGTTCTTACAGCTATTGCCTGCGGGTCCCAAACGCTGCGACCTTGGGGTTGGAGGGGCACGATTGGCTGAGACGCAGAACCGAGCTGTGGAGCTAAGGAACCAGTCCGATTTAGGAACGCACCAAGGAAGACTCTAACCAGAAGCGGTGCTGTTCTATCTATAGATGACGCTGTTTCCTGACCCAGTAGAGATTTGGAAGCAGCTACAGATGTTAAGTGCAGGAGCCTGAGACGTCTTCGGCTCCCTCACCCCTGTACAGAAAGGCCTTTCTCCGGCGGCGGGGACCTTTAGGCTAAATTGTGTCAAAAGATAATGAGATGCTTATTGGCGCCGGGGAGACATTTCCCCCTTCACCCGCACCCCCGCAGCTATTGTTCTCTCGTTCTTTTTTTACCTGGAAAATATGGTCAGAACGAGGCTCTAGAACACCAACTCCGCGGAAGTTTGAGCGTGGGGAGGCGTAGTAGGCATCGCGACGGGGCGATGCCTTTTACCCACCACGCCCCTCCCACCAATTTCTCTCTCTCTCTCTCTCTCTCTCTGTCTCTCTCTCTCTCTGTCTCTCTCTCTCTCATCGGTTTACTATGGGGTCAACACTTACTAAGAGCGAAAATATTAACCCTTCATGTTCAAAGGACCCAGAGGAAGCCCAATTCCAAGGACAGTTCTTGGGAGGACCTCTTTGCAGAATTTCTTGTATAATTAAACTCATGTTAAGAGATAGAGAGGTCGTTACAGGCGCATCATGACAACACCTTCAACGTGTTAAAATGCATTTGCTAGGTTTCAGAATTCCATGCACTCACAGTGGTTTGGCATGCGTCTGGTAGATTTTTTTTTTTTTTTAAGAAAAATTAGTGTTGGTTTCGATGTAGGGTAGCTTTTTCTCTAACGTAATTTGAATAATTCAGCAAAGCCCCACTACCAGCTGTACTTCTGCAGCCTCTTCCATTCTTTTCAGCATTATAATTTTGGTTAATTTTCAATTTTAGGTCCTACGTCTCTGCAATTTGTGTATGAATAACAGAATAATTTCCCTCTTTTGTTTCGCCTTTCCTGTTCCTGAATCTAAATAAAGATGGCTTTTTAGTATTAAAAGTGGAAGAAAATTACAGGTAATTATCTTTGACGGTAAAAACGCTGTAATCAGCGGGCTACATGAAAAATTACTCTAATTATGGCTGCATTTAAGAGAATGGAAAAAAACCTTCTTGTGGATAAAAACCTTAAATTGTCCCCAATGTCTGCTTCAAATTGGATGGCACTGCAGCTGGAGGCTTTGTTCAGAATTGATCCTGGGGAGCTACGAACCCAAAGTTTCACAGTAGGAAGGGGGAAAAAAGAAAAGAAAACATTTTTCCTAATGTAACAATGCGAATGCTAGAAAATGACAAGACTGATCGGTTTTAAACCATTCTGAGACTGACTGAGCGTGGAAGTTGCTCAACAAAAAAAGGAACGGGTATATTGGTAAGTAGTCTTTGCTTTGTGTCTAATTATAGTGACTGTCCTTTTGCACGACTGTATGTCGCTGTCATTATATGGAGCACTCTGAGTATCTCTATTGACTTCTGATAAATGGCTCAGTGGTTTCAAGGTTCATAATTTGAAGGATGCCCAGGTCTGTAGCCATTAATTCTCGCAGTATGGGGCTTCCTGCTTGTATGACGAAAGGGCTTTTCATTTTCATTATTTCTGTGCTTTCCACAAGATCGGAAGGATGTATTTCATCCAGGATCATGCATTTTCCTACCTAGCTAGCTTGCAAAGGGTGTAAACATGAAGTAGTTATAATTGTGCATTTACTTTGTTTTTTTCTTGTATTCTTTCCTCTTGTTTTAAAAAAAAAATTGCTTCCAAACAAAGACAAATACAGCTGTATTATTTTGACTGAGGAAAGGAAAAGGAGAACACTCAGTTTCAGCACTAGAAACTATTGGATGTCTAGAAGTTAACCTGGGGATAGATCATTCTAATGTTTTAAAAAATAGATAAATGTGTAGAAAATGTAATAAAAATATAATATATAAAGAAAGCTGAGAAAACATCCATGTTTAATGTTAAAGTACTTAAGACAAAGGCTGGTGCTGCAAACTGACATCTTTGCAGGCACTTGATGTTTATATATAGGGCTTCCCATATTAGGAAATAGGAGTTCTTTTAAGAGTGATAGAAAATATACTGGGAGGGACGGAGGAGGGGGTGGTGAGATGGAGACACACAGAGAAATATACAGGACACTCCCAGCGTTTTGTGGCTTTTACTCCATATATGAAAGAAGACAAAACCATACAAAGTATATGTACAACTAAAATTCAACAATATATACAGAAATGTTTCTCAATATAAACGTCCCTATTAGCTTAGTGAATGCCACCAATTCACCTAGTAAAGGTATCAAAGCAATAGAATGGTGATTTTGGTTGTTTCCTCTGTCTTTCCTGATTCCAGTTCAGGGTTTGGGGGTGGGGTGGGGAAAGAGTGGTTTTGTTTTGTTGTTTTTTTTTAAAAAAACATCATCATTCTTGCTCATTGCATTTTGTTAAAACATGCAGCGTTCCCTTTGTGGCAATGTTCTAATCTTACAGCCGATTTTTCCTTTTTCTTTAAAGAAGGGCTGTTAGGTAAAGGTTTTTTCTTTTTCTTTTCTTTCTCTTTTCTTTTTCTTGTTTTGTTTTGTTTTGTCAGTCTGGGATTGGTAAATAAAAATGCAGGAGCCCGAAATGCTTCTTTTTCATCATGTAATGTCTTAAGCTCATTAAACAAGTAAAAACGCTGCCATGTTTGCGCAGATTCTTCTGGTGGGGGAAAATGTCTGTTAAAAAAAAAAGTCATTTTGATGGATATTCCCAAAGAGAAGAGGAGGCTCAGAGCCTGGATCCCAAAGGGTAAGGGAAAATGTCCTTGCAGTGAGGAGTTTCAGGAGCACTGGCATAGAAACCAGTTTCTCTCTCTCACTCACTCTCTCTCTCTCTCTAAGATGCAAAATCAGTTACTGAGGCTGCTCAAGGGAAAAAGCAGATGAGAAAAAGAAAGGGAAAAAGAAAAGGAGGGAAGGAAAGGAAGGGAAGGAGGAGAGAGGGAGAGAGGGAGAGAGCGAGAGGGCGAGCAAGCGCCCAGACTGTCTTGCCACACAGAAGAGTTCTCCAGAGCCTGCTCCTTCGGCTGGGTTTGGCAGATGCAAGCAGGTCCTGGATCCTCCTTGCCTTGTTCAGACGTTTCCCTAGGGTATCAATTTCCCTCAGACAACTCACATCATCTGTGGTCTCTGCATCGTGTCCTGGTGTGGAGAGGAGTACCAATGCGAATAGCCGGGCATGTAGCTGTTGGGGGGCATACTGACGCCCTTGGCTGAGGCAGAAACGTCCCACACTGGAGGCAGCGCCGGCGAGCGCGGTGACAGGGCCGCTGAGCCCGGGAGGGGGTCGCTCTCGTGCGGGTTACTGCCCTGCTTCAGCAATTTCTTAAACTTAGAGCGTTTGTTCTGAAACCATATCTTCACCTGGAACGAAAGGCAGCAGCGATCATTAGGCTCAGCGAAACACCGAACCAGTGCCTCTATTCCAGGCTTTGGAAGAAATACCCCCATCCCCAAAAAACAGAACAAACGAAACTGCAAACGCCAGGTCTCCGCCTTCCTCCACCTCTTTCTAGCCTCCTCTCTCTCACCCCGCCCCTGTCTACCAGGTATCTTGTCTGGATACCTAACGTTGTTGTGCTAAGCTCTTCAGTGGGATGCAAGTCTAGGTTTAAAACAGCGGCATAAATAAGAATAAAATAAGAATGAAGGCGAATGAGATAGTCAGGTTCAAAGTCTAAAGAAGGATTTTTAAAACAGAGAACTTTTCAGATTAAAGCCACACTTCCTCTGATAGTCTGTTTCGTATTTACTAATGCCCAAACCTGACATTTCTATGCATGTACAGTGAGCAAATGACTGTGAACTGAGAAAAACCTGTACATTTATAACCAAATGCC
The DNA here is from genome assembly GCF_023721935.1 of Panthera uncia. Classification (NCBI taxonomy): domain Eukaryota; kingdom Metazoa; phylum Chordata; class Mammalia; order Carnivora; family Felidae; genus Panthera; species Panthera uncia. The sequence goes on along the minus strand of NC_064816.1, from coordinate 95,873,516 downwards.
TTGAATATACCTATGCATATATTGCATGTGCATGAAGCATCTTTCTCCTGAAGTAAATATATCCTCATAATCCTGTAGGGAATAGGGATGGTACCTCCTTGGTTCCCTACTTTGTATGTTGTTTAGTCAAATTGTGGTCAACAATCATCACATGGTTGTTAGTGCGGTCACTAAAAGTCAAAGGACTCCTGAAAGTTAAATGTGAATCAGAAATCTGGGATGGAAGCATATCTAAGCTACTTGGTTTGAAGAAGGAAATTCTATGGTGCCACTTCTTTCACCTTGAAAATTCCTTAGCCATAGGAATCTGCTTTACCAAGAGTAATACAGGTTACTGAGTTGCAGGAACCCCCAAAATTTTTGGTGGCAATATGGCAAGAGAAAGCAGGCCGAATTGAAAAGAAGAGCTTTGGGGACATCTGTTCTAAGGCAGCACACAATCACTCACCAGCTAGAGTCTCCTATACCCTGGAGTCCCCTTGCTGAAGATCACCCACCTCACATGAGGCCTACCACCCCATGCAGCTAAGTTAATTGACAAGGACAAAAACCACAGGTGATTGCAGCCTGGCTTTATGACCAGGGTCCTAATATACCTACTTAAGCCCCTTCCTGTGAAGTCTAAAATGCCCCATATGTCTTTCAAATTAGTAGGACAGGAGAACTTCAGCAACTGTACTTAACTGAGGCTTCACCTGCTGTAATTTGGTGAGCATTCCTCTTTGATCTTCAACTCTGCCATTGCTCGCAAGTCCTGTACTCCAGGAAGGCACCTCACCAGCCTGCACCAGTCAGTCACCCAGTATGGTTTAACCATTGAGCTTAAGGGCAATCTTCAGAAAAACCCACCTCACCTATCCTAGGATGGATAGTTTGCACTTTGGTTCCTTTAGTAAATCCTGTTGGAGCCTATACATATCTGGTCCTCCCCCTCACCCCAATTTCATAACTATGCCAGTGAGTTGAAATCCTTATTAAGTCCCATGACCACACAAACAGATCCTTAAGAAACATAGCTCTCATTCTGCATCCTGGCCTGAACATCTTTTTCTCCTACATGTTTTTTCTCTTTCGTGTCGTTCTGCTCTGGAATAGGACTCGATTAATTTATGAGTTTGGTCACCAAAGGACACTAGGCTGGGGTGGGGTCGCCGAGGGTTGGGAGGATGTGCAAATCCAATCCAGCATTAAATACCAGGTCATTTATTCCAAACTGTTGTCCCGGAAAGTGTGTAATGGAGCAAAGGCATTTGTCATTAAGCTCTTTCCATCCTTAGTTGACTAGGCCAAGAATTCCTCCTGATGTGCTCCCTGCCCGATCTGTAAGCAGGATCAGCATTTCAGGGATACTTGGGCCTCTCGGGAATTACCTGTGTTTGTGTCAGTCCTAAGGAAGCTGCCAGTTCAGCTCTCTCGGGAAGGGCCAGGTACTGAGTTTGCTGAAAGCGGTGGTTTAAAGCCTGGAGCTGCAGGCTGGAATAAATGGTCCGAGGCTTCCGAATCTTTTTCCCTTTTCCATTGAACCTGATTTCCCCGTTTTCAATCACTGTGGTTTTTTGTTGATCTGCAAGCAAAAAATACAGAGGAGCAGTCACCCGTGAGGCCACTGCTGCAGCCTTCCTGAGCTTGGCCTGGACTGCGCCGGCTCTTCCCAAAGACCCAAAAGGATTTCTTCGAAGCGTCCCCACGCCACCCTGACCTCTCTGGGTTCACAGTGCCCGGGTACTTCCTGTGGGTGCGAAAGCTTCTGGCCGACCCTGACTCTGGCCCTAATAACGTGGGGGGGGGGGCTGGACCGCGGGAGCGCTCTCGACCCTGGGGCAAACAGCCTCGCTCTGCCGCAGCGGAGGCGGCGCCGACCGCTCTCTAGGGCGCGCGGCGCTGCGGGGCGGCTGCTCTCGCCACGTAGCGGGGGCCCTCGGCCTGGCGTTACAGTGCCTTAAGCTGGGCTTGAGCCACCCTGATGTTTATGCGGCCAGTTGACTTGATGTCACTAGCTCCGAGCCCGGTGCATCAAGACCCTCGTCGAGTCCGACATTATTCTGCTGAGAGGGACCGAATCGAATCCCCAAACAAAACACAACCAGCCGCTCTGACCAGCTCCCCAACGGGCTGAGCATCGCACGGCAACTTTGAACCCCTCGGGGGGCTGAGCACCGTCCGCCCGAGGCCCTCTGCTTCGCCTCTCGGAACAAAGGAGCAGCCAACGTTGTAGCGAAAACCCAGAGGGAGGGGGCCTGGGCAAGGGTGGGGGGTGGAGGACATCTAAAAGCCCGCGGGAAAGAGCCCAATTGTCACCAGTTTAACCAGAGCTAGAGGCAGCGTCAGCTTCCCTTCGGGTCACCGAAGCTCACCGGGCGCCACCCGCAAAGTAGGCCACTGGCTGTCCAGATCGGGTTGGGGAGCAAAACACGCTCCCCAGTTCCGGCTCAGAAATGTCCCCAGTCTTGCCAAACGCCGGTCACAGACCGGAGGGGAGGAGGGAGGCAAAGGGCGCACAGACCCAGCGAGCTGGAGCGCGCAGTGCGGACCAACTCGTAGAGCGAAGCCAGAGCGGAGCCGGAGGCGCTGCTCGAGAGGCGCACCGGAGACCAGGGAGCCAGGCGGGCCGCGCCGCAAGGAAGCCGAGGGTCCGCGGCGGCGAGAAGGGGCCGGGCTGGGCGAGGCCGGCAGGCAGGCGCCAGGCGAGCGGGCGCGCACGAGGCCTGGCCGGGGGCGCGCCGGGCCGCCTGTGGGAGGGGGCCGGCGGAGGCCCGGGCGTTGAGGAAGTGAGCGGGGCGAGCGGGGCGGGCGGGGTGGGGGGCAGCCGGGAGGCGGGAGAAGAGAGCTGCCCCAGCGGCCTCTCACCTGTGTCGTCCCCTCGCGTCTGGGCGGCCGCGCTGCTGTTGTGGTAGGACTGGAGGTAAGGGCTGTGCTGCGAGTGGCTCATGTAGGGGTAGGCGGCGAGCGAGCGGTGGTTGTAGGAGTTGCCACCGCCCGACGCGTAGGGCGAGCCGTGGTGGTGGTGCTGGTGGTGGTGGTGGTGCGAGCCGGCCGCCGCCGCCGCCGCCGCCGCCGAGTGCAGGCAGTGCAGAGGGTAGTGCGCGCCTGCCATGGCCGGGGAGCTCTGCTGCGAGTGCGGCTGTGGCGGCGGCGGCGGCGGCGGCGGCTGCTGTTGTTGCTGCTGCTGCTGCTGCTGCTGCTGTTGCTGCTGCTGTTGTTGCCCGAACTCCATGAAGGCGGATTTGGACGAGTCCTGGCCTTCCAAGCCGTCAGCCATCGTAGTCATGGTCATCATCAAAACTTTGGGGGCTGGAGAAAGCGTTCTCCCGGGTTTCCTCCACCCTCCCCCCACTTGGCTCGCGCCGCTCTCCCCTCTGCAGCCACCTTAGCTCTTGGGATTCTTGCAAAAAAATAAATAAATAAATAAAAAATTAAAAAAAAAAAAGAGGGGGTGGAGGTGGTTCTCCCTCTCCCTCGCTCTTCTCTAATATATATATTTTTTAATATAAAGAGATATAGTGAGCAGGGCCTTGTTAACTCAAAGGGAGGAGGAAGGGGGAGGGATGGGAGAGGAGAGGGGGGAGGGGGGAATCTGCTCTCCCCCCCTTCTTTCCCCCCTTGGATTTTTTGGGGGCTGGTGCAGTTTAAGGCAGAGATTTTAAGGTGGATTCTGCGAAAGTTGCGCGTCTGCTTTCAGACTTGATGCAGACGCCACGAGTCGAATGGTTTGTCTCCAAAGGGCAGCGCCTCCCCATTGGTCAGTCGCCCCCTGACGTCACAGGCGCACGGCTTCTACTGGTGTGTGCGCCGCTCGCCGAGTTCTTCGCCTACCTTCGGCAACTCCAATCCCAGCCCGGAGCTTCAGCCGGGGGCCGCGCGGCTCCGCGCTCAGTGCTGCCGGGGAGGGAGGTGCCTCGGCCGGGCCGGCCGCTGACGCCTCCCGGCGCAGCTCGCGCCCCCAAACCCGGAGCCTCAGTTCCCCGTACCGCAGACCTGGAACAGCCTGGCTGGAAGCCGCTCCCTCTCAGTCCCCTCGCACCCCAGCAGGCTGCCTGTTCTCAGAAGCAGTGCCCTCTGCATTTAAAGCAAGGTCCCCTCCCTTGACCTCCTCTCCACACCCCCCTCCCCCAGTCCCACTATAGTCCCGGGGGAGCGCCCCGTCACCGTGTATTCTTCTAGACGTACTTTATTGAAACCACAGAGGAAAGAAGACCCCCACACCTGGGCACCACCCCTTGGTTTGGGGGGAGGGAGTGTAAAGAAAAAGAAAAATCAGACCCTGTTTTGGCGAGGTTCCTGCCGTTTCAGGCCATAGTTCCTATGTATTGAACAAGAAAGGGGGAACTTCCCCCCCCAGAACGCGCAGTCTGTTCTGAAAGCGAATCGTTGGAGGACTGACAGTAATGCATTTTTTCCTATTGAAAACAGAAGCTACTGTAATGCTTTCAAATATATGCAAATGATACATGCGGTTAGTGGTTTGGCAAATCTTGATTACAATATAAACTACCCAAGTAAAAGTGCCTTCGTCCTAAATTTGTCTCTCGATTACAATTCCAATTGATTTTATTTTATTGTCAACATTGTTAATGATAAAAATAGAGTCGTTTTACAGTTATTTTTACTTTCTGGAAGGAGGCAATTAGAGTTCTAATCAGGAATACACAAAAATCTCCCATGATTAACTGCAGTACTTTGTTCAAATTGCTGCTATAAAATTCAGAACAATTTGCCTGTAATGATTATGGACTGGGTTTATTTTGGGAGGTGGAATAAAAGTGGATATAGCATAAATTATCCTCTAATTATACACCAGTGTCGCCTCAATTATCCTCTTATCAAAATGGTTGTCTAACTGCCGCATTTAGTTTCAATTCTCTCCTTTTTTTCTATAAAAAGAACTTCATACCTTGTTATTATTAATCCATTTATTATTTGCAAGGGGATTTATATCCGCACATCCAGGTGGTAGAACCACTTCTCTTTCAAAGATGGACTGGGGAAAGACATTAAGTTCGGAGCAGCCCAGGGCTGTGGATCTAGCCTTTCTCCGTCTAGTCTCCAGACCTACTCAGATCCAGGCAGCTGAGGAGAGACAGCGGAGTCCCGGAGCGAGGCTCAGGCCCGGCCACCAGGTAGGAGAGCCGGACTGGGGACCAGGCGCTGAGGAGGGCAGGCCGGGCAGCGCCAGGAGTCGGGTCCCGGAACTGCGGGGAGGCGAAGGAAGTCTGCATTGTCAGTGGATCGGGACTGGGTGGGCAAGACATGCAGACCCCCATGGGCTCGGCGCCAGCGTTCAATCTGCGACTAGACCCAGCCAGCGAGCCTTTGACCACACGGAGAAGTGTACAATCTAACATCTCCAGCTCAACATGTGTAGGAACGAGTCTGGGTCTTTGGGAAGACGCCTGGGGACTTCTTTGCACCCTATTGGCTTGGACCCGTAAGGAACCCGAGAAATTGACAATTTAGCGGTACCGCTCGCCCGGGTAACTCCTGGAAAGGTGGCTGCAGCAGTAGCAGCTTGGACTGTATTGACATACTGTGCGCACCTCTGCAGCATCGGCTTATGCTAATTGATTTACCCAGCGCCCTGCCCGGGGTCTCCAGGAGTCGCCAGGCTAGTTTGCCTTTTTCTTTCCTTCCTTCCTCCATTTTATCACATAACCTGAAGCTCGCTGCCCGTGGGCTTTCTCCAGGGTTCTCAGGACAGCAGAATTTACTCTCCTCTCCCCTCCCTTCCCCAGCCCGCCGCGCTTAACTTCTTGAGGCTCGGGAGCCGGTTCAGTAACTCTGAATTCATTTTTAAGTGGATTGCCTTGTTCCCCTTCTTTTAACAAGAGGTGCACTTTAACACGCGAACCAGTAACCCGATCCACGCGTTTACAAATCGGCAGTGAATTAAAACAACAACAAAAAAACCTTCCAGGAAAATGAAAGGTGGGCCAGGGAAGGGGGAGATGTGTGTAGGATGTGTATATGGGGGGAGCAAACGGGAGGTCAGAAAAAGAAAAGGTTCCCCCCACCTTCCCTGGCGGGCTCTCTGTGCACCCGGGCTTCGCGCCGGGCTTGTTTGTGATGTCCTCAAAGCCAGCAGGTAGACGTGGCAATTTTATTGCTTTATACCCTGCAGCTTGCTGTTAACACGGTGAAGGCGTTTCTCTCCCCACATCCCCCCCCCCCACACACACACACACAACCCCGTGCATGTCTATGTTTCTCTTTATGCTCGCAGGTGCACCTATTTCCTCGCTGGCTTCCCCAACTCTGGCCGCACCCGGAACGGGTCGGGTCGTGGCGGGCCCCGAGAAGGTCCCCGCACTGCACACCAGATCCAGGGCTCAGCAGCCTCTATTCAAAGGGTTTTCCCCGCTTGTTAATTCCTGAGGAAGCTTGGAGAGCTAGAATTGTCCGGGTTGAAGCTGCAGGGCTCTCATCCCACCCCCATTAGAGGATAAAACCACAGCACTGTGTTCCAGAGGAGCAAGTGTGCAGTCACACCGAAGTAGCAGTTGTTGCCAGTGGTAAAGGTCCTGCTGAGAAGCACATTGAGCCCAGTCAGTCAAGGGCTGGAGAGCGGCGCGAGCGATGGGTCCCTCCGCCTGGGTTGAGGTCTCGGTGCGACTGTACTGGATTGAATGCTACACTGCTTGAGCTTCCGGCTTTGCGGGCACTCCGGGAACAGCTAGCCAGAGAGCTAGTCCGGCCCCACACAGTGCGCCAAGGTGGCGCGCAGCGAGTGGCCGCCACGTGTGGCCTCTGCCACCAGCAGCCTAGGCTGGAGGAGTTCGCTGCGCAGTGGCTGTCTGCCGAAGGGGCCGCTGCCTGCGGTCGCTTCTCTCCGACCGAACCCGGCATCTCGGCTGCCGAGTCCTTCGCGCGTCGTGGGCGGTGGTAATGCGCCTAGGCAAGTCAGCCCTCGTTTGTTCCAGCCAACGCGCACCTCCGGCCCTCCTGAGAGGCACGAACTCTTGGATTCTTCAGGGCCTCGCAGCAAAGGCGCACGTCTCAGGGCCTCCAGGCCCCAGCGCTCGGCAGGCCGCCCGCCGGGCGCTGGCTCCTACTTCTTTGTCTTGCCCGCCGGGGAACCCTGGCCAGTTCGTGGGGGTGGGAGGAGGACGGCAGGCGAGTCCCGCTCAGTCTTTATCATTCAAAACAGAAGTGAAGCCGGCAGTCGGAGTAGGAGGCCAAAGGCTCTTTTAGATCCTGCAGTAGGCGAGGGTCATATTCACTAAGAAGTTACAGAAGGCAGACTTTGAGGCCTATATTGCTTTTTTTGCTTTTTAAGGTGTCGAGGTTTGGGGACTTATATCCCAGCTGTCAACGTTATTTAGAGAAAAAATAACGATTGTCAATATAAGACCGCGTGGGTCGAGCCCAAAGGCCACGGGTGGGAGGAATGGGATCTTTGGGACAGAAAATCCCCTGTCGTTTTAACTGTAGAGGGATGCTAGCACACTCCCTTTGGGTGCTGACGAGGGTTTGCAGCCTCTGCACCCTGGAGAAGTGCATTCAACCCCGGGCAGGCCCTTGGTTGGGTCTGGTTGCTAAGTTGGGCTCAGTTATCACGTTAATTCTAAGGAAATTAGACCTCAACAAATAGCCTTTGAATTCAAAGAAATAACTCGGTATTGATTTACATAGCCATGCTAAGAACCTCCTTCTCAAGAGGAGACCTTGGTGGAAAAAATTCCTGCTAGTCTTTCCTTCATTCAATGTAAACTGTTTGTGTACTTGTGTAAGGAAAGGGTGCTTGATGTCCTGGAAACCCAGGCACTCTTTTCCCCTCCCCCAACACATACACCTGGGGAAGCTTGGGAGTGGAACAAGAGAGCTGCCTCTTTCCCTTTCTTAGCCCAAGTCAGTGATGGTATGTTCAGGGGCAGGCAAAAGTATCTGACTAGACAAGGAAGCACTGAGACTGTGGCATTATTTCCTTTAGTTATAAAACATAATGCCCATATTAGCACCCTACCCTCCCAGGCCCATCCAAACCCTCCCAGGATCCCCAAAACTCCACACGCAGAAGGAGGCTCACTAAAGTCTGGAAACATCTCCCTCATCTCTCCAGTTCAGGGTCCCAAGAACAGGTAGCTAAGAAACTCCAACACGGATGTCACTGGCCTTACTGGGCCAGTGATGCCCACTGGGAGCTTCGCAGACTTTTTCTAGTGTCCAATTTGGAGAATATTAATTAAGCATATTCTAGACTAGAGGCCCCTGCTCCAGGGCAATCTTTTCAAACCTGGATTCCAGGGAAGTTATGAAAGCAAAGCCAGTCAGGTCCTCAAATTCAACACATTTTGCCTCTCTCTGTCCCATTCCCAGACTGTGAGAGCATCCAAAGCTTTCCTAACAGAGGGAGCCAATATGTTGGGCATACAGTGGATTCAAGGGGGGAAACAACACATGTTTCTACCATCCCTGTATACAGAAGTCTGTCTGTTCTCTTTTTCTTTTCTTCCTTCCTTTTTTTTTTTTTTAAAGTTTATTTATTTTTGACAGAGAGAGACAGAGCATGAATGGGGGAGGGTCAGAGAGAGAAGGAGACACAGAATCCGAAACAGGCTCCAGGCTCTCAGCTGTCAGCACAGAGCCAGACACGGAGCTCGAACTCACAGACCGCGAGATCATGACCTGAGCTGAAGTCGGATACTCAACCAACTGAGCCACCCAGGCGCCCGCCCCCTCCCTCCCTCCTTTTTCTTTTTCTTTTTCTTTCTCTTTTTCTTTTTCTTTTTCTTTTTCTTTCCTTTCCTTTTTTCTTTTCTTTTCTCTTTTCTTTTCTTTCTTTTCTCCCCTTCCTTCCTTCCTCCTCTTTTATTAAGCATAGGACTCCACTCCCTAATACACTAAATATTCTTCTTTCTTTCAGTCCAGGAAAAAAATAACTCAATAATGTTTAGACACTTAGATTAAAACAAAATGAATAGCGATGTTGGTATTTTTAGCCTGTTGGGTAAACCAAGGCTGAGTCCCCCAGATTTGCCATGCTGGGAAATGTAGCAAGGCAAAAGGGGAAGGGATAGGGTGTTTGAAGTCAGCTTTAATCAAGCCAGTCCTTGGAAACTAGGACCTCCTGACCATTGGAGGATAAATGCAGCCCTGGAGTGGCAGGGAACAGGCATCAGCAGGAAATGGCAGACTATTTTTAGGGTAATAAGGAGTTAATATAGCTGGTCAAGCCTCTTCCTAAATGCCTGGAAGCATCCTCTGTTTTAATTTCTTCATCCCTTCATCAGCAGTAACATAAAAAAGTCATAACAAATGCCTCAACATTAAGGGAGAGCCAGTCTTGGATAGCTCTTGAGGAAAACCTGGGATGGAAAACATCCTCTTGCTATCATGTGAACTCTTAGATGGTTCTCTTGTTACAACAGAAAAAGAAATCAAAACTGTTTCCCATTAGAGACAGAGAGAGTTGTACCTGACTACCTTTGTGATATAGATGTTCTGGTGATTTTCATATTCATGACTATTCCTAGGTACTTCTTATCTATGTTTATTTCATATGTTTATGAAATCATATGTTTATTTCATAACATCCAAATAAATGGAAAGGTAATTTATTAGGTTTTTAGTAAAACTTTCCTAAAGGGGCAACTGATTGGAAAACTCTTAAAAGAAGTGAGGGGTTTGTTTATTTGTTTGAACCCATTCTCTCATCTGTGCCCTTTCTCTTTTGTTCAGAGCAAAATCCTTTTTTACACAAATCTAGGAGGAAGAACACCCCCCTTCCATCCTACCCAGAGGGCGATGCAATAGTACTCTTCCATAGGTTTCATAATTTTGTGCAGAAACAAAAATGCTTTCCCCCACCCCCTCTGTCAAGTGAGGCCCCCTGCCTCATAGAACTCAAAGCCTTTGCTTCTTTAAATACTCACTGAGAGTTGTGTCCATTTGGATACATATTCAGGTTCATATTTGAGTTCAGCATTTTTCTTCCCATATGCTCTGTGGAGAGGGAGATGGAGAGAGTAGAAAAGCTGGGAACATACAAAGAGAGTTGAAAAATACAAGGGAGTGAACAAGAGAGAATGAGTGTGAATTTGCTTCATTTGGAGAGTACCTCCCCTTGTTTTCCTGTCCATCCAGTTCTCTGGAGACCACTGCCCCACAATGTTAGTTGCTCAGCAAATAAAACCAAGTCTGATAAAAGCAGTCCTCTTTGCTCTGGGGGTTGGGGGATGGCTGGACCCAAACACCTAGCAGCCAGTTAGTGTTCTCTCTTGGACCTTTCTCCCCATCTCATTCCCATCCCTAACCTGCTTTCCCCTCAAACCCTTAGGGCATCTTGTTGCTCTCTCTAACAGCTGCAAAGTCAAAGGAGGAGGAACCTTTAAAAATTACAAAAGAGGTCACCCTCCCCCGAGAAATGAACCCTTTTAAGAATGAGCCTCTGGAAGCTCAAAGGTCTTGGGCCCGAGAGTTAAAAAGCGAGCATAGTGTTTCAGGATTTCAGTGCAGCAGTCCCAAACAGACAGGCAGGCGTCCAGGGCTCTCTTTGGGGCTGGGGTGAAAAAAAGGACGGGGGAGGGCAGGAGCCGGGAGGGCGGGCAGAAGCTGAGGGCGACAGGAACGCCCGCGCCCGCAGCTGGCTCCCACGCGCCGCTGTCTGCGGGGAACGTGAGGCTGGATAATGGAATTCAGGAGGCAGAGATCCTTCAAGAGCCAGCCACTGTCTTGTACAGATTTGTAGAGAAACCCTCACTGTAATTAAAACCGTACAGTCAGATTAATTCAATGTGTTGCTCAGCAGCGTTTTTAATAGTAAAAATCCGCTTTAAAATTGAATTAGGATCGAAGAAAATTTCTGCGAGACTCGCTGGATTTGCCAGCTTTCATTGAAGCCAGCCAGAGCTGGACTTCGGTGGTGGCTGCACAGTGTCGCCCCCTCCCCCTTCCGTGGTCCTAGACAGGGATGGGATGGGGGGAGGTGGGGGGTGGGGGCTTGATCAACACGGGGTGCCAGTTTGGGTGCGATTCTGGGAGGCCCGAGCCAGGCCCAGGAGGAACGCAGGGCCTGCGGTCACCCTTCTGATGGCCAGTTTTGATATTATGCAGACTTTTGACACCCATGACGCCTTCTACCCGCCGTTTCGCGAAGTTCGAGGCTCAGGTAGGGTCCCGCGAAAGAAGAGAGTTCTGCTGTATCTTGAAGCAATTTCCCACTGTGTGTTCCCGCGCTGGCAGAGGTTGGAGCCCTCCCTGTTTGGATGCTGGACTGGAGAAAGTTGTGGTTCTTTCCACTCACCCCCACCCATCCCCCTTTCACTTCTTGAAAGTCTTCCAAAAATTAAGAGTAATATTTCAAGCGCGCTGTCAAAATGTCTCCCAAGCTTTGATTTGGCTGGCCGCCCCCCTTTCTCTCCCTTCCACCCCTCATCCTTGCGTCTCGGTGGTTGTGAGATAAACGTTATTGTCATTCTTAAGGTTTCCCCTTTAAGGTTAGACACTTTGGAGCTGAAAACTTGCTCCAAAGTTCCTGGAAGAGGTGGCGGCTGAGTGCGAACCTAGAGGCTCTCACTTGAGACCCGCTGGAGTGCGGGTGGGGGGGGGGGGGGGGGGGGGGGGGGAGGAGGTGAGCGGTTAAGGGAGCTTGACCCGGCACTTTCCCGGAGAAAAACTGTGTTTTCAGGGGAGCAGAAATGGTCCCAGCTTCCTCCTCCCCCCACGGACTTTTCAGCGTGTGTGTGTGCGCGCGCGCACACACACCCCCACACCCCCACACACCCCACACCCACACACCCTGGGACGAAAACTCCCTAACAAGTTAGTCCCATCATCAGGCCTGAGAAAACAAAAACCGTTGTGGGTCCCTGCTCCTCCGGCAACATGTGCAGACGCTTTAATTGCCACAAATTGTCACTCTGTCCCCTTTTCATTTTCTCGCTCCTTCGTTTATTTTTAGTACACTTCAAATGCCTACACACATCCCTAGTAAGGAGAGCGCGGAGCAATTATTGCCTCTGCCTTCAGGGCCTGCTTTGCCAATCACTGAATGGGGATGGAGTAAACAGGGCGAAAAGCGAGGCGCGTTATTGGTCTTGCTTATTTCAGGTGGAGGGCGGTAAATAACTCTCCCTACTGCGCCACCCCCTTCTCGTTTCTTGGGTCCCAATTATCTAGAAGAAAGGAGATGCGCTTCCCTCCCTCCTCCTCCCCATCACATCCCACCCCATGTGAGCCGAGTTTTACTAGAATCCAGCAAACCCCGCCAGAATTGGCGGGTTCCTCGGAGAGTAGTTAGTAAAAGAGAATTCCACCGGGACCCAGCTCTTAATTCGGTATTGAATAGAAAGACGCGGCGTGTGCAGGCACCTTCCCTGCCCCCATGCTGGGAAATAGGGCCCTTTTTCTCTGAGGGCTACCCCGGTGATAGATGCCCCCAGGTAGGTGATAGAGAACCCGATAAGGGATCCTTCCCCGTCTAGAGAAGCTTTGAGGTTGGTTTGGAGCAGTTCTGGACAGTCTGTGAGAAGCTGTCCGATCAACATTGCTGTTGTTCTAAATATTAGCCAGGAATTCTTAAAGGAGAACTTTAAATTTCGAGACTGAAGTGTGGTCTTGAATGGTGTAGAGGTCGTCCTGTACCCAGCTCCTCTTCTCTGTTTTTCCTGGGATAGGCACAGCGGTGCCGGGTGGGGAGGGAGGCAGGTGTCTGTAGCAGCAGCCGAACGGGGTATCTGGCGTCCTACAGATGGATCCAAAACAAATCAGTGCGGGATTAACTTGTCTGTCTGCTGAATTGTCTGCAACTGCAAACACTGCGCCGGCCGCGCCTGCCCGGACGGGTTCGGGTTACTCCGCGCGTCCTGGGCGCGCTGTCGCTACCATGTGCCGGCCTGGGCTGGCGGGCCGACCCGGGACCCGTCGGGCGCCCGGCCGGCTTGGCAGGACGTTTTAAAAGAACGCGGCGAGTATGAACTACTCCATTCTCACACACACCCCCTTCCTATTTCTTTTTTATGAAAACATTTACAAGAAATCTAATTTCAGATTGTGGAAGTAAATTTCATGCTAGGATATACTTTACAAAACATATAATCTTTCGGGCCGAAGACGTTTAATTAAAACCATACTCTGACAAGTTGAGTTTCAAAGCGAATTCACACCAGCGCAGAAGGCTAATTCATATTCAAGATGCAGCCTGTAGTCCGTGTTGTTTGAAAACGACAGCCAGGGCAATGCGTGCTCTATCTGCTCGCTATCTGCCCAAGGGCCGAAGGACTCCCAAAGGGTCCTGCGCTTCGTCCAGAGCCCCCCAGGCTAAGCTGCTCTCCTGCGGACTGGCTAGGCTTAGCTGCCTGGTCTTGAGGAGATAGAGGAAAGCTCCTCGAGCACCTTTAGTGTCCTCAGAATAACTCCCACGGGATGGTAGGGGGGCGGGGGGGAGGTTGTGAGGTGGGAGTGGTCCCAGACACCGGAGACTAATCCAGAGAGTAGGAAGGGGGCAGACCTGCAGTCTAGGCGCCTCAAGAAGAAGTCGTCCGGGTGGGAGAGAGTGCCAAGCCCCCTCGCCTCCTTATTGTTCCCTGATTGACCTGCTAGAGAAAAGGGAATCCCCTATCCCCCACCCCAAATCTTCATTCCTGATGACCCAAAACGTGAAGGGGAAGTTTGTCCTGCTCCAGCTGATTTGTGGGCACCATCCTGAGTCCTCTAGGAGGAGGCAGCATTGGTTCCAGAAGCCTTCACAGTGTCAGTTGCATTCTTATAATCTTCCTCCCTCCCCTCCATTTTGCTGTTTCCCTTTAAATTGACCAGTCTCAACTCAAATAAGAGCAGTACAACCCTACATGGGAAGGATCTGCTCCCAGCTCAGCTGGTTTACTAAGAAGCCCTGATAGCACAAGGTGCTGGTTTACTAAGAAGCCCTGATAGCACAAGGTGCTAATGGCCAGTCATGCCTGTTGGGATGGGCAGGAGCTAGTAGGTATCCTAAGGTCCACACTGATGGGAGACAAAGTGACTGCAAGATAGTTTGGGTTGGAGCTGAGGTTGCCTGTAAACTGCAATTCCAGACACTGAAGCTGTGGCCTCAGCTGGGTTCCAGGTCACTGTCCTCAGTCTACACCTCACTGTTCCCTTCCTCACTTCCAGCCTGCTGGTCTTTCCTTCTCTTAGAGGTGACAGTGAGTTGTCATTAAAGTTAGACCCCTGACTGCTCTGAAACCTGCCTCAAGAAAGAAGCTGGGATATGAATGAGACGTATGTTGGTTCAATTTTACTCCACATGGTCAAAAAGGTAAACTTCATATGGCAGCCACTCCCAACACAGGGAAGGAGGATTTTGCCTCAACTGGGGACAGTGAAATTATTGATTGGCTGATGGACTTTCTTTTAAGTCTGTATTTCCTTTCAAATACACCCTTATTTTCCGTAAAGCACAAAGACAAGTCAGTTATAAGAAAAATCCTAAAGTCTAATGGTCAAGAAGGATTTAAAACAACGTGGCCATCTCATCTTGAAACCTCTTGATTTTATTGGGCCAATTTAAGAGAAAGCTTAATTTTTGCAAAGGCAATTCCAAACACAATCACGATAAAGTTTCTCTCTCTCTCTGTCTCTCTCTCTCTCTCTCTCTCTCTCTCTCTCTCCAGAGACTACCAAGTGAGTATCTCCTTAGAAAACAGACATGGATGTTGGCAGCTAAATGCTTAACAGTATGTCATTTTAATACTTATTGGTCAAATAATATTGATCTTAGATTAACAAGTAAGACCTTGAAGTCCACTCTTTAGTGCCTTGCATTTTGGACGGTTGGGGTGCGACTCTCGTTCATATGCTCCAAAAAAAAAAAAAAAGTTATAATTGTAGGCCTGGAGGGTGAGAAAGAAAGACCTTAGAGACAAACAGAGGCACTGCTGGAATGGTTTTAACATTGTTTGAGCTGAGCACTAAAAAGTGTGTACCTGACCAAATGCATTTGAAGCCTAATCCTATGTTGGAGACTTGTGAATTACACAAAAGGGGAGAGGAACTGCACATAATAATCCCCACCTGTTTTATTTCAGTGATATGAACAAGCAGTTTTCCTGTCACAGACAGGAGCGCTCTCAGGACTGTTGGAGGCCCATTTGTGGGCAGTAATTCTGGCATGGATATATGGTGGGAAGAGTACAGGGTGGTTGGTAACTGTCAGGGTGCTGCAGAGGGCAGGCAGCAGTGTTAGTGTGCAGAAGAGGCAGGATAGGTAATATTTCCCATCTGGCCCACCCCTTCTGCAGCCCCAGAGAATCAACCTCATAGTTTCCAGCTTCAGAGCTTGGGTGGAGGTGAGAGAGGCCCAGACAGGCAGGAGATTTATGTCATTTCTTTACCTTTCTAGTTCCCTCTGCCCTTCTTTAATTAGCCCCATTTCACAGATGTGGGAGGTAACACATGGACCTCAGTACATAGACCACTTTGGTGTCTGGGAAAGGGAGAAGGATGAAATGCAGGTGTTCTAGCTTCCCATCTCCCAGGCAACCCTGGGGGCTGGTGATACGAATGGACAAAGCGTTGGGTTTGGGGTTGGTTTCCCAAGACAGGCTCGCTTGTACACGGTAATGTTTCTGCTTCTGAGGCTCATTTGGTCAATGAGGTAGGTGGGATTTTCATGTGACAGACAAGGCTCGAGAGATTCAACTTCGGGCAAGTCTGAGGGTTCTGAAGGCAGCAGTCCCAGGATTTCTTGATTTCCCGCCAGTGTTCTTTGAACAGACTCCTTTCTCCAGTCTAATAACTTTCTCTTAAATTCTGAATACTTTAACCCTTGCTTGTAGTAAATGTATTTGTAGTTCTAAAATGTGTCTATTTCCCACAGAAATCTAGCGTGCGAAGGCGAGAATCGATACTAAAGTACTCTTTTTTATTTTTAAAATGGGTTTTAAAGGCCTATTGTGGGGGGGAACCGAGTTGTCAATGTGACCCGGAGGCGCAGTGGAGATCGGGATTCTATTGGTTGCCACAGCGGGCCCGGGCACAGCCACAGCTGACTCACGTGTGAGCCTTATCATGCAAATCCGAAGGCTGGGCATGCGCACTGCATCTCGGGTGTGGGGGCGGGGGTACTCGCCTCCGTCTCTTAGTTGGGACCAAGACTTCCAGATGCGCAATAATTAGGTTTCCTCATTAAACAAAGGTCTCCCCATCATTCCCCTCCTCCCACCGTTCTCAGCCGCCGGAGCTCCTTACAAACCAAGCTGATTACCCGTCCCCCCGCACGCCCCAATCTCTGATACCCAGACTTCGGTCCACGGCTTCTATTTGTTAGGGTCTCCCCTAATTTTGGGGTCCTTTACATACCTCTCCATTATTCCCTTTCTTTGGGCCAACTTTAAAGGATATTAAGATCTGATTCTCTCTTCATTTTAGGTCCCCTCCCTCATCTCTCCTCAATTAAGAGAAAAAATTCCCCAGAGGTTGGTGCGACGGCAAGAGTACCAGCATCGCTGCTCCCCATTCTCTTTGGGGCTTCGGCCATCTCCCCCCCCCCCCCCCCCCCCCCCCCACCCCCGGCCATGTGGATTTCAGTCCAAAGTGCAGGAGCGTTGGATGGACCAAGAACTCTATGGGCAGTAGAGCCGGTCACCAGTCAAGCCGGACGGCGCACTCCCAGGCACGAGCCCCGGCCGCTAAGAAGCCCAAGACCAGCACCTGCAAGCCCGCCTGCGTGGGTGGGCGGCTGCTCCGCGGCTTCCAGCCCCCACCTCTCAGGAGAAGCGCCTGACTCAGGGAACGCCTGCAGGGATGTCCTCTAAACCTCTCCAAGACCCCCAGTGAGGGCACGGAGACCCCAGAGATCCATCTCCTTGGAGCAGAATGGCCTTTTCTGGAAAGGGATCTCAGTGGGCGACAAATAGCCACCATTACGCTCTAAGCCTCCCGCGGGAAAGCTCCGAGTCTGGGCGCTGAGCTCTGGCAGACCCGCGTGCGGCGTCGCGCGGAGGACCGCGCCCACACGCGCTCCCGGAATCGCAGTGAGCTCATTCTCCCCGGTTGGAACGGGCATCGCTCCTCTGGCTTTCAATTACTCTCAGCTTACCTGCAGGGAGAGCAGACTTGTATTTTTCCTCCGAAAAACCTCTTACCCTCGATTCCCCCAGATTTCCCCTTCCCCCTCAACCGACCTTAGCCCAAAGAAGGGCGAGATAGCGGCTTGATTCTTTGATATGACACGAATAGTTGTTGCATCATGTAACTTCCTGCATCTTGGTTTTAATTTGCCGTGAACCAAACAAAGATATTTGCAATTTTAAAATAAGCACTCGATTTAATAAATGGGAACATTGTGCAGGGAAGACTATGCCCCCCCCCCCAAGACGTTATTAGCTCTGACAGCATGCCGCTCAGGTTTGCGGAGAGGATTTTGTAAAGGGATGACAGACAGGAAGGCCAGCAATCATGGGCTCCTTGGGCTGAAGCTTTTTTTCTTTCTTTCTTTCTTTCTTTCTTCTTCTTCTTCTTCTTTTTTTTTTTTTTTTATCAGAATGTTCTGTTCGATGCCATTTATCCTTGATGATAGAAAATTGCGCTGTTGCCAGGACGCTGCTGCTGCCGCTGAAATAGAGGGCAGGAGCCACATTTCCATTTTCCGGCTTGAAAGCTATTCAAATGAATTTGTGGAGAGGTGGGGGGAACGTCTAGCGATAAACAAATGAGAATAAATCGAGTTCCCCTTTCCATTCTCTCCTTTAAATGGGTACTCTTCATTTCCGATATAAAGATTTTTGTTCATCAGTGTTTAGGAATACCTGGGAGATAGTGTGAGCCAACGTATAATTTATTTTGATGTTCTTAAAGTGACTAACCACGTAAACATTTAAAAGGGATGCATGTCTAAACATATATAAAGTATAAGAACTATACATACATAGATCCCGTACATACATACCTTCACACAATTCCAAAATACAATGGAAGATCAACTCTTCAGCAGAGTTTCAATCGAATACAATTTGCAAGCAATGCTGGCTGTTGGTAGTTGTGGACTTCTTGTTAGTTGTGTATATGCAAGGATTGTTAGATGGGATCATTTTTTAAAGCCCTCCCCATATTATATATTTCAGAATGCTATCTAATTTTAGTACTCTGTGGGTCTTAACTGATTTAAACACCCTCCCCTCCAAAAAAAAACCAAAAAACTGATGAAAGTCACCCTTTGTTATGTGCTTCTTTCAAGTTAATTTTCCAAATTTACCTTTAAAGTTTTCTAAGTTAGCAAATACAAGTCAAAAGAGTTGGTAAACCTTACTTATAACGAATTGAAGAGAGGCTGAAACCTGCACTTCCCTTCCTTAGAATTTCGATTTTCTGCTGGATTAAAAAGATCACATATTAATAGGAACTTAAGGAATCATGCCCAAAACATGAAGTTTTAAAAATGAGAGCTTAAAAAAATACAACCCATGAGAATATATACATACATATTAGCAATGTCTTGGCAGAAACTGTAAAACTTACAGGGCTCCCACTGCGCTTTAATAAGTAACTTTTACTAAATTCTAACTCCTATATTTTGCAAAGTCAGACACCGGCGGTTAGAAATTTTTCAGCAATATAAAGTCCTTTAAAATACAGCGACTAATTGTACTTGAGTTTTCAGGTGGTCCTTTAAACTTCGGGAAAAAACACCCTGCAATATTTTAAAACTTAACATTTTTAAAATGAATTGTGGGTCTCTAACTACTATCCTTTTAGCTACAGGATGGTTTCCGAGTGATAGGCCACCGCTGTGCAAACCAGGGCTGCAGAAAGAATAATAGTGTAAAAATAGGGAATGAGAGGGGGAGGGTGGGTGGGCTGATACTGATGTTGGGAGCTTTTCCAACAGAATTTTCGGGCTGAGTCCCTCAGCCAGCCAAGATTCCTAGTTACCGATTCCGGAATAATCCCTGTTCAACGGAAAATTTCCTTGTTAACAAATTAGCATGATAATGAGAAAACAATTATCAACACAGCCAGCTGTAGCTAAATAAAGCAAGGACAGTCCAGTTTGCTAGTGTTTGTTGTGATTAAAACAACTGGAGGTGAGCGTAGCGTGTTTAGGCACTGAGAGAGATTCCTCCTCCCTTATCTTGGCCCTGGGAATTGTATTCCGGACAAAAAGCTTCACCAGCGGGCTGCTTATCCAGTTGAGGCAATTCACCGGGTTCCTTGTTGAATTCCCTCTCCAGGTGGGAGCTCGGGGCAGGCAGCGGGAGTCCGGCGCCGCCAGGACACAGAAGCGAAAGTTTGAGCTCTCGGGCGGGGCTGCAAGGACTGCAGCAGAGGAGACCCCTGGCCTCGCACTCCTGGCCCTGGAGACAGCCTGACTCCAAGCTCCCCGCCGCTCCGCAGGGGACAGGCGTATTGGACGTTACGCAAAAGGAGGTGGAACCTCCATGGGTGTCAGGGCGGGGATACGCGTGGGAAGGCCCCTGGGTCCCCGCCTTTGGGTCCTATCTAGACCTTTATCCCCAGCGTGTCATGAGGTGTCTTCTTCTTGCGCCACTTTTTGGGCTTTGGCCACGTAGCCTCCAGCCGGGTTTGGAGAGACTTGGTGAAAGGGGGAAAAATGGTCTTCGAGCACTAACCTAAAGGAACTTGGAAGAGCGAACAAGACGAAGGTGCTCGCAGGAAAAAGCAGGGCTTAGCTTAGCAGTGAATGGGCTATTGGAGTTGGGGACTTCTTGTTGTGCGAGTGTCTTTGTGTGGCTAGGCGTGCAGAGTTGCGGAGAAGGTGAGTTTGGGGTGGAATTACGTAAACCAAGAGTGGAGACCGTGGGGTCACATCCCTGACTGAGAGAACCTCCGCCCCTACCCGCGCAATCCGGTTCTCCCCTGCTGTACCGAGTCCCTAAAAACTGCAGCGCCCTCTTCTAGGCAATGCAGCTGAAATCACAGTCAGGTTTGGCGGAGGGGGGCTTTCTCTACCCCTCCAAGAGGTGTATACATTAAGCATTAAAAACGAGAGTGATTTTTCCTTCACCTTCGGAGATCCCAGGAATATAAGACTTGCCTTTTTTTCTCAGGAGAACAACGAGCACCTCTGAAAGGCTGCAGAAACACTCTTTAGGGGTTCCGGCATCCAGGAATGTCACACGCGGTGGAAATACAAAAGCTCATTTTGATATTTTGGAAGATTTTCCCTTCTTTTAAATCCTCTGCATAAATGTCTGGTTGTAACGCGGAAGGGCTTTAGTGTGAAAACATGCAGGGTTCCATTCTCTTATTATGTGTACTAGCAGCTGCAAAACATTCCCAATGAGCTAGAAGGTCATTGTGGAGACTTATTAATATGACATTTAGTGCTGGCCTCATCAATTAGCCAAAAGCCTTGCCCCAGAAAATGAGAAAAGAGAAAGCAGAGGTGTTTAAAAATGCAAAGGACTTTAAATTCTGCATTGCTTCCCAAATCCCAAATAACTTTTCATAGTTATCCTTTGGACTGTTCACCCACCACATTCCTATTCTGTTTCCCCTGTGTTCCAGGGCTGCATCTCCACTTATTTCCGAAGTCTCCAGAGCTCTGAGATGTGCAGGGCAAACAGTAAAGAATCACATTAATCCTGCTTTGATCTCCAAAGGGAGATCGTAGCAAAAATGAGGTCACCACACAGATAGGCACTGCTGTGAAAAGGAGCCCCCTCCCCTTTCTCTCTCTCTTTCTTCTTTCTTTCCTTTGTGTGTGTGTGTTTCTATAAGATATCTTTCTTGGCTTCAGGACATCCACTGCTAGTTGGCAAACTGGAAAGTGTCAGTGTGAACTATAACTTTTTATTTAAAAGCTCAAGGATTAAGCATCTTAGATGGAGCCATTTTTTTGTCTTACAGATCTAGATACTGGAGTGTATGTACTCCTCTTGTCTACCTGGTTATCTACATAAATACATTGGACCACTTTCCAAATGCATGCCCCAAACACAACCTCCACAGGAACTTAATTGCCTGAAAAAAAGTTATTATTTCCTCTGCCTATCTTTACCCCTGCATCCTGTAGGCATAGAATAAGAGTAGTTAATCTGCTTAGATAATTTAAGACTTAAATATTAGAAGGACTATATTGACAATTTCAAAATTTGAGTCTGAGTGCTTTGGCTAAGCAAAGCTTAGGGGATGACAGATGTGATAAAAGAACTGCCAAAAACTAGACTTTATTAAAACTGAAAAAGTATGATGTTTTTGTGGCTTTGAAAGAAATGATTGTTATAGTGCTCACTCAATCCAAATGTGTCCCTAAACAAACAACTATAGGGTATTTTATTTTATACTACCTGATATTTATACACACAATACAGTATTTCACTCTGCTTGCATATGCACACACACATTCTAGTGCTTTTCAAACCACCTCCCATATATATAAATACAGTTAATCAGTATAGTTAGTATAGCTGAGCTACGTACTCAACACGAGTGATGTGTACATAATCATAAACATTTGTGCTATGTGCACATCCTTCCCCTCATTTCTCAATTTTTTGTCAGCGCATCAACATCATATAGCAAGAAGCTGCTTATGAAGCTGTAGCTGCTGTCCAGCTTTTTTCAGAACTTGTTGAATGGGAGGAATACCTGCAGATATCTGAATGTGTTTTTAAAAAATGCTATTCTGTTTTACATCATCCCTATTAGAGTTGATTTTCATTTAATCTCGGTGGGCCAGCCTCCATGGCAGCCCAATTCACACTGACACGGAGGCTACCCAAATGCTTCTTCTCCCCATAGGACAGAGTGCACTAAGCTGCTTTGCTTCAAATATGTCCTTTTAAGGTGATTTTAGACAACCAGTTTGGGAACAGCTTGGAAGGTGGACTACCATGGAAAGAGAGCGATCAGGAAGGAAGAAAGCAAAGAGAGAAAGCAGGTGAAGGAAAAAAAAAAAAACCCATGAGTGATTACTTAGGCTGAGAAACCTTTTGTGGCCATAGATCCTATCCTGTGAATTGCTGAGTTTATTTTCAAACTCAGTGTCTGTTCTCACCTTAGTGGCCTCCCGTTTCCTTGATCCATTCCTCTAAATATGCTACCAGTAAGATCAGCTTCTGGAGAATTTGTAGTGGAAACTACCAAAATATTTTTTATAGGATGCTGGGGATATTTTATCGGATATAGATACATAAAGCACAGTGTTAAGCCTCTTAGGAATCCTCATCTTGGTGATATTTAACTGCAGAACGTTATTGTCATGTTCCTATGAGGTGATTTGTGTGTTGTTACTTGTGACTTAACCTGCCTCTACAGTTTATTTTATAAACTAACTTTACACATATTTTCTCTCTAGAAAAGCAACAATGTTTGATACCTGTTGGTCCTTAATGATGGAAATAAGCATTACATCTTAATTAGCTTTAGTTTTGCTAAAAATTCTAATTTCTTCAATCTGCTCTTTTCCTTTCACCAGAATCCCAAGGGCCTAGTATGTCGTATGTGTGTAAGGAGAGGAGAGAATAGGCCTCCTTGTCTTTTTAATTAAAGTTTATGCAGCTTGTAGAAAGTAGTAATTTTCTAGAAAATTAGATCATTTTAGATCACTGTAGTTATACTCTACTATTTTAACCATGGTTCTAAGCAAATCTTGCCCTTTAAAAACCTTCAATTATAAAGAAAGAATACTGAAGAAGTACTCTGAATTTAAATTATTCAGATTTAGCAATCTGACCCTACCTCCATGAGAGTAGTTATAAATGAAGTATTCTACAATGTATGCATGGCATGACAGCCCAAGTTGGTTTCTACACAGCATATCAGAGTGACCGACAGCAGTTCCCATCTCTGCTTGTTGGAAATAGTATTACTCTTACCTCTGTCCTAATTCTAGGGGTTATGATTCACATGCACAAAGGGACTTCTTAAGTCACTGTTCTTTTTCTCAAGTTGGAAGTCAGATTTAACCAGAAAGCAATCAAGGTATTGGACTATAGGATTAAAAAAAAAAAAGGATTACTTTAAGTATATTCACCTAAGATTTTCAGAGGTCTCCTATTGCCTATAAAGCAAAGACAAACTCCATTTGGGGTTTGGGGCATTCCTGTGGAGGCTTAGAGCTTAGAGGTGAGGATCTTGGGTTCTCGAGTCAAACTGCTACATAATCTTGAGCAAATTATATTTCTTCTCTGAGTCCTCAGTTTTCTTTTTGTACAACTAGAATGACAATAGAACTGACTTATTTGGTAATGGTGGAATTAAATGAGATAAATGACTGTAAAATCCTTAGTAAGGTGCTTTGTGAAAAGTACTAGCTAATGCTTACCATTAACATTAATATAATGCTTAACAAGGCCTTTTGGTTTCTCCTTCTGCATCTCCTTCTGCTATTCCCTTATTCTAGAAAGCCCTCCCTGGCTCATTGTGCACGAGGCTATGTTCTCAGCTCTCCAGCTTTGCTCAAGTAATAACCCTCCAAAAGTCTTCTCTGATGCTTGAAATTAGGTGTCTGTCTTTATGACTACATAGCACCCACTGCTTATTTCTTTTATAGTATTTGTAGTTTTGTGGGGTTTTTTGTCATTGTTGCTTTATTAACCTGTGTCTCCCTAAGTAGACAATAAGCTGTGGTGTAAGTGCCATGTAATATTTATCTTCCGTTTTCAGTGCTTATAACTGAACCTGATGGATAGTAAATACTTAATATATGTATGTTGGATGAATAAATACTCAATCTTTCTGTTTTGTTTGCATTTATAACTAAGTTGTAGTTAGATGGATTCTTCTACATTTAGTTTACTTAGTGTGCCTCAAGGAGAGTATTCAAAGAGACCTATCGTTCCCATAAGTAACATTATGAAGAGTTTTGGTTATGGGCTCTGTAATGAATTGTTGGTGTTTTCAAGACAAAATATCTTCAGCTAGCTTCTCAATTTAATTGAAGAGCTCATGAACAAGTTGGGTTTACCTGTGAAATCCTTAGACATTTGACCATACTATTCAATGTATGGCTTTTGTATATTCCTTGGATAGTGATTTAGATTATCTACATGATTATCTACATGAGTGTTCATAGTTAAGTTTCAACTATCACAATGTGCTGGACAACTGGATTGCAATTAATCCAATTGTGCCACTGGTTTAAGGGACATATATATATATGTAAAAGTCATTAACAGAGATTGCATGGATCATAAGTATCTTCAAAAGACCATTTAGGCTTATTTGACTGACATCTTGGGTTCATACAACTCTAGAACAGAAATACAGAGAAACCTTCATTACAGCAGGCTAATTTGAGGGAAGGTCAGTATATACCATAATATGTCAGAATTAGAGAATACTGTGTGTAACCTACCATATAGAAAATATTTGCTCAGTTCATGATCTCACAGTTTGTGAGATCGAGCCCAATGTCAGGCTCTGACCTGACAGCATGGAACATGCTTGGGATTCTCTCCCTGTCTCTCTGTACACCACCCCCCCTTGCCTATGTGCTCTCTCTCTCTCTCTCTCTCTCTCTCAAAATACATAAATAAACATTAAAAAATATATTAGGAAATATTTACATAATCCAGGGACCAATATTCTGTAGCCAAGACCTTATAACTTGGGTCTGCTTTAATGAGTAGGCCAGGATTCTTTGTAATCGTTTCATTAATTGTCAGAAACAGTTATTACTGGAGTGTTTGAAAGCAGTTTGTTTTCTTAAGATTAATCACCCCCTGCAAAGCTCACTTAATTAGATTTGTTAACTCTCTCACTTCCACCAAAGGAAAAGTTCAGTCAATTCCCCATCTTGGAATTACCAAATGTTTCAAAGGCTCAGGTCTAAATTAACTAGATTTTCCTGGAACAACTTAATAAATATATGAGTTATGTGATAATAATGATGATTCCTACTGTTCTGTTCATGTAAACCATAATTGATTTTATAATTTTTCTCTCTCCCCCTTGAAAATAAAATGAAGCAATACAAAATTTAAAAATAAATTCATATCATTGTGAGAACAATAGAATTTCCATTGATGATGAAGAAATACTATGCTCTTCAAACTAAAGAACGAAGTAAATATTTTAATTTGATTGCAGGTCGAATGAATGAGTCTCACAGAAGCTGCAAGAAAATCTTGGGAAAGGTCATGTGGTCTATTTTCTTGCACTCAGGCAGGGCACTCCTCTGCCATCACAGAGTCAACATTACTGAAAACCTAGTACAGCTCTAACCCTGCACTTACATGTTCCCATGAGGCATTTCATTTCCTGGCTCAGACAAAGGAGGTCAAAGAAAGGAAAGGAATGGAGAAACAGGAATTTGTATTTTGCAACTGGCATAAGACAATACAGAGTATGGGATCCTAAGATTAGGAAACTGTAGATAACTAGTCAGGGAAGTGGTAAAGTTTGCTGTGCAAATGGATCTTTGCATTTCTGCCACCTCTTTTGTGGCACTTCCCATTTATATGTGCCCCACATCTTTCCATGAAGGCTTTGAAGCAGCTTTAATAACTGACATGTAAAACAAAATGGATTATTTTACTCTTCTCTCTCTCACTTTAGACTCATGCTATGGAGTTGCTCACAGCAAGATATTTCTGCCAATGGAACTAATCTTTTACTAGTTTTATGATTAACAAAATGACATGCATAATAATCCCTTGCTTTCTTTTTCCTATGTAGATAATATTGGTCCAGGAAAAGACAGCCTTTTTCTTCCCTCTCAATATCAGAATCAATTTTTGTCACATAAATATGGCCTAAATAGTCCATCTATCAACCATATTTAAAAGATATTCAAACAAGAGTCTACAACTTCTCTTGGAAGCCTATTCCTTGTGGTTGCTGAAAGGATAGTGTGAAAACTTTTTATTGTTTTAGATTGGACCTCCCAAGCCTGACTGTGAATTTTTATGCCTGAGTACCTAAAATACTCCAAGAAAAACATAGCTCAAACCACCACATTTTGCTTGCTTTCAGGTTCAAACCCTATAAAACCACCACATTTTGTATGGTTTCCACACCAAACCATAAGCTGGCATGAGATCCCACTAGATGCTCTGTTCAGGTCTAATTGAGATGTTTACCAACCTTGACAACATTTTTGGCTAACTTGTCACTAATTTGGAATGCAGGTGAAGCAAGCTGAGTTCTCAGCAATAATTTCTTCATTTGGATCCCTTTACTTGGCAACCCTACCCCCAACCCCTGCCACCAACTAGAGGCACAGAGCCATTGCATTGTCTTGGGTCAGTCATTATTACTTCCTCTGTGACATTCTACTGATGCTTGCCTTGCCTTGGACCTTAGTCTTCCCTTCAAAACTTAGTTCTGCACTTTGAGGCTAATTAGATAAATCCACTTTTGCTAAGGTGCTAATAGATTTAAAAATTCTTAGGGAATGCATAGGGCACTAGATTGTAAGGTCCTTGTGGGCAGGCATGGTCTCTTGCTGGCCATTTAGAGTTGCCAGATCAAATACAAGATTTTTATTTGCTAAATCTGGCAACGCTATGGCCATTGTATTTCCATCTTCTAAAAACCCCTGCACAGCAGGTGCTCAATAAATAATGGTTGACTGAATGAATGAAAGTAGTTGAGGGGTATATATCTTGGAATCTTTTGATTTGCTCTAAATTATATTGCATAGGGAGCTGGCTTACTGTGTAGGCTTGAAGCTGTTTTTATATGATCTTAGGCTTCTGACTTTTTGATGGAAACTGAGGTGTGCCAGTTCTGCATTTTGTGTGACAATTGTTCTAGAAGGGCATCCTTCTTTGGAGGAGCCTGTGGCATAGAAAGGGGTGAGGAAGAGAATACCTGCTGTTAGATCCTAGTTTACTATGACAGAGCAGTCCCATCAATTGAGTTGGGAGGCCTTGAGAGAGAGGGGAAGAGTCTTGCTGTCTTTCTTTCCTCACCAGATTGGGGATCTCCCTTGGTAATCACAAATATACAAATAGAAGCCTCCTGGGAGTTCACAGGTACAGGGAGGACAAGTAATAAAAGTAGTTTGGGCTGACTAGAATATTTTATAAATAGTCCTAATGCTCCCAAAGTCATCATCATGAGGATTCTTAAGGCCTCTGTGGATGGGGGAATACTGTCTCAACATGTTTATTTGATAATTATGTTAAATTATCAATTACATTTATTATTGAAACTGCTGTAAAATCATAAGGGTTCTCTTACTTTAAGAGCGAGGGGCCATTAGATACAAAGGCAGTGTTGACTTTTTCTTCCTTTATTGCATCTACTGTTTCTTCAGGAAGTTTCCAGAATATTCCCAGTACTTTATTATGCTTCTCCTTGGTGTTGGTCAGTCAGTATTTCTCCTAAAAATGTGGTTTGGAAAGTTAAGGAATTAGTGAGTAAAGTTCTTGCTCTTCAGGGACCTCCTGAATATATCAGATATTAGCATGTTACCTATTTATGTAGAGCTGCGACTAAAGCTCATGGCGGGTGTATCTTCCTGTATTAGCTGCTGCTGAAAGACAAGAGAAATACTTTAACTTTGACACAAGTCAACTCTGAGCCAGACTAAGCCTAGAATTCACATTTCCACCCACACATTCCCTCAAGTTCTGCTTCGTGAGTGGATTATCTCTGATGCTTGTTTATCTGATTTCTAGAATCTACTTCTGTCCTCAGGCACATTGTCAGATAGAGGAAAACTATGTGCTGTCTGGCTACTGAATTCTGTCCCTCTAACAAAACAAGGTCGAAATGACTTAAAATCTCATCCAGGAAGAGTGCTCTCAAAGGTGTAGAATTTTGGTTTCCTACGCTTGATCATTAAAAATGTGGGTTTTGCAAATGAACAAACAAACAAAAGCAGAAACAGACCCATAAGTACAGAGAACAAACTGGTGTTTGTCAGAGGGGAGGAGGTAGGAGATGGGCAAAATGGGCAAAGGGTAGTGGGGGACACAGGCTTCCAGTTATGGAATGAGTAAGTCAGGGGGATGAAAGGCACAGCATAGGGAATATAGTCAATGTAATGTAATAGCGTTGTATGGTGACAGATGGTAATTATACTTGTGGTGAGTACAGCATCACATACAGAACTATGGAATCACTATGTTGTATACCTGAAACTAATGTAACTTTTTGTGTCAACCATAGCTCAATAATAAAAAGAAATAACAAGAAAAAGAAAATGATGGGACATTTTAAAAAACTGTGGGTGTTGGAGTCAAATCTACCTGGCATGGAATCTTGGATCGGGCTCTTCAGTGGCTTGAATCAAGTTCTCTACTCTTCTAAATTCTAGTTTCCCACTATGGAAAGGAGAGATAATTATAGTATCTACTGCATAGGATTATTAGAATTAAATGATCTATTACATGGAGAGTCTAGCCCATACATAGCAAGCGCTCAACAAATGACAGCCATTATTGTTCAGAGTCTGGAACAGAAGATTTTCTTTTTAAACAGAATCTCAGAATGTTTCTGTTCAACAAACACACCTGTGTGGCCTGGATTCTGGTTGTGGGCCATGATAGAAACTGTGGCAGTAATGTCCCTGCACCTGGTTGGCCACATTCCTGGCTCCTCCCCTGAATGTCCAGCTTCTGGTTTAACTGGAAGTTAGGATGCAGGGCCGGGACACCCTTGCACCCTGTTTCATAGCCACAACTAGAGCCCAGCAGGAAGGTGGGTGAGTGCTGGTGCCAACCCCAATTGCTTCTGAAATTGCTGGCTGCTTCTCTGTACCTAACTTTTACGGGTTGGGTGTTTTGGGGACAGTACATTCCCAGTGCTGTAGAGGAGGTGGCTGAGCCCACTGCCTGAGGCTGTGCTGGGTTTCTGGCCCTGCCCCCAAACTTCCAACTGCTCTTCTGGCTCAACCAGAAGTTCAGGTGTGGGGTGGCCTGGGAGAGTGGGTGGGGTGCAGTGGAAAATACTTGAGCAATGAATCTAGAGGCCCTGGGGAAGTGTTTTTGGTTTTGTTTTGGTTTTTGGTTTTTGGCTTCTAAGTGGGATTTTACTTTATGCCATTTGTCCCTTCTACTTCTTCTGGGCTTCCCAAGGGTTTCCATCCCACCAGCAGTGTAAAGGCCACTGCAGGTGAGTTGTGAAAAGAGAGATTAGAAGAAGGAAAAAGTTGAGATGGTTCCTCCCTTTAGCAGAGTCTCTTCTGGCATCTCTTGATGTTGTCTCTCTTCCTAGCATTTTTGATCTTTTTAGTCTTTCTAGAATGGTCGTTCACTTCTGGTTGTCCATAGAAATAGAACCTGAGGTTAAAACACTGAGAGAACCTCACAATTCTTCTTTTTTCATCTTTGTTCACCTTTCCCATCTTATCTTCCATTCTCTTTAGTATTCTTCTTTCTTAGAAAATAGGTCCAGGGAGCTTTTCAGAAGAACAGCAGGAAAAAACAAACAAAACAAAACAGAGGGAAACTAGGCAATAAAGTAAGGAAGATGGAGAGGAGGAGGAAGGGGGGGCGGTGACCCCCTCAATCCCAAGTTAACAGGAAATGGTCCTGAGTTAATACAGAGCTGGCAAGGCTTCCTGTCTTACTTAAACTACAGAAAGGAATTGGCTGAAATTTGATAAAATTGTAAAGGAAAATCCGTGGGGGAAAACCCTCCACAAGAGTAGTGATGATATTAAACCACTCAACATGTTAAGGAAGTCTGGCTATACGCCTGCAGATGACCTATCCAGATAGACTAAGAGGATTAAATTATCTCTTGATATTGGACTGTATGTGTATGTGTGTGTGTGTGTGTGTGTGTGTGTGAGTGTGTGTGTGTGTGTGTGTGTGTGGTGATAGCTACGTGTATTTTAAATATAAGGTAAGAATTACCTATAAGCTTGTTAGAATGGGCTTTATTTTTTATTAAGCATAAGTTTAGTTCACATTTATTCGTTTATTTATTTACCAGCATATTCAAAACACACAACAATTCCGGTAGCATCAGAGCAAAATAAAAAGATGACTCCTCTATTCATGGAAGACTTAAATTAAATAGGAAGCCACCAAAATATGATAAAGCTAACTAACTTTAATCATAATGAGTGTACGGGGAATACGGAGAGGTAATAAAAAGAGTACAAACTTCCAGCTGTAAGACTAGTGAGATCTGAGGATCTAATGTATAACATGGTGATGGTAGTTGATAACACTGTATTGTATAATTAAGCATATAAATTATCACCAAAAAAGAAGATCAATATGTGAAGTGATGGATGTGTTAATTAACTAGGTCAGGGATCCTTTCACAATATACAAATCACCATGATGTATACTGTAAATATCTTACAATTTTGCTTTGTCATTTATATGCCAATAAAGTTAAAAAACTATTAAGAAGAGTAAATGTTTTCCTTTCACAGGATTATATTACTGATATGGATTTGTATAATAAACTTTCTAAATGCTACTGCAATGGTAAAAGACCCTGCTTGGAAAGAATCCTAGGTGTCTCATTTCCCCAGCAGAAGGGCAGCAGCTCATAGGCAGGAAGTGGCCACGTTTATCTTTGTGCCTCTCATGCTGGGACAGGGCTGGGCACATATCAGTGTTTCTTGAGCTAAACCAAACTGGGGGAGAATAGTGAAGGGGAAATTCTGAGGAAAAGTGATTTAATTGTTTGCTTATTTTAGCATCCTTATTGTCTGGGTGGTTATTGGATTTAGAAACCCACTCCCATTTTTCTCCTGACACTGAACTCCCAGAATATTCTAATTAAAACAATTTCTTTTTGGTCCCCATTTATTGAGCACTTCTTATGTGTGAGGCTTTTAAATATCCTGGGTGCTCAGTCCTCATCACAGGTGATACCATTTAACACTTACACAGGCCAGAGATGTGGGGATCCTGACTGTTGTACACAGCATCCTGCTCGTTGCCAGGACTCAATACAACTTAAACAATAGCAGCAACAGCTGTGAGAAGAAGAATCCAAGGACCAATTTGTTGGAATAAAGCAGAACAAGACTTTACCATATGGTAGATATATCTCAGATGGGTTTATTAGATGTAGGATGATTTTTCTTGTAGCCTAAGGGCTTTCTGGAGGGAATCTGAAATCTTTTCACTATGCCCACATCATTGCCAGATGTGGATATAGTGAAATAGACCTTATTCTGTGTGTGTGTGTGTGTGTGTGTGTGTGTGTTTGTGCACGTGCACATATGTGCGTGTGCAAAAGTAGCAAATTCTGATTCCCATAACAAGTTTCAGTTATCTCACTTTCACTTTCTTATGCAAAAATTTCTTCTTGAGCCTTTCAAATGTGCAGCAGGACTCTGTCCCTGCTCCATCAGAATATGTTATGGGTCATAATCATGTTCACCAAAATGTAAAACTAGAGGCAGTAAAAGAATGATAAAACATGGCAATTTCATAAAGGGCTTTGTTAGTCTTGTATTCTAACAGATTGTATTGGAGTCCTCCACCAAAACTTAAAAATTCATCGTGATTACTGATACCATTAATCAGAATTTGCCATGTGAACAGCTCAGAGCTCTGTTGTATTAAGCTGTCATGTGGTTGCAATCATACCTTTCTAACTGCCATCAGAGGTAACTGTCAGCAACACCATGTCTTCTCTCCAGTCTATTGCGGCTCCAGGTCCCCAGGGTTCCATCCTGAGTCCAAGGTGATTTGTACGGTACGCTAATGACCTGCTGATTGTCTGCACAAAAGCGTAATTGTACACTGTTCAGGCAACACTGTGATTCTACACAAAAGCAAAGGACTGTCTGGTGTCAAAATAATACCATAGTCTAACTTTGATAAAGGTTTTTTAACTGACTACAAGGTACTATTTGGTGCTAAAGCATGTGGCAGAAATAATGTTTATTCAAATAACTAACAAGTTGCCAGCAGGGGGAAATTTCAGGAGTGTGTGTGTGTGTGTGTGTGTGTGTGCAGGATGCTGTTTGATAGCTGTTTCTGTTCAGATTTTTGTTCTAATTTTGAAAGGTATAGAAACTAGCAAATATCTTTGTTTCAGTTAGATATTTATTCATGGCGCTGATTATCAATGTACATCTTAAATAAGATGTCACTGAAGGGTTTTCCTACTAGGTAATAAAAATGTGTGGTGAACACTATCTTGATCTATTTTCCTCTTTGTCTTTTGACCTACCTCTCTGATTTGCCTCAGTGAGCAGGTGAAGCCATCAATACTCTTCCATGGGTGTGACTGCCCCCGTGTCTCCCCTCTAAACCTGAGGACAGAGGAGAGAACATGTCCAGTGATGGAACAATTGAAAGCCACTGACAACCCTATCCTGCTCCTCTTTTTCCCTGACCCCATGCTCTGCTAGCTGAAGTCTGGCCAGTTTGTGTGTGTGAAATGGGCTGGTTCTTCCCTACAGGGACTTGTCACTAAGTCATTTATCTGTTTAGTGATAGAGGAGAATTCCTGCTGAGACTTTGACCCGATTCCAAAGCTTGATTCCAAGACTTTACTTGTTTCATTTCTTCATTCATTTGTTTATGCTTTCACACATTTGGTGATAGTTTTAAACCTGTTGTTATATATCAAACACTATGCTAGCCAGGATGATAATGATGAATAAGATTTGGCCTCAGGTCTCAAGCCCCTTGTTGTCCTATAGGAGTCAACTGGCTATTACCAAATGCTTAAGAGACTACCAAGCATCCCTTGTCAGCTCAGTTCTGAAAGGATTTAAAGAGAATGTGAATTGCAACATGTTGGCAAAATGAAAGGTTCTCCATGGGACTGTATGCATATTTAGGGCAAGAAGCAAGTCTTGTCCTTGGAGTTATTTATGGCTCTGAGTGCAGGAAGGACATAGAGCACATGTTCTATAAATGTTGATTTTTTTTGAATTTTTGAATTGGAATCAAATTTTGGAATTTGGAAAAGAATCTTTAGCAATGGACAGTAAATTGAAGATGCCAAGAGTAGGGGCTTTGGGGTCAGCTATGAGTTTGGCCTCTACTGATACAGCTTCACTTAGTAGTCAGTAATGGCCTTTGTCCCATCAAATTTATTTGTCCATTTCAGAATCTTTGTGTTTAAAACGTGTGATATGTCAGTGCATGTGCTAGGTGTTGTACATTCAAGAGTGAACAAAATGGAAACAGGATCTTTCCTCATGTAGCTCCCAGTAGAGGGGGTATGGGGATCTCAGAACAGATTAAGAGGATTCCAATAAGGTGTGTTAAGTTTCATGAGAAAGGAGTCCTACTGTTACCAAGGAGTCATCCTTGGTGACTACAAATGGGAGGGGTTGGAGGTCAGGGTCAGGCAGACAAGTTCTCCAGCACATAGGGACAATGTGCCGAGCCCTGGAGGCAAGAATGGTCAAGGTGCATTCCAATACTTAAATATATCCAGAGCCATTGAATTTTCACCTGCAAGGAGAGGAGCTTGAGATGAAGCTAGGGAGGTGAATGGGGCCAGACCTTGCATGGCCTTGTAGGGAGTGCTAAGTAGTCTGGACTCCACCGAAGACCAAAAGGAATTTATTGAAGGGATTTGAACAGGCAGCACTACAGTGAAATTTGTATTTTTGAACTATTGCTTGGGCTACATATTGGATGAAGGATGGAGGAGGTGAGAGATATACCAGTTAGGAAGGCTTTTGCATAAATCCAGGTAGGAGATGGCCCATAGTGAGTGTGGTATTGCGGAAAATGCATAAGTTTGAGAATCCAGTAAGACCTGGCTCTAAAACTTAACTAGCTTTGTGACTGTTAGCAAGTAATTATTATTTTATATAACCCCCACACCTTCTTCTGCAAAACAGAGTAACTTTGCCTATTCCCAAATGGAATACTGTAACCAACCTGCCAGATATTACATGACACACACTTAAATCCTAGCCCCTTCTTGTGCCTAACAGTAATAGCCCTCCTTCCTCCTTGCTTGTATTTCTTCTCCTTTGATGTACAACTTTGTGCTTTAAAATCTTTTTAATGTTTATTTATTTTTGACACAGAGAGAGAGACAGAGAGAGAGAGAGAGAGAGTGTGTGTGGAGGAGGGGCAGAGAGAGAGGGAGACACAGAATCTGAAGCAGGCTCCAGGCTCTGAGCTGTCAGCACAGCTGACAAACCACAAGATCATGACCTGAGCCAAAGTCAGACACTTAACCTACTGAGCCACCCAGGTGCCCCTACAACTTTGTGCTTTTAAATAGGATATTTTGTTACTGTTGTTGGTCCTTTTTATTCCTGGACCATGTGTATGGAGAAGAGCCCTCTTTTTTCTTTCTGCCTTTGTGACTACTATAGTTCTCCCAGAGCGTTCTGGGCCATCACAAGGTTACCTCTGAAGTTGCTTCTGTGGAACACTTCATTCTGTTCTGTGTGATGTTACAACCAATGAAAACCAAGCTTAGTAAAGATGAAAATCTTTGCTCCCTTCACTTTTGGAACTTTCTGGTAACTGTATTCTCCTCCTCATACCCTCGGAATGCAGCTTTGGTATTATCTTTGGCTGTCCTCGGGGCTGCTTCTTAAGCACTTGTGGAGAGACAACTTTGTATTTTTTACAGAATAGACCTTATTTTCACTCGGAGAATATTCCAAAATCCTGTCATATTTTCCTTTCTGACATCTCTAAAACTCATCTTTTCCCACTGGTCTCTAATAGCTAAAATCCTTTCCCATATTTTGGACCTCTTTTTCTTCTACTCCTTATAAGTCCCTCCATTGTGGTCTCTATTCTTGAGTTCTGTCTCTGTTAAAGCAATCTCCTTGGTACCTTCATTACAACATCTTTTTAAAATGCTCTCCCCAGTTTCTCTCCTCTGCATTAAATCTGGACTTCAGGGACTTTCACTGGTCTTCACTGCCTGATTAGTTTTTCCCTGCTGGTTTCTTATATTTCTTCTTAATTTCTTAATACCTGACCTCTTTATATGTGTTCTTTTTATTTTACTCATTCACTTTTTGTTTTCTTAGGCAGTTTTCAAGCTGTCTCCTCCCTAGCCAAGGACATTTTCTTTCCTTTTTATATGCCAAACTCAGCCTCAAACAAGTCGTATCCTGAAACCCCTTTCTTATTTTTCTCATAACATTCTTCCTTATTTGCTAATGCCTCCCTCTTCATGATAATGGTCTTTTCTTCATCAGGTGATGCTACTGCTATTTAATGGAGTGTATGTATATACTGTTTTGATATAAGCAGATCTATTACTTATTAAAGAAGGTCTCTGTTATTAATTGACTTAAGTCCATTCTCTCACTTCCATTACCACTGCTTGTTTGAGGTTGACAATTGTAGTTACCTCCCATTCAGTCTCACTGCCTCAGCTATCTCTCCCAGCTCCTCTATCCTTAATATTATTCTCAGAATGTCTTTCTGATCTGGTGCATTTCTCTTCTAAAACAAAACAAAACAAAACAAAACAAAACAAAACAAAACAAAGCTTCTGGCTTTCCCTGGCTTGTGGAATGAGATTTATCTTCCTTAGGTGTGCTTCAAAAATCTTCACACTGTGGCCCGTCCTCACCATTCCAGGTTCACCCTGTCACTTTTTGACCCCAAATCCCAAATTCCAGTCACATGGAACAGCTTAAGGATGTTTGCAATACAATTTACTATATATAGAGGTTGAGAGCGGACTGCTTCATATCAAATTTAAGCTGCAGAATTCTTTGCCATTTTTTTAAAAAGTCAAAAGATTTCATGTAAAAACCTGTCTTTCTGGTTTCTCTCAGAAAATATGGCAATACTGCATCATATACATACCTGGCAACAGAAGGGTGGAATTGAATGGTGGCCGCCCCTTTAGACGAAACAGGCTTTTCTCCAATTTGCCCGTTTCTGCCACTGTGTTTTGTATCCTCAATGTTGAGGCAAAGGGGCACTTGCCATCCACCATTGCTCTTGTGCTTTGTCTTGCCTGGCAGTATTAAGACACTGTCGTTCTGCATCTCTCCACATAAATAGCAGATGGGTGGATGCTATTTTGTATTTCAAGAAACATATGGGACCTACTTTACTCTTTCATCCTTGTGGCCCCTGTAGGCATCTGAATTTGGCTCTCTGACCAAGTGCCTTGCAGTAGGGTCTGGCTCCATCACTTGCTAGCTGTGTAGCTTCAGGCAACTGACTTAAGCATTCTTTGTCTCACTTTCACCTTAATAGTGTGTACCTCACAGCTTTTTTGTGAAGATTATGTGAGATAATCTATGTAGAGAATTTAGTAGAAAAATTGGAACATGGAAATAATTAATAATTCTTAGCTATATCATTATCACTATTATTATTATTCTGTTTTCCCAAAATGGAATAGTGGGAATATTAGAATCATGAGGGACATGATTTTGGACAGATTCTTTTGGTGCCTACTTAGCCACACCTTTCTAGCTATCAGTTTTGTCACTTACTGGCTATGGGCCTGGTCAAGTTGTTTAACCTTACTGTACCTCCATTTTATCATCTGTAAAATGTTAACAAAAACAGTATAATAATAGTATCCACTTCTTTGGTTATGATGTATCATTTGAGATAACCACATACAGTGTATCACAGCTGTCTGCCACATAAGAAGCATGCAGCAGACCTAGCTGTGATAATAATCAGCTTCCCAGGCCTCTGTTGCCCAGGGGAAGTCACCCAATAGTTGTGAGGACCCAGAGAGCCAGGTGATCCACCTACCTGTGATATATGGTGCCCACAGGTCTACATGGGTTTTTCAAAAATGGAAATATAATTTGCATACCATAAAATTCACTCTCTCAAAATGTATAATTGAGATTGCACAAAGTTGCAAAATCATCACAACTAATTCCAGAAAGTTTTCATCATCCCCCAGAAGAAACCCCATACCCTTTAGCTGTCATTCCTCAAACCTACCCCCCAGCCCTTGGCAACCACTGATGTGCTTCATTTCCATGGATTTGCTGGTGTTTGTCTTCAGGGCTCTGACTTGTGCCCCAATTGTCAAGAACTGTTAGATATTTTGGCTTGAGAGGATATCCCCAGGGCAGCGATAACAAAGCATAGGGGTGATTCCAACACCTCACAGATCAGGCTCTCCCTAGATTCCTCAGGGAATCTGCCAACATTCCGGTGTCTCCCCCTGGCCCACTGAACCAGACTGTTGTCCAGGAAGGGGAAATTACTATTCAGAAAGTACCCAAATACCGCTCAAGAATTGGTTGGAAGAACATGATCCTCCTGTCTAGAGCAAGGACAATATGTTGTGCTCATGAAGACTTACTTGGGCTGGGCTGTGGGCTGGGATTTAAGAGATTTAGGCTCAGTCTTGGCCCTACCTTTCAGTCAGTCCCTATGTGACACTGGATAAGCCACTCACTTTTTCACTTTGTTTCTTTGTGAAGGGAGGGATTTGGACCAGGGCAGACACCTGGGAGGCAGACATGATCACTGGTATCTGTAGGAAGCTTTTCTGTAGGTTAGACATCAGTTCTAAAAAATCCTCTTTATGTGCTCTGAGGACAGCACTGCTTTCTCAGTCTGGGCTTAACAGCTGTTCAGATTGTTTGTAATGTGGAGGCAACATTGCTGAAGCCCACTGTTTGGAGTTTTGGTGGTTGGTGTGGAGCAGTGTTGAGATTCAACAAGAAGCATGGGAAGCCCCTCCGCTTTGCTTGCTCACTTGTCCCCTCTCTCTCTTCTTCCCATATTCCAGTAATGAAGATTGCAGGTAATTTTAAATTGCAAATAGCCCACAGGAATGCTAAAGCCACCAGTTGTTAATAGTCTAGTGTGAAATACTCAAATCTAACAATTAGAAGACCTTTGGTTTAACCAGTCTTTGTCATATTAAAGACATTTGAGTGGGTAGATGATGGCACGTGCACACTGGGTTCCTGGAGCCCCAGGACAGGGACAGAGTGATGCAGCAAGGGAGGGGATGGAAGCCAAAGACAGTTACTGACATGGCAGTTTTGCTCAGTCCCTGAGTGGCGGCACTGTAATACATCTGCTTTTGCTTTGGGCAGGGATGCTCTAAACTAGTCATGCTTCATCTAGATCATCTTTGGGTGAGGTTTTTATCATTCTGTCTTACTTTGTTAATGACTCTGAGAATCAGTCATTTTGGTTTCCAGGAAGAGACTAAGACTTGGGCGACTGTGATTCTAACTTTTCATAGTATCTTAAATCCACTTGTCCCAAATATTATCATTTATCTCTCACTTAGGTCACAGAACCACAACTCCATTCAGGTCAGCTCTGTGAAACACTGGGAAGAAACAGCAGCTGTTTCTGGATTCCGGTGTTTCTCTTTCCTTTTTTCTTAGTATGTCCCTCCCAAGCCCCCTCATTCTACACCCTTTCTGCATGCAGATTCACTTGCATTTAATTTCAATTACAATTTTTCCTCTTTCTTTGACAAAGCAAAATAAATGAAGGAATAGAGAATCCTTAGGCATACTTTGTGTGTCCCTGTAGTCTCTGCCTCATTGTTTGGAAACCACAGACTTCATCTAGATGCCAATGAATCCATCACCGGGGTTTGATTAAGCCATGTCTTTACCAAGATCTTCCCCTGAGCAGTGGCTTAACTTTTTAATCTTTGATTTATAATTTTACAGTTGCTGAGACAGAAGGAAAACCCACACTTCTTTGGAGGAGCATGACCTTTTCCCATATTGCTTCCCACTGGACTTCCTGAATCCTGGCCCCAGACACCATCATCAAGAAGACCTTATGGATGGGCTACCTATCCCTGAGAGAAGAGGAACATCAACGGCAGTTTCTAAAGAGATTGCCTTCTTCATTTCAAGTAATGGCTGCAATCAGGGTCAGATTAAAGACAGACCAGCTGGACAACTGCTTGGAGGACCAACCTACGAGGGCACTAAAATGTCCATAGTATGCTAACACATACTTTATATTTCCGTGGAAATATAAAGAGAGGAAAATGATACTAGCACTAATTTTAGGGAGAAGCCTGTCCTCTACTAAAGATCTGGCAAGTAGTAGTTTGATGGAAACACCAATTTATTAGCCTACATGTCTCTGCACTCTAGGGCTTGAAAATGAAAACATAATCAGAGACTATCTTCCAGTTCTAGGATGTTAGCCCTTATTATGTCTTCATTCACCTGGAGGTAAATGTTAACTAACACATTTAACTAACATAGATCAAATCAAATAGAGCTTGAACTCCCTGCCTATGGGCTGGTTGATTGGGCTCTGTGTTGAGTTAATTAGATCAATGGAGACACTGGGTGGAGTTGAGATCTTTAAAAATATTTGGCTGAAGGGTGATATTACTGGGTATTTGTAGATGAGGACATCAACAAACATTCTTAGAATCATGAAATATGGAACCGGTGGTCACATTAAAAATTTCAACTAATGGTTAAGTACTTATTGGACACCAGAGACTTAGGTATAAGATAGACATGGTTCCTACATCAAGGAGCTTACATTCTAGATTTCTCTTGGATATAAAGAGCAGTGGCCATAGCAAACAACTGAACACAAAGGTATTCTTGAGTCCAGGATTCCATTTAACATATTAATTCCTATTGCCTTAATCAAGCCTAGTGAGCATACATTTATAAGACTTACCAGTCTGCATTCTATAAATGCTCTGTGAACCTGCCTAGATTGTTTCCCTAGCAAGCTGCATAAAGTCCCAAGGTGCCAGAGGAAGGGGGTAGGGTTAGTTAGAGATTCTGGGGAGAGAGATATCAAGTGACATGGGTCAGGAAAAATGAAGAGATAGAATTTGGGAAGCAACTATTGCTTCTGTTTCATGTGGGGAAACTGTAGTGTGAAAAATGCTAGGCTGGGAACTTTGAGACCTAGATCTTTATTCTAATACAAACAAGCTGTGTGACTGTGGGCAGTCCACTTGGGGGCTTCTTGGGCCATCCAAGACCCCTTCCAGCTCTAAAATGTTAACATCAGGCCCCAGTCTACTGGACAACTGGCAAATTTCTAACTCAGCTGTTCTTAAGCTGTTAGGTTAGTAGATCTGCAACAGTCACTTGATTGATTGATTTTTGGAGGAGTTTTTATCAACCTTACAGGATACAATAAATCTGCTTCTCCACTTAGGAGTTGAGCAGGTTCTAGAAACACACCCTGTAGAGCTCAGAGAGGCTTTATTCCTTCCTTTACCCTTTATTCTCCTTCCTTTACCCTTTATTCTATCTGTGCCTCTCTCCCTCTCCTTTCCTTCATCACACTTCCTTTGAGCATATACCACATGAAATGTACCAGGTGTGTGCTAGGTTTGGAGATACAAGCTAAACTTGACATTTCCCCACACTCCCACACTCCTTTCACAGGAGAGGGTACAAAGCCCTCCTTGCTTTCATCTGCTGGCGTTTCCTTTAGTGAGAATCAGCCATGTCCCAGGGGAGTGTGCTGGCGGTACTGCTGGGGTAATGAGTTCTGGGCAGATGTCCCATTCTGCTCAAGCAGTTTTGAGGTGCCTTGACATATGCCCCTAGGCAATCACTTAAACCCAGGGTCCAGAAAAAAAGGAAGAGACAATCATTTACTTCTTGGGATAAATCTGTAAAGGGACAGTCCTCCATACAGTGATGGCCACTGTCTGTCATACCTCTTGCAACCCTCTCTGCCCAGGTGGGGAGAATGTAGGTGATTACTGCCTAAACTTAAAAAAAATACCTCTTTAATAGATAGACATCTTTCATTATACTGTGCTTTATATTTCA
The DNA here is from genome assembly GCF_023721935.1 of Panthera uncia. Lineage (NCBI taxonomy): Eukaryota > Metazoa > Chordata > Mammalia > Carnivora > Felidae > Panthera > Panthera uncia. The sequence continues at coordinate 95,833,039 of NC_064816.1, read as the reverse complement.
TTATGACCGGTGGCCTTTTTAAATATATATATTTTATATTTTTCAAGATCAGATGGCTGATAGGACTTAGAAGAGAAACAAAGAGCTTGGTAACTCACATAGGTGGAAAGCTGACCATGGAATAATCGACAGCATATTCAAATATCCTAGTGAGTGCTAGCGGAGCTGCAGCAGAAAAGGAAACATTCTGTCAACCATCTCATATTTCCAAATATCTGGATACTGGCCATTGTGAAGACAAAAACTACAGATGATGGATCTTTCCAACTCTCATCTGCATGGTCTGAAGTCTTGTAGCTCCAGCTGTTGACTCTAAGCCAATTTACATTTGTTTTCTTTAGCCCTCTTGAGAGAAAATAAAAATCTTATTTTTCCAAGCAATTAAAACTCTTCTGCTTCAGCTAGAATGAAAGAATTAGGAGTTATTTCTCCTTGTGTATAATTGCATGTTTCATTTTTGTTGTTTAATGATTGACAGAAAACTGATAAATTGAGACATCTTTGAATCAGGTTGAATGTACTCTCTTGGTGGCTCCATTGCTAATTTGTTTGACTATTTCACAGCATATTTTGCTCTGTAATGGAAAGGTTTATTAAATATGAGGGGTGCAAAGCTGTCTGAATACTAATGAACTTATTTGCCAAAATTTAAATGTTCCTTCTTATTAGGAAATGCCTGTCTCACTTAACAGGATCCAAATTGAATAATGAAGAAAATTAAACTATATTGTATCCTCAAGAGACATTGTGTGTGAACTGTAATAGAATAGTGATGGGGGAAAGGGATCACTTTTTAGAAAAAAGAGTAGATAATTTGGATCATATAAGAAAGGATAACTCAGGGGTGCTTGGGTGGCTCAGTTGGTTAAGCGTCCAACTTTGGTTCAGGTCATGATCTCATGGTTCATGGGTTCGAGCCCTGTGTCAGTCTCTGTGCTGACAGCTCAGAGCCTGGAGCCTGTTTCAGATTCTGTGTCTCCCTCTCCCTCTGCCCCTTCCCCACTCATGCTCTTTCTCTCTCCCTCTTTCAAAAATAAATAAAAACATTAAAAAAATAAAAAATTTAAAAATAAATAAAAAAAGGATTAACTCAGAGAAATCCAACTTTTTTTTGAAAGAAATATACTCACAGAAATTTAATGAGCAGGATTGCCTACTGCACAGATGATCTATACCTTTGGCTAGTTTAGAATGAGAGTAAAGTCATAATCATACAGCAATGCATGCTAGGTTTCAATGGTTACAATTTACTAACCTTATTCCAGTGTAAGGCATTACATATACCTTATGGAATAGGAAAATCAATAAGCTTGAAAAATGAAGACAGATATCTAGAGAAGTACAATAGGGAGATAGAGTTTGAGCAATTGCCCCAATTCTTAAATTTAGCATGGTGTTATGAGGCTGCCCCTTGATTAATATATTTACTTCCATTCCCTTGGTGTTACCACTAATAAAGTTCATGATCAAGATACCCTTCCCTTGCCAGCATTTGAAGGGCATTGTGGGAGCAAGATGGCTGCCCACTAGACCAGGAACACAGGCTGGGAGAACTTCAGCAGCCACACAGACTGTTGAATATGGTCAGTGACAGAATGTATGGAGGGAAATAAAGTGACAGAGGGAAAGTGAGGGAGAATGTTAAGATGAAACTGTGCAAAGATGGGAATTCATTCCTGTCAGTCACTTAAATAGGAAGGTATCCACTGGAAAAGGATGAGATGAGAAAGGACCCTAAAGAAGAGAAAATAAACGGAAGAATGAATGTTTCCAGAGTTTGCTAAAATTAATTATCCTGAGATTGCAGGAGGAGGAAAGGAATATCAAGAGAAAAAGTAGTCCCTGAAGCCTGTGAAGTCTCAAAAACAAAACACAAATAAAAAAAATTTTAAAACTAAAATCATACTCTTCTAGAAAAATAGGCTGTGCATTAACAGAAAGTTTGATGACAGCAGGGTTTGTATTTAGGGATTTACTTTCAATCTCTAAGAGAAGTTTTATGTGACATAGTTTCAAAAGACAATGTGTCTTGTGGCCATAATTCAGGGCTTCAATTGTAAAGGGGAAAAAAAGAATGGTCGATGCATCTCAGATAAATACCAACGAGCTGTGCAATATTTCATTTGAGATTTGTATTATCCCCAATTAAGTTTTAAAAAGAGAGACCTAGTGCATTTGATTGCCTCTGTGGGAAGGCTTGAGAATTATAAACTTAGATTTCTCCCTTGGAGTGAAAATTTGCTCTGAAAAATTAAGTAAATAATCTGGGGACATTAAGATTCATCTCTACCATTTCAAATCATGATCTGTTCCTTCAGAAAAAAAGAAGTTGGAAAGTAGGAAGCAGAGGGGAAAGAGATGACTGATGGGTGGGTGAGCAAGAAGGGTAAATGAATACTGCAAACCGAATAGACTATACAATTTGTGAGAAAATGAACAATAGAGTTTGAAGGATAAGTGGGTAATGTGGAATATGAGATAATAAGACATTTAAGCATAGGAAATTACTAGGGAAAGGGAGGATGAATTAAATGGGAGATGATTGAGGGAGGCAGGAAGGTGAGGAAGGGAAGAAGTCATTGGAATGGGAAACAAAATGTGACTAATGGCTGTAAAGGGCAAGGTTGAACTCTTGATGGCATGTCCCCCAACCTTTGGAGAGCATGCACAACCTAGAAAGAAAGGAAGAAAAGATGAAAAGAGTTCATGGTTAACATAGAATCATGAGGGCAATAAAAGAAGTAATGTGTATCATCAGTCCTCAAGAACAAAAGCATTTCTAGAGAATTATATTAGTCTATCTTGTCCATTCATCTATGGACAGAATCGTCTTCATCTACCTTTTGCAAAAGGTTGAATTATAAAATTAATGCCATTAAAGGAAAGAAAAGCATTATTAGGAGAAGTTGAAGAAAAGATTACATCCAGAACAACTGAAGTGGTGACTAAGTGAGCAACCTGTTCACAGCCTTTTATAAAAATTTTTAAAATTCAGCCACTTAATGAAAGAGCTGGAGATAATGTACCCAAATAGAAATGTGGGCAGCGATGAGGGAGGAAATTTTAACTGTTGTAAATATTTTATAATACATTCTTCCACAACATTCTTTTTTTCCCTCATAAAAATGAGTGAGATTAAGTAAAAATCTTCTGGGTATTGCTTTAAACACTGGATGAGAGGATTTATAGCAATGCAAATATTCCCAATAGTAGAAATAACATTAATTTTTCAAGAAGATTAATATCTGGAGGAGATCTAAATGCCTGTGATTATCCTTTTGCTTTCTTGTGTTTGTGCAGGGGATTCCTTTCAGCCAGACAGTACCAGACCCCCTTCGGAGGGAAGCTGATAAAGTAATTTAGGTGGAAAGGCCTAATGAGATAATGATGCTAAGGCCAGTTAACACCTAATAAGAACATAACCACCAGGGATGATATTGTTGCTTATTAATTATAATGATGATGTGGAGGAAAGAGACAAGGTGGCACTCATTTAGCAGAGAGCACTCAGGAGTAAAGCTGTTTTCCCAAAGGGCAAGATGCAGTCAGTTAGAGTTAGAAGTAGGCAACATTTAGCAGGGTCTGAAATTTATGGCCATTGGGTTATCCTGGCGACTGCAGAACTGGAGGCTGAGTAGGAGGTAATAGATGCCTTCCTGAGGTGGCCCCAGGCTGGAGATGGGACTTCTGTGGTTGCAGGGCCAGGCCATGTGTGTAGGCAGAGACTCCAAGCTGATTTTGGGGGGCAGTCTGCTTGCCTTAGATTCCACAGTGGTCATTTGTGGGCAGACAGGCAGGTGTCCAGAACTGGACTGAGGCTGCTTTCCATTCTGGACCTTCTCCTCCACTCCACTCAGTACTGTGAATCAGACCCGTAGTGCAGCCCTTCAATCAGTGCTGGAGCCCTGCCCTGTCGAGGGAGCCCAGAAAATCTGCTGGTCCTGTTTTTAGAGGCACAGATCTAACTTCCATCTGCTGATTTGAATTCAAGGTTTCTGGGTATTAGTCACTGCCTCCACTCTGCTTCCTAAATTCTCTGTGGGTCTGGGCACCTCCATGTTCACCCAGGGCAGGGGAATTGTAGAATCAGTTCATTGCAGATACACTAATATCTGTATTAATCACCCAGCAGGAGTCAAGAATGGGAGGAACAAAAGAGCCATGTGAAAAACCATGGGGCTTTTGGAAATCCTGTGAATCCTTAAGGGAGGCATAGAAACTTGAAATCCAGGATCAAGCTGGGGAAACAGATTTGTCACCCAGGAAAGAACCTGAAATTCTCTTTCTTATTCACGGTCTTTCCCCTCACAACATGGGTCTCCATCTGGATCCTAAACCCTATGCTATCACTCACTTCTTTCTGGGTCTGTGGATACCACATTTGCAGTGATGGCAGTGGTTTTCCACACCTTTCTGTGCTATTAATTTTATTAGCTGGATGAGTGCCATTTCACAGGATTTTTCTTGCTGTATGTGATGATGTCATTGACTCTGCCATAGAAAGGAAATAACATCTCATCATTAACTTTTAAAAGCAAGTATATTTTATTTTTATTAAATGTGTGGTCTGAGAGTGGCAAGAAGTAAAAAGCACTGAACTGGCAGACAGAAGGTACACCTCTAGTCCTGATCCTTATACATATACGTATGTATCCTGTAAACTTGGGTAAATCTCTTGTTTTTGTGAGCCTCAGCTTCCCTGTAAGGGTAATCTTTATATATATAGTTTTACAGCCACATCCAGCCTTTAAATTCTATATATATGCATATATGTTCATAAGAATCCTACACCTATTAAATCTTTATGAGAGAAGTAATTGGTAAACCCATAGGATGATAAATATTGCCTTAAATCCATGGTTCCGAGTGAACAATAAAGGTCGGGTGTTAGCAATAAACCAATGGCAGAACTATTTATTGAGCATTAACCATGTGGCAACCACATGCCAATCTTAAAGGCAGGCCCTTTACAGGTGAGCAAACCAATGGGTTCAAAAAGTGAAATAGGTCATTCAAGATCATATAGTTAATAAGGGGGTGGAGCCAACATTCAAACCGAGGTCACCCTGAAACTGAAACCCTTGACCTTAATCACCACTTGTGTGTATCTCTCTCTATTTAGAACCCAATACTTATATCCCATACCTGATGGCACTGAAGTTTTTTCAGTCACAACTGTTCTTAACTGGTGATGGAAGGAGGAAGTGAGGCAGGGAATGGTATGAAAAATGTCCCCAGTTGATTCTGATGCATACATCTTTCTGCCTCTAAATCTGCCTTGAGACCTCACTTGAACAGAGTCATAATACCATAATTACATAAACAGCACCTTACTCTAAAAGTTCCTGCTGTGAACAGTTCTCATTTTTGCTCCTTTCAACATGGTTTTGAGGTAGGCAAGGGAGTCAGACACAATTATTTCTCCTGTGTTCCAAGTGGGAAATTGAAGCAAAGAGAATTGATTAATGCAACTTCATGCACCCAGTGGTCACAGAATTGACATCAAGACTCATACCTTAATCCATTCGTCAGTTGATGGACATTTAGGCTCTTTCCATAATTTGGCTATTGGGTATGGAAACCAGTTTGACAACAAATTATATATGTATATATATATAATATATATATATATATATTATATATATATATACACACACATTTATATATATATAATATATATATACATTATTATATATATATAAATGACTTACACCTTAAGACTCCAGCCACCACAAGGCATTGTCTTTTAGCCAATTCAATTAATAATGTATTTCATATAAGGAAACTATGTCATTTTGTTCTTCCTGGGAGTTTCCTAGTAGATGTAGCATTTCAGTGACATTTATTTATTTGGAATATCTGTAAAATCAGCCTCTCTGAATACTGCCAGTTGCAATAGTCATTGCCAAATGCCAAATGGAGGAAAATGGTTTCTTAATCAGGCATTTCTATGAACAAAACAATAATGTTCTAAACCTTCAGTGACTAGTCCCAGAAAAATGCATCATCAAAATTGTTAAGAGAATTTAGGTACCCAAAACAGAGAGGGCTCTTCATTGTTCATAGTCTTTGAAAGTAATACAAAGAATACATTTTTTTGTAAGCAAGAATTATTAGCATCTAGAATTTCAAATTGCTTTTCTTTTTTATGGTTTATTTATTTGTTTTGGGGGGGGCAGTGGGTGCACGAGTGGAGGAGGGGCAGAGAGAGAGGGAGAGAGAAAGAATCCCAAGCAGGCCCCATGCTGTCAGTGCAGACCCCAACTTGGGGCTTGATCTCATGGCCCTGAGATCACGACCTACGCTGAAATCAAGAGTAGGATGGTTAACTGACTGAGCCATCCAGGTGCCTCTCAAATTTCTTTTCAATAACTTATTTTAATGCCACACAGACAAGGCCCTAGATTTAGTTTTAATTCATGATTCTTTACAATTAAAAACATTTCATATTCTTTGTTTTGCTTTCTGCTCTTTCCTTTTGCTAAATAAATTCTAAATTCTTGCTCAGTATGGTTGTCTTTAGTTACCTGTGAAAAATTAGAAATATATAACTACAGGATTTGATTAAATAAAGGTACGATAGGATATAATATTGCCACTTAGAAGAATCAGGTAGCCCTATATGGAATGATCTCCAAGATATATAGTTAAAATTTAAAAAGCAAGATCTAGAACAGCATGTATGGTAAGCTTCCATTTATATAAATACAAAAGCATCTGTTTGTATACATTGCCTAGCTATAGAAGGACATCTAAGGAACTGGTAATAGTGGTTGCCTCTGGGGAGAAACCGACTGCTGGGAGACTGGAGGGAGATGCTATATATACACTATTGTCCCTTTTATATAGCATATCATGTTCATGTACTACCTATTCATTTTTTTTCATAAAGAAGGAGGTAGAGCTATTTTTATGGAGATGGAAAAATACAAAAGACATATTGTTAGGTATAAAAAGCAAGTTGCAGAATAGTATGAATAGTATATGATTTTATGTTTATAAAGTAATTGTCCATACATATATGTATATATATACTTACACACACACATCTGTAAGGATGTGCACTAAGTTGTTAACAGTGGTTCCCCCTAGGGAATACAATGTGAGAATATGTGTATGTGTGTATGTGTGTGTGTGTATGGACTTCTATTTTATATCCTTTGTACTTCTATATTGTCTGACTTTTTTTTATGAAAAGCACATACTCCTTCACAATAAATACGTCATATAACTCAAACCCAACCAAAGGATGGTACTTGATTTCTACACACCTATAAACAAAATTTCCCGGATAAGCCTTTCCAGCCAGCCATGTTTTGTTTTTTATATCCCACGTATTGACTTCACATCTCCTTAACCTCTTTTCTGAAGTATCCTGAACTTTCTGTTCCTTTATCTTTGCTTTCCTATATCTCCCTTTATCAATAGGGCCCAGCCAAGATCATGACCAAGAAATCATGGTAATACTACTTACAGTTCCTCTCTCAACTTCTTGCCCTTTAAATCAACCCAGAATTATGCAGCTAAAATCCTCATTCCTACTTTAGAGACTTCTGCCTCCTGGGTCATTCCTCTCAGCACACAAATATGCTATATAGTTCCTATCTGGTTTGTTAAGTTTCAGTGGTAAAAACTCCACTCAAACTCTCTGAACACCACACCCCTCCAAATACCATCCTATTTCTCTGAACTTTACAGTAAGTCTTGAAAAAGTTGGCCTTATTTTTAAAAAGACACTTCCTCTCCTCTCCCCCATTAATTTTGAAAACCACCCTTCTTTCAGCCCTACCACTCTCTGTCTTGTCAAGGTGACTTAGGGTATTTAGTTGCCGAAGCCAGTGGTAATTTTCCCTCCTCATCTTTGCTATCTCTTAACTCATTGGTTACAGTTGATCTGTTTCTCCTTTTTTTAAATTAAAAAAATTTAATTTGTTTTAGAGAGAAAGACAGCATGAGCTGGGGAGAGGGGCAGATGGAAAGAGAGAGAGGGAGAGACAGAGACAGAGAGACAGAGAGAGAATTTTAAGCAGGCTCTATGTTCAGTGTGGAGCCCAATGTGGGGTTTGATCCTATGACTCTAGGATCCTGACCTGAGCTTATATCAAGAGTCGGACTCTCAACCGACTGAGCCACCGTGGTGCCCCCTTTCTCCTTCTTGAACACTTTTTCTCTTGGCCTTCTGGGAACCTCTCTCTTGGATCTCCTCCTACCTCACAATCTGCTTCTTTTTAGTGTCTTCCTTATCCTCTTTACCTTGAATTATCAGCACTTTTCAATGCTCAGTTCTTGAGCCACCTGCCTTCTCTATTTAAATTCATTCCCCTGGCAATCTCATCTAGGCCCATAACTTTGAATCCCATTTCCATGCTGATGTCTTCCGAGTTTTATGTCCAAACCCCAACCTGGCCCTGAACTACTAATCCCTTGTCTTCTTGACACCACTATTTAGCTTTTTATCAGGCATCTTAAACTTAGTATGTACGAAATAGATAGATCAACCACCCCCACCATCCTTTCCATATCAGTAAATGGCAACTCGATTGAAACTACTTTCAAAATATGTCATGAATCTACTGCCCTTTAAATCAATCCAGCCACCATTAAAGCCTAGTCCAAACCTCAATACCACTCATTTGTATTACTTCAATAAGTTTTTGGATGATTACGTGTCATCGTAGGTTCATCAGTTGTAACAGATGTACCACTCTCGTGAGGGATGCTGATAATGGGTGAGGTTGTGCATATGCAGTGTGGGTGAAGGGTATGAGAAATCTCTGTAACTTCCCCTCAACTTTCCTGTGAACCTAAAGCTTCTCTAAAAATAATTTAAAAAGTTTTTAAAAACCTTAAGAAATATGTAAATGAGGTTATGTCACTGCTCTACCCAAAACCCTGCAATGGGTTTGGGAAACCTTATAATGTTTCCCTCTACCCACTTTACATCTCTGAACTCATCCTCTATCACTGCTCTTTCACTGTCCTCATGCTACATGGACCTCCTTGCTGGTTTTTGAGCATACCAAAAATGCTCCCACTGTGGGAACTCTGCGCTTGCTGTAGTAGCATCTGTCTGGAATGGTCTTTTCTCCAATATCCACGTGGCTCAGTTCCCTCCCTTCAATCTGCCCAAATGTCACCTTCTCAGAGATCCTTCCTTGAACACCTTTAGAATAGCACTTTTCTCGCTCACTGTGTCCTTTTACCCTGCTCTATTTTTCTTCTGAGCAACTACCATCATCTGAAGCAGTATATATCTATTTGACTATTATTTTCTCATTATATATAATAAGCACTGGAATTTAAACTCCATGAGAATAGGAACTTTGTCTTGATAACCATGATATCCTCAACATTTAGAAGAATTACAGAGAAGAGTGCTCAAAAAAATATTTGCTGAATGTTGAATAGAGTGTTGAGAGGCTCATTATATCTCCTCTAGCATATTCAAATTACACGGAATTTGTCTTAAGACATTTATTTCTCCATCTCAACTTTTCCATTTCTTTTCCTTTTTAAAAAATTGTTTTAACTTTTTATTTGTATTTATTTATTTTGAGAGAGAGAGAGAGAGAGATAAGAGAGAGAATTCCAAGCAGGCTCTGCTCAGTGTGGAGCCTGATGCAGAGTTCTATCCCAGGACAGAGAGATCACGACATGATTTGATATCAGAGTCAGACACTCACCCAACTGAGCCACCCAGGTACCCCTTAACTTTTTATTTTAAAATAATTACACACTCAAGTATTTGCAAACATAGTACACAGAAGTTCCGCATACTCTTTATCCAGCACCCCCAAGCACTACATCTTTTATAACTATCCTTTTATAAAATATATTTCCTTTGTTTACTTTATTCACATTTCTCCTGTTTTCTTCCACAAGTCTTTCTAAATGGGCCTTCACAATAACTCCATCTCTTATTTCACAGTAAAGCCACTGATCAACTATCTTCAAAACAAACATCAAATCCCTTCTCAAAGATGACTGTCCTGCTCAAGGGAGACATAGAATACTTCAGTTAAGCGGGAAAAACATTTTAACTTATTTTTAATACTAATAACCCAGAACAGAAAAGCCGTTTCATCTCCTAAGTTTGCAGGTCCTATGGAAAGATGCTGTTTCTCCTATAATTTCTAATAGCAACTTGTTTGCTGTGACTTTTAAGGATGGAGGAAATGATAATTTGTTGACTCTAGTGTGTACTCATTTGTCTCTTAATATGCAACTGTTTAGGAAGAGTTGAATACAAATAGATATGTGATTTCCTACATATGGCTATATTTCTGTTTTGTTTTAAATTCTTATTAAAATTTTTTAATGCTTATTTATTTTTGAGGAGAGAGAGAGAGAGAAAGAGAGAGAGAACAATCAGGGGAGGGGCAGAGAGAGAGGGAGAAACAGAATCCAAAGCAGGCTCCAGGCTCTGGGCTGTCAGCACAGAGCCCGACGTGGGGCCTGAACCCGTAGACTAGGAGATCATGACCTGAGCTGAAGTCGGATGCTCAACTGACTGAGCCATACATGCACCCCCATGTGTCTTTTCAAGAAATTTTTATTCTGCAGAGTACCTGTCATTCATTTATTCAACAAATATTTATTGTGTACCTGCTGTGTGCCAAAGCTCTATGCTAACAACTTATCTCCCAAGATGATCTTGGAGGAACATCACCTTTAAGATACAGTAAATACTAAAAGATAGATTGCAAACTCCTCCCATCTTCCAGGTAATTAGGTTGCTCTCCATGGAATGTTCAGAAGACAAGGGCATTATTATACTTTAATAACCGGTCCAGGGTTAAAAGATCAGTGTGCCTTTCAATATACTTAAAATATATAAAATAACCTACCATTTGAGAAGATAAGGCCCAGGGATTTAATGATCAATAAAAAGAGGACATAACTGGGACATCACTATCCTCTATCATTAAAATGAACATGTATTAAATGCCTTATAAAAGCTGCCTTCATGTTAAGCATTAATTAGAAACCTTCCCTGTGTCAGTGTTCTCCCATAATCAAATCTCCTTTCCAGTATTAGCAGGGTGATCATTCACCCCATTTCCCTGAAATGTCCTAGTTCACACCTGTTGTTCCAGCATAATTGTTAACTGCACCTCTTTTCACTCTGTAAAGAATCTTGATTTGGACGATAAATTACATGGTCAATCTAAGTATTAGGGTCTCTGGGATAAATGATCGAGGCGCCATTCCTATTTATTGGTATTACCTTGTCACAAGCTGTAAAAACAGTTTTCTTTTTGATTGTTTCTTCCTGAGTTGTCACAAAGACCTTCACATAAAATCGCTCTGTCCCATTAAAGCAATTATTGAAACCCCCTTCAGTAATGACCACTTGTTTTAGTTTTCCTCCTCAGATTCCAAAGACCAAACGCAGACTTTGCTTTTGCTGGGTCAGCATCATAACTGTTCAGAGGCATAGCCTTGCACAGAAAAAAATTTTGCCTATCTAATCCACAAGAATCTTAAAGAAACATTTTTCCTTGGTAACATTATCTGGTAGAAAGAGTCTGTGACTGACTACTAATTTTAGACTAGAAAATGGAAAGCCCAACATACTTAATTTCAATGGAACATATGTATTTCTGGACTAAGATACCTAATGTCTCGAGGGTGCTACTGGAGAATAAGTAATTGAAAGGTGAATTTGGGTGAATTTGGGTGGCCTCCTTAGATATAATCTGTTAAAACTATTTAATCTCTGTGGTTCACAAAGAAAACCTTTCTTGAGTTGAGGAATGGAATGAAATTTCTTGGACTACATGTTTCTACAGGTAGATTTTTTTTCATCAAATCTAGTAGCAGCACCATCATTGATTCATTAATTTTGAAAATTGATCACCCTTTTTTTTTTAAATCTAGGGCTGTGTCCTTATAGCACTGAAGCACCCAATCAATTTGATGTTTAAAAAAAGTCACTTTTTAGAGATGTGGGATTATGATAACAACTAGTGAGGGAACTGAACTGTTTTCACCTAACTGGCTCTTTCTTAAACTATGTGTAGATGGTGGTGCTGCTTTTTGCCTTCCTGACAATTGCTATGAGGGTAAATTACATACTTAATAAAACATGAACATTTGGGATAACAGAGGCTGAATGACTTTGTCATTCTTGTTTGGAGTTTGCTTGAAAAATTAAGTTGAATGAGATGAAGTGGTTGAAATGCGTTTTTCTTTCTTTCCCTTTTTTTCCCCTTCTCTACTTAAAATGAAAGTATATCTTTTAAAGATGTTACTGAGATAGCTTTATTGTAAGACACTGATGGACCCTGAAATATCAACTACACTCCTTTGTTGTTGTTGTTGTTGTTGTTTTTTAAATCCCATCCTTTTATCAAAATTAAGAAGGGATCAGGAACACTGGATTCCTAAATTCCTTTTTAACCCAAGAGACTGTACTGAAAGCTAAAGAAAAATTTTCTTGATAATTATTCCTCTTCCTATTTCAAGGTATCAACTCTACCTCCTTCACACTAACTGATCTGTTCCCCTAGAAAACCCATTGCAAGACCTGGAGAGGCTCCTTTCTTATGAGTCAAAGATAGCTCCTTTCCCAGCAGTTCTCGGGCCTATTTGTGAAACATGGCCTTGGCAATTGCCCCAAGAGTCCCAGAGTCCTGAGTGAATGTGGATTTTCTATGATTTGGAAGTAGTGGCATCAGGTGGTGGGAGGGGATGGGGTGATAGACCAGGCTTCTGGTCTTCCAGGAAATCAATTCCATTGGGATAATCTTAATAGGTCATATTATATATTATATACTAAAAATATCTGCAGTTCTCTTAAAGGATAAAGACCTGCAAAAAGAAGGTAAAGAGCTGATATGATAGAAAGAATATACATATTTAATATATTTAATAAATATATTTTTCTGAATAATAATGAGTCATTCCTAATTATGGGACAGGAACTACCCAGAAAGTACCAGATCTTCTTTCAGCAAGGTTATGCTGAGGAGCCTATGCACATCTCTGCAATGCTCAAGAGATCTACCTGCTATCTTTCAGCCAACAGTATGACAAGAATTTACTGATGTGCCAAGATCAGAGCCTGGGTGTCAGAATTGGGAAATCTGAGACATTATCATTTGGTTAAAGAACTCTAGGTTCCCTAAACATTCTTGTTCCATGAGTGGTTCACAAAAAAACCTTAGAGGCTACCATAGTAACTGTAAGTTTCCCAAATGGGAAACTGGGCCAGGGGAACAGAGCAGGGGTGGGGTATGTGTTTGTGGTGGAAGGGTGACATTTTTCACAATATATTTTGCTGGAAGGTCTACACTCTAGCAGGACTGGCTTTAGGAAATGCTGGTTAAGTGGTTCTTTAGCAATATTTGCTTATTTTGGAACCACTCTTCCTCTCTCCTACTTCCTCTGCCTAGAGGTGTAATTTTGTAATCTGGTTACCCAAGGTCCCCTCACTGTGGCCCTCACCTGACATGTTCTGGACCTTGTCCACTTCTCATGTTGACCAAACTTCCTATCAAATTCTATCTGTATATCATGTCCCATTTCCACTGGATATTTATTTCTGCTTTCCAAGGGAGCAGGAGGTGATCTGGTAATCTAATTAGAATGAGAGTTCAAAAGGTAAAAGCAGTTGAATATACTGTCCCTGGTACAGTGGAAATAGAATGTTGGGGTTTACACTTCCATGAGTAGAAGCAGCATTTTAACTTAAAGATATGAATTTTTAGGGGTGAAGTTTCAGGAGCTATGTTTTAAATTAGCGGGAATAGTATTTGGGGGACATGGACACATTTTTTTAGTACTCTTGAAAGCATGCACAGACAAACACCTACTCTGAGAGTAAGGAAGGCCTGGCCATTGAGCTTGGGAGAATCAAGAGTATCTGTTTTGCGTAGCCAGGTTTCATCACTATTGAGGGAGGAGGTGCTGGTAGGGAGTAAGTCCGCCAGAGAACGTGCCTAACTGCTCTGTCAACAGGAAGACCAAGGTACATACCTTTCTGGGAGTGTGGGGGGAAGGGTTGGCATGGAGAGAGGGTGCTTGGCACCCTTCCCACGTGCACATGCACCCTCACCCAGGCACTCCCAGCCTCACCCCGTGGTTTGCCTACAGGCTGGTTCCTAAAAGATCAGAAAGACAAATGATTCAGAAGTGCCTGCAGCTGATTCCTACTTAGAATATGTAATCTCACAATCCATGCCTGTTTTCTTTTAAATGCTTATACGCCTCTGATCAAATCTTCACTTCACTCTCCAACTGTCCCTTTGAAAACAGCAGCAATGCTTTATTTCTGATTACATAACGACTTAAGCCAAATAACTTAAAAAAAATGCCCACAGCAGTTTTGATTTGACACTGTTTATGTTTCATTTTTGTTATCCTAATCCAAGATTTTCTGAATATCTTCATAGTTTAGCCAGGACACATTTGCTGAGTTATTGACTGGGCAGGGCTCTGATTTAAGCTCTTAGAAAAATTTCCCATGTGACTTAGAGTGATTTTCAGGGAAAATCAAGAGCACCGTTGTTGGTTCCTAATAATTTTGTGGTTTCTATATGTAAACATATGTCTTTCACACACATAAATGCACACAGGGCATACGATTTCCAGCACTGGCTCAAGTGCACACGTGCACGTGTGTACAAACACACACACACCACAAATCTCTGGTCTTCATTTACTAACCATTCTCTCATTTGAAGTAACTTTTCCATTGCCCCCATCACTATTAAACAATAACAATTTCAGAAAGATGCTTAACTAAAACAACCTAAAGTTATAATTGTTCAGTTTTTTAAAGTTTATTTATTTTTGAGAGACAGAGAGAGAGAGAGAGAGAGATATGCAGAAAGAGAGGAAGAGAGAGAATCCCAAGTAGGCTCTGTGCCGTCAGCACAGAGCTTGACACAGGGCTCAAACTCATAAACTGTGAGTTCATGACCTCAGCTGAAATCAGGAGTCATATGCTTAACAAACTGAGCCACCCAGGCACCCCTATAATTGTTCAGTTTTAAAAGAGAATGGCATTGAAACTGACACACATAGCTCAGCAGGGTTTTTTCTGGAAAAGTAACGCAGTAAATACATTTTTTAATTTAAAGATTTTATTTTTGGGGTGCCTTGGTGGCTCAGTCGGTTAAGCGAGCCACTCTTGGTTTGGGCTCAGGTCATGATCTCACGGTTCGTGGGTTTGAGCCCCACATTGGGCTCTGCACTGACATGGCAGAACCTCCTTGAAATTTCTGTTTCCTCTCTCTCTCTCTGCCCCTCCCCCACTTGTGTTGTCTCTCTGTCTCTCTCAAAATAAAGAAATAAACTTAAAAAAAGATTTTATTTTTAAGTAAATTCTACACCCAACGTGGAGCTCAAACTCACAACCTGGAGATCCGAAAGCTGCACGCCCTACTGACTGAGCCAGCCAGGTGCCCTGAGGTAAATACATGTTAGAACTTAATAAACAGCTTCTGTTTTATTAGCAAAGGAATAAATAGGTAGTTTTATCATTCCTTTAAATGGTGATAAAGCATGAAGAAATGCTGTTCAGAAGGTTTTTTTTTTCCAAATGTAATGCAGATCTATGTGCATAAGCCACATCCTTCTTACTGTTTCCTTTTATTAAATACTGCCAAGAGATTATTACAGTGGTGTGCACAAATCTGCAATGATGCTAAATTCACAAAGTTCTCAAGGGAAAAACATACATGAGAAAGAAACAAAAAGACTGAAACAATTTTAAATTAGGTTCAAGACTACCTACCCCTTTGAGAGAGGAAGTTATTGGTTATTATTATCATGCCATATTTTAAAAATTCTTACAGCATCTAAGTTGCTAAATAATAATAGAGAACAAGATTTGAGTACTACCTCTGTTCTGAGCACCATGCTTAGCACTTTACTTACTTTGTTCTCATCTGAGCCTCGTCATTTTTCTATGGATGAAACTATTGCTATGCCCATCTTATAGATGTGCGCGTATTTTGGAAACATGTAGGTGTAACAGCCAATATGTAGAACATGTGAACTTGAAATTCTCCGGAACAGATCTGAGTGACTTATGTGGGAGCTGTGTGAGGGTATGTAGAAGAGCGTAATTTTTTTTCTTCAAGTCACTACTGATGTGCTCGATAGCATCGTGATGTCTCCATGCGTGTGCACATGGAGAACTTTTAGAACTTTTAGAACTTTAGAACTTTAGAACTTTTAGAACTTTTCAGAGGGATGCTCACTTTTTAAAACACAAATGCTGGGGCGCCTGGGTGGTGCAGTCGGTTGAGCCTCCGACTTCAGCTCAGGTCTCACGGTTTGTGAGTTCGAGCCCCGCGTCAGGCTCTGTGCTGACAGCTCGGAGCCTGGAGCCTGCTTCGGATTCTGTGTCTACCTTTCATTCTCTCTCTGCCCCTCCCCTGCTCATACTCTGTCTCTCTCTCTCAAAAATGAATAAACTTAAAAAAAATAAAACACAAATGCGCATGAAGTCTTACACTCACTATGAGAGAAACGTTATGTCTCCTGGTGCCATCCCCCAGTTACTGCACAGGCCATATAGGCTAATGTCATTGTAGCCAGGGCCCCGCCCTGTTCCTTTTCTTTCTTATGGCTTGGGGCCTTTACAACTTTCGCATCTCTTTGCCTGTCTCTGAGATCAGGCTCCCTGACACTGTACCTCTGTGTTGCTTGGAGAGGCAACTTAAAATATACAATCTCCAGACGGGAATGATTTAGCAAAATTAAAAACAGACAGGGGGCAGAGAAGGCGGGAGGTGTCAAATGTTTCTTCTACCCCACTATCAGTTTGATGTGGTGGCCTTGTTCCTACCTAGTCCCCCTCTATGATGTCCATTGCCCAAAGTTAAAATGCCTGAAATGTTAACACAATACACATGGATAGAGATACATACACCCTTCCTTCTGCCTCCTAACCCAACACATGGAGTTTTAATTGTGGCTTATCTCAACTTAATTTTACTTCACTGTTAGGATAAAAAAGACTTGTTTCAATAAGTCTCAAGAGGTATTGTAAAACATATAAGTACTGAAAAAGTCTGCTTAGCCATCTCAAAAGAAAATCATTACTTTTGGTGGATATTGAGCATTTGCTTTGGGAGTGAGCTTCCTTCCTCTTTACAAACACAAACATGGTCATATTGATGAGTTGATATCAAAGTTGCTGAATGTATAATGCACACTCTTACTCATTATTAATGCATATGAATAAATAAAATCTCTGTTCTGGTTAGAAGCAAATCTAATAGAAAACAGGCAAAAGAGGTATGGATAGAGAAACAATATCATGTAATGTATCCTTTCCTCAGCCTCTCCCTGGGGAAAGATGGAATCCAGCAGCTCAGGAGTGCTGGGAGGTTTTATTACAAATGGAGAATTTCCCAGTTATCCCAGATCTTAAAATCAGCATGGCTCGATATGATACAACAAGGCATCACTGGGCTCAAGGTGAAGACTCACATGGAGATGTGATGGCTACCACTGAACACAGAAATGATTATTAAGAAGCCCATGAGAACTACTATTTTCTTCATAGCATTGCTCCACTGTTTTCATAATTTTTTTAAACGTTTATTTATTTTTGAGAGAGAGACAGAATGCAAGTGGGTTGGGGCAGAGAGAGAGGGAGGCACAGAATCTGAAGCAGACTCCAGGCTCTGAGCTGTCAGCACAGAGCCTGACGCGGGGCTCAAACTCACAAGCTGTGAGATCATGACCTGAGCCAAAGTTGGATGCTCAACCGACTGAGCCACACAGGTGCCCCTCTACACTGTTTTCAGATCTTATGTTCATTTTCTTTCTTTTTTCTTTTTTCTTTTCTTTTCTTTTCTTTTCTTTTCTTTTCTTTTCCTTTCCTTTTCTTTTCTTCCTTCCTTCCTTCCTTCCTTCCTTCCTTCCTTCCTTCTTTCTCTTTCTTTCTTTCTTTCTTTCTTTCTTTCTTTCTTTCTTTCTTTCTAAGAAGGCTCCACACCCAATGTGGGGCTTGAACTCATGTCCCCAAGATCAAGAATCGCATGTTCTACTGACTGAGCCAGCCAGGCACCCCATAGATCTTATATTCATTTTAAAATCCATACCAGGCAAAAGGCTGCTATGGGTTAGGTCGCATCTAATGTCTAGCATGCCTCCTGAACATAGCCATAGTATGTACTTCTAGTTGTATCAAGCTGTGACCAACTTTCAAGGTGGTTTCAAACACAATTTCTGAGTTCTAGTGGGGACGAAAGCCCTTATATTTTGCTCTTGTTTTTTGTTAGTACCTCGCATGACTTTCTGCAGGATATGACCCATGGAATCCTGTAGCACAAAAACGATAAGATGTTCAGTATCTTTCATTTTCTGCAAATAGTCTGTATTTACACTACTACTCTAGTGGTTTCTGACTACCGCTCAGGGCAATTTTGCTTAGCCTAGCGGAATGTCCTGGAAACTACTGGCAGTGATTTAGCCTCCAAAATTGGAACGCATTAGTAGAGACAGAAAGCCTATGAACAAATAGTGGGCGTGAGCCAGAGTAAATAAGTGTGGTTCATGAGCTGCGGTTAGAAATGTCTCTCTTTCAGTATGCAGGGCAAAACTTTTGCCAGCATTTGCCATAAAGTCATCACACAAAGCAGTTTTTCCTCTCAGTAAGACAGACTCAATGAAAGAGGGCTTCTAATCTCACAATCAACTGTTGGGGCTATAGTCATAGGTCATGCCAAAGTAGACCTGAGCTGAGGGGTCCTTTTTTCCAGCTAGCCTTTCATACCCTGGCCACTGCCAAGCCTCTGGTAAAAAGAATGAAACCCACAAGGGAGTGAGGAGGAGGCTGGAAGGGTTGGAAGAGGAAAGACTCTTTGTAACGCTGAAAGCTCCTCCCAGGATCTCATAACAAACCACAGAGTCAGTTTGCTTCCTCTCTTTTCCAAACCCAAACTTGGCCCTTACTGTATAACTCCTTCGAAGCACTTGGTGAAGCTATCATTACTGGGTGAAGCATTAAGACACCTTCCTCTGCAGAGATCTGTTGGAGGCTCAGAGGCTCAAGGAGACAGACATACATGGTTTCCACTTTATACTGCTTGCATTTTCCTTTAGAACTTAACTCCTTGACCACACATTACAGAAGGATTTAGTACATTTGGATTGGAATAGCATGATTTCTGGTGCAGTGTGCATGCTTGCCCTCCGAGCTTGGAGTCTGGTTTCATGCAGTTTTTTATTCCCGTGTAGCCTGTGCAATCTTAGCAACCACTGAAACCCAAGAAGAAACTTTTTTTTTAAACTGAAGAAGCCATTAATCAATACTCCCTAAGACTCATTCACTGTGGGGATATTGTTGTAGGGGCATGTGTAGTTTACCTTTAAAAAAAAGGAACATAATGAGAGATGTCATTTTACAAAGCCTTCTTTTGATCACCATTGTCATCATACCATAAGAGAGTAAAATACAGGTAAATATTTTAGAAAAGCCTCAGACATGACAGCTTTAGGAATAAAAAAAATCTGAAATATTATTTCTGCACTAGTTAACAAATTTCCTAATTCATTTCAATAATTATGGATCTCACATTTAAATGCAACTAATATTCATTTTACATCGACTATGTGCCAGGCATTATGCTAGCTACCAAGAATGCAAAGATGAAGAACAGAACAAATCTACCAAAATGTTGACAATTGTCAGTTATGAATGGTGGAACTTCAGATTTTGCACTCTGTTCAATTTAGAAAATTAACTGAAATGTCTTTTTTTTTTTTTCCAAAAAGAAAGAAAGAAAAAGAGATAGTCTCTTTAAGAGCTCACAGTCGATATGGAAATGAGTGACCCAATGATTTAAATACAGGGTGATAGGCAGAGTAACAGAGGGATGCTCAGAGATGGCCCAGTGTCCTTACAGAAGCAGTGCTGAGTAGGATATGAATCTGGTATTCTACCCTAGAGCGATGAGAACTGGCTTAAGAGTTAGAAAAATCAAGCTCTGTTTTAGACTAGTTTCTTGCTTACCCAGGTGATTACAAATTGCTTAACCTCTGTAACTTACACTGTCTTCTACTGTCATAAGGGGTTTTATCTGGTTTTAGGATTATCTGGTTTTAGGATTGCTGAAAGGATTAAATGTGCATATGTATATATTAAAGGACATAAAGAACTGTGCACATGATATAAATGTAAGATGTCATTTTTATTATTGGTCTCAGAACCTCAAGCCTTACTTGCTGAACAAACCTGCATAGCCAACAGCACTTTGTCATATATGTCAAATAAGTTTGACTACAGAAAGCTATGTTTCACTTTTCTTTCATCTGAATATCTCCAAACCCTTTTCCCCAAGTCCTATAACCAAGGACTCTGAGCTCCTTAAAGGAGAAACAACTAGACTCATATTGAACAGGCCTAGTTCTCAGCTGGGAGAATCAATAGGCTTCCAAGTGAAGTTGGAAGGCAGAATGACCTTGTGGAATGAACATGGGCTTTGGAATAAATGGACCTGAGGTATCTTAACATCACTGCATCTCAATTTTTACATCTGTGGTAGGATAATATCTACCTCAAGGTTCTGTGAGGATTAAGTAAGTATGTGAGATAGTTGGAACATGGAGGCCACTCAATAAATGCAGCCCTTTCCCTAAGTACTAGTTACATTGATCCATAATGATCTCAAATTTTATTTCACTGTGCTCAAGTCCCCTTCTTACATAAGCAGATGCTTAGAAGTAAAATAATCTGAGTAGATATTTTGATATTAAAACTGAAGTAACAGTGAATAGAAAAGGAAGAATGGAAAAAGGAAAATGGAAGGAAATTTACACGCACCACACGAAGTTAACTGATATCGGGGTTCTGGGTTGGCCTGAGTACTAAGTGAATGGTGCAGTAAGTGGGAACTTCCAGGAGCTAAATAGGGTTTGCTTAACCTTAAAACTGGGCATTCTAATCTTGCTTTTTTGTTTGTTTGTTTGTTTTTGGACCCCCAACTCATTCCTTCAATTTCACTCCAACAAAAGGCAAACATTTTTCCCTTTCAGTGTCCCAATCCTTTTAAAGTTTACACATAATGTCCTTTTGTGCTGTCTCCAGCATATGCAATAATAATTTTTTTGGCCAAACTGCTGCAATGAGCCTGGTAACCATATGGCTTCTGCACTTGCTTTCTCCCTACCAGTCACAGAAAAACAGATGACATGTATTCAAGATGCACAGGCAAAAATAATACTAATACTAATACTAATACTAATAAAAATAACAACCAATTACTGGGAGGACAAAAAGGTTTCATGGTGTAAATGTCACTTCTATCCAAGGTTCTGAAAATTCTGCTATGTTGTCATTGTATTCCCCACTATGGTACCATCCTCCCCAGCTGGGGATGACAACTTAGTTTAAGACTGGAAAGATGCATTCCACATGACAAATATTCAATTCTCTTCAAAGTGGTTTCATTTTTTTAAATCACTCAATTTAGTGATTTTTTTTTTTTTACCAGTAGAAATACTTTTTCCTTATTCCACTAATTGTTTTCTAAGAATTTCACTCTAGATTACATATTAGCAAAGAATTGTAAGATCTGGTGAAGTGTGGCAGAATCAAAACCTAGCTATCATTATTTTGAAAATCTCAGGCATATCCTATGAACACACTAAAAATTTGATTTGGGGGCACCTGGGTGGCTCAGCTGGTTAAGCGTCTGACTCTTGATCCTAGCTCAGGTCATGATCTCATGGGTTTGTGAGTTTGAGACCACGTCAATGGTCTGACAGCCTGGAGCCTGTTTGGGATTTTCTCTCTTCTCTGTCTTCCCCTCCCCTGTTTATGCTTGTGTGCTTTCTCTCTCTCTCAAAATAAATCAATAAACATTCAAAAAAATTGATTTGATGAGTCCTTTAAAATCTCCTAACAGTATTGGGGAAAAAAAGGCAGTCTAGAACCTGGTAAAAGCAACGCATCAGATTAAATTGGAAGGCTAAATAATAGGCTATCGGTTTTGTCAAACTGAAATAAACAAATAAGATTGTTTTGGCAAAGAAGAATTCACACCACACACACGCACACGCACACCTACAGACTAAGTTTCTTTACCTGTATTTGTTACTGTATCTCTCTTGTCCTTGCCTGACCCTGCGTACTTCCAGTATTTAGAATATTTGACTCTCTATTTATTTTGGTAAAAAAACTGTTAGGTATTTCAAAGACATAAGAGAAACACAATTGAGAAATGGTGTAAATCAAATGGATCCACCTTTCTGACTTGCAGTGTAGGCAGGGTATCTGGACACTGTCAGGGCATTGTAACCCATATCCCAAAGTGACTTTGTTATATGAGAGGAGTTAAATTTTTCTCCTCTTTTTAACCTGTGAAATTTCCACATTAAAAAGCAATCACATCTTTCAAACTGGAAATGATTGTGTTTGGCACTACAGCCTCTGGTGTAATGGGTTGAGCTTGTTTCCACTAAAACGAAATCAGCTTTCAAAATAAATCATCTGTAACAACATTCTACTCTCCAAATAGTATAATCCTATTAAAAGAGTTTTTTGGTTTGGGTTTTTTTTTTTTTTTTCATTGTCACTGGGCTGACAAGATTGGCCAAGTTTCAACATAGAGAAACAGAAAGCTTTGAAGGATCTGGCCAACACAAGGAGAGCTACCCAGCTCCTCCCTTGCCAGGGCTTAATGAGCCTTTAAATATAATCATCTGTGTTTCACCTCCACCTAACATGTTTCATGGGTACATGGTTATCCAGTCACTCAGCAATTCAAGCCACTCAACAAACAGTCCAGTTGGGACAATCAAAGGACAGTGGGTTCCCATGGCTATTCCAGTGAATAAGACTTTTATCAAAATTACATAAGAGCACCAATGTGCTGAATGAAAATGTATCCCAAGTGGGTGCTTTGCCAGGAGTGTAAATTATGTGGCAATATCTAAAAGAGAACGTTATAATTCCAGATTTCTCAGGAAAGCATATTTTTCTTTGGGGGTACAAAGAAGAAAAAGAAACATCTTATTAGAACCAAGTAGATTTGTTTTCTTCTTTCAGCAGAAAGAAAGAACTCCTAGAAAATGTTTAGGGAATTCCCAGACAAAACATACTGTTCTGTTTGGTGTTTGCCTCTTGCAAATAGTGTAAGACACTGCGTTTCGGTTTATCAGTCAGCCAACTGACAGTCTGTGAGCAAAATGCTCTTATTAAAATAACCCAGCCGAAGCAGCTGGAAATGGTGGTCATTTATAACTTTCCACAATAAGTGACAGATCACAAATGTTAGCTCTCACCAGGTTCTATCTTGGATAGGCTGCTCCATTTGGGGCTGAAATTTGCAGACAACACATCTTGTTTCTCTGGAGAATCCTCTTTCAAGTCAGTCCTTGGGGAAAGCTTTTTCCATGAGCCAATATTTTCTGGCACAACATTTACATGTAAGGCTTCAGAGTAATTCAGTTCTTCTGAGTAAATACAAACTCGATGTTGGTGTGATCTTGTCTTTTGGAAGCTTTCCCCAGGATTGAGGCTCATGTGAGATTCCTTGATTTTCAGCTTTGCCTTCTCTGTTGCAGAATGGCTAACTCTGACTCTAGAATCAGCAGTACTGGGTTTGGATTCTGTCTCTGCTAAGCAGCCTTATAAGCTTGGTCAAGGCATTTAACCCTGTAAGCCCTCAGTTTCTACATCTATTGAAAAGGTATAATAATATTGCCTGGCTTAAAGAATTATTGTGGGGATTAAATAGTAACTGTAAATTAGCAGTTACTCACCCTCCCTTACCATAATTGGGACCATTTTGCATACAATTAATTTACTACCTGAGTACACAACAGCAAATATTAGAAACAAACAATTTTGTAATCTTAAGTCTCTGAAAGCATTTCCCTCAAACTTCTATTATAATAAAAAGGGCAAATAGATGCAAATGGGGGGTTCTAGATGTTCACCATTTGCCTCCCATGAATTCCCTAGAGATAGAATGGTTTTCTTACATTACAGATTAAACAGTAAGAGTTCAACTGATTTCCTAGACCACAAGAAAAGCAGCAGTTTTCTATGGGAAGTTATTTTGGGTCTGAACTAGTTTTAGATAAACTGGCAAGGGTCACGGAGCTTGAACGAATGATAATTGGCTTTTGTAAGGTCTCCCACTATTTAAAATTTTATGGTCATTATTTCAAACCAAGGAAAATGGAAGTTACATTAAAGAAAGAAGGATATTTCTCTTTTGGCATAAAATTTAGTAGCTATGCTAAAGTGGACAGTTTCCCCCTCTATGTAAGGCCGCTAGCCATAAGGCAATAGGCTGTACAGCTTATGGAAATTTTAATTTAAAAAATTATTATTGGGGCGCCTGGGTGGCTCAGTCGGTTAAGCGTCCGACTTCGGCTCAGGTCATGATCTCGCGGTCCGTGAGTTCGAGCCCCGCGTTGGGCTCTGTGCTGACAGCTCAGAGCCTGGAGCCTGTTTCAGATTCTGTGCCTCCCTCTCTCTGACCCTCCCCTGTTCATGCTCTGTCTCTCTCTGTCTCAAAAATAAATAAACGTTAAAAAAATTTTTTTAAATTATTATCTTCCTATAAGAGAAATTTATGTATATAATTTTATCAGAATATCAAGCAATTATACTTAAAAGGATGGTTGCAGCATTCTTTCCGTGATCATTTGTAAGTTATTCTTATTTTCATTCTTTCCCAGTGATCGAAATACCTGTCTCCATTTACGTGGTCTACATGCAAAACATATTTTGATTTTTAAAAGCATTCTTTGTGTAGCTAGAGATATGAGCAAACAAATGTTTATTTTGATTTAAAAAATGGTTAATTGTACATAAACAGATCAGTTTTGACAAATAGTTTCTTATGAAAAACTAGAGCACTTAGGGACCATATTAATGGCATATTTCTTCATAACTGGGTTGGGCATGAAGTTAATTCAAACTAGTTGTCAAAATACCTGAAATATCTGAAAGTATTAGATTGGCTACTTATGTATTGTTTATTTAACAATATTTGTTGTTCATTATAAACATAACTATTAATGTTTATTGGGACATATTTTACATACCATAAATTTTTTCCATTGTAGATTGTAAGTGTACAATTACTTATTTGGAAAGTAAGATTATATAGAGTCATGCAACCATCATCACAACCCATTTTTATAATGAAATGACCAATTATTGATCCGGTGTTTTAGATTGTTTAGACTGAGCCTCAAGGATGTACTGCCAAAATGCAAAGGTCCTCAAACAAGTTCACCATTCCTGGGTTGCATTATTAACCTCTATCATAGAGTGATGAAATCATTTGGATACATGTCTGTGTTCCTGACTAGCCTCTGAGCTTTCCAGGCTGAGAATCTGATCTGGCACTAGTATATACTTTAATGACTTTCCTTAGAATATCAGAATCTGGGAATGTCATCTTTGTAGATGGCAGATCCAGTACCAACGGCAGCCTTAGTGTTTGAGGCACAGAGATCCAGCATCAGACCTGCTCTCCTGCTTCTTCAGCTTCTCTAACTTTTGGTTTACCTTTCTTCAGTGTGAACATACCTAATACTGGAAGTATTTTTCTAAGTGTAAAATAGGCAAAGGCTTCCCACAACTTTGGGATACCGATTTAGCATTTTTGAATTACAGTGAAACAAGATTTTTTTTTTTTTACCAGCAAACAAAAAGACAGTGACCTGAGAAGGTGGACATGGGCCATTTCTAAATCCCACACAGTGGGCAATCTGTCGGTGCACCTACTTCCCTGAAGCTGCTTCTGTCAAGGACTTATCTTGGAGTTCCACTGTCATCTTGGTCAGTATCTTCACAGAGCAAAGGATATATAAATATCATACAAAAGTCATAGTTGACACTGCTACTCCCGGCAATAATCATTTTGCTCCCAAGCTACCAGATGTTGAATATGGCACTGCAGTCATTGAAACTGGCATCCTTCACTCTGACGACAATAGCATTCAACTGGGGACAGATCATCTAACCCTCTTCTTCAGGCTGCCAGAACAATGGTTAAAAAGTAAAAATGCAGTCAATCAGTTCACTGCTTTGATACATTCTGGATCTGCCCACCCCCCCATTCCCACCCCATAGACCAGAGTCATTTGAATGGCTTTTCTTACAGAATTGGCAGCCATTTTGGCAGCTTGTAAGGAGAACCTTGATGAGAAATACTGTGGAACACTTGCTGGCCTCAGGGAACCTGATGATTTAAACCTTATGCTGCAGTAGTCCTGGGTAAAGCAGAGCTACAGGCAGGCCAGGTATTCTCATAACACAATGCCTGACAGATTTCTTAAACAAAGTAAAAAAAAAAAAAAAAAGGCTGTCAGCAAAGACTCTCACCTCTATGGGTCTCTTTTCAGAGGAGAGTCTTAGAAAGGAGAATGTTTGTAGTCTGCTGAAAAGAGGGACAAACACTCCATTAAACATGAAATCCTATAGTTACCTGAAGAACATTAAATTCTGACCCTTACTGACAAAAGACAGAACCTATACTCAATAGTTTACAAAGTTAATATAGCTCTGAGTTGGAGTAAACAAGGACATTACCCCATTAACCTTCGACAGACAACTGAGCTTATATCATGGTTTGGAATATTGCCCTTAGAATCCACAATTGCTGTATATTACATGATCTCTTGCCTGCAAACAATTATTCCCATGTGATCGAATGACATTTTTCCCTCTGCTCATAATAACATGCCAATTTTCCTGGGGCACAGGTGTCATCCAAAGAAGGTCTTCTCTCCTAAAAAATTTTTTTTTTCAGAAGTCTGCCTGGCCAAATGGCTACCACTTACTTCAATGTTTCTTTTTTTCTTTTTTTTTTTTTTTAACGTTTATTTATTTTTGAGACAGAGAGAGACAGAGCATGAACGGCGGAGGGTCAGAGAGAGGGAGACACAGAATCCGAAACAGGCTCCAAGCTCTGAGCTGTCAGCCCAGAGCCCGACGCAGGGCTTGAACTCACGGACCGCGAGATCATGACCTGAGCCGAAGTCGGCCGCTTAACCGAATGAGCCACCCAGGCGCCCCAACTTCAATGTTTCTATATTCCCAATAAGGTTTCCTGGCCCAAGTATGAATATGTAAAAGAAAAACAGACGGACATTAGGCTTTTAATGCTGTGGTAAAGTGGGTGGGTCAAGACCAGAGATCATGTAATTAAGACTTTGCATTTGTGAGAATGACATGAGTTTTGGCCAATTCAAGATGGCAGCCTCTTAATTTGAGCATCTAAAATTTCCAAATCATAAGAAAGATCCATAGTGTTATGCCTGCTGGCCAGGTTGAAAAACAATGGTAACCTTAAAAGCCTAAATTTGCAGCACAGATAGCAAAACATAGGACATTTCCCCTTAGCTCCTATCCCATAATACTCTATGACACAGCTTGGAGCTTGGGTTGTATTTAAATGTTGTACACGGTTGTATTAGATATACTGTTGTGCCTATGGTCACATATTTATTGATTTGTGGATATTGAACCAGCTCCACATCCCAGGTAAAAATCCCACTTGATTGTAGTGAATAATTCTTTTAATGTATTGTTGGACCTGGTTGGCTAGTATCTTGTTGAGGATTTTTGCATCCATGTTCATTAGGGAAATTGATCTACAGTTCTTTTTAGTGGGGTCTTTGTTTGGGTTTGGAATCAAGGTAAGGCTGGCCTCATAGAATGAGTCTGTAAGTTTTCTTTCAGTTTCTATTTTTTGGAACAGCTTCAAAAGAATAGGTGTTAACTCTTCTTTAAATGTTTGGTAGAATTCCCCTGGAAAGCCATCCAGCCCTGCACTCATTTTTTGGGAGATTTTTGATTACTAATTCAATTTATTTACTGGTTATGGGTCTGCTCAAATTTTCTATTTCTTCTTGTTTCAGTTTTAGTAGTTTATATGTTTCTAGGAATTTGTCCATTTCTTCCAGATTGCCCAATTTATTGGTGTATAATTGCTCATAATATTCTCTAATTATTGTTTGTATTTCTGCAGTGTTGATTGTGATTTCTCCTCTTTCATTCTTGATTTTATTTATTTGGGTCCTTTCCTTTTTCTTTTTGATCTATCTGGCTAGGGGTTTATCAATTTTGTTTATTCTTTCAAAGAACCAGCTCCTGGTTTCATTGATCTGTTCTACTGGTTTTTAAATTAAATTTAATTTCTTTTTAAAAAAAATTATTTTTAACGTTTATTTATTTTTGAGATGGAGAGAGACAGAGCATGAACGGGGGAGGGTCAGAGAGAGGGAGACACAGAATCTGAAACAGGCTCCAGGCTCTGAGCTGTCAGCACAGAGCCCGACGAGGGGCTCGAACTCACGGACCGCGAAATCATGACCTGAGCCGAAGTCGACCGCTTAACAGACTGAGCCACTCAGGCGCCCCTAAATTAAATTTAATTTCAATAGCACTGATTTCTGCTCTAATCTTTATTATTTCCTGTCTTCACCTGGTTTGGGGTTTTATTTGCTGGTATTTTCCCAGCTCTTTAAGGCATAATGCTAGGTTGTGTATCTGAGACCTTTCTTTCTTCTTTAGGAAGGCCTGGCTTCTATATACTTCCCTCTTATGACCACCTTTGCTGCACCCCAGAGGTTTTGGGTTGTTGTGTTACTATTTTCATTGGCTTCCATGTACTTTTTAATTTCCTATTTAACTTCTTTGTTAACCCATTCGTTCTTTAGTAGGATGTTTTTTAATCTCCAAGTATTCGTTGTCTTTCCAATTTTTTTCTTGCTGTTGATTTTGAGTTTCATAATATTATAGTCTGAAAATAATGCACAGTATGATCTCAATCTTTTTGTACTTGTTGAGGGCTGATTTGTGTCCTAGTATGTAACCTATTATGAAGAATGTTCCGTGTGCACTCAAGAAGAATGTGTATTCTGCTGCTTTAGGATGAAATATTCTGAATATATCTGTTAAGTCCATCCGGTTCAGTGAGTCATTCAAAGCCATTGTTCCCTTATTGATTTTCTGCTTAGATGATCTATCTATTGCTGTAAGTAGGGTGTTGAATTCCTATACCAATATGGTATTATTATCAATGAGTTTCTTTATGTTTGTGATTGATTTATATTTTTGGGTGTTCCATGTTGGAGGCATAAATGCTTATAATTGTTAGGTTTTCTTGGTGGATAGACCCCTTATTTATGATATAATGCCCTTCTTCATCTCTTGTTATAGTCTTTTTAAAAAAATTTTTTTTTAACGTTTATTTATTTTTGAGACAGAGAGAGACAGAGCATGAACAGGGGAGGAGCAGAAAGAGAGGGAGACACAGAATCTGAAACAGGCTCCAGGCTCTGAGCTGTCAGCACAGAGCCCGACACGGGGCTCGAACTCACGGATCGTGAGATCATGACCTGAGCCGAAGTCGGACACTTAACTGACCAAGCCACCCAGGCACCCCTCTTGTTCCAGTCTTTATTTTAAAATCTAGATTGTTTGATATAAGTATGGCTACTCTGGCTTTCTTTTGGTGACCATTAGCATGATAGATGGTTCTCCATCCCTTTACTTTCAATCTGAAGGTGTCTTTAGGTCTAAAATGGGTCTCTTGTAAGCAGCAATATAGATGGGTCTTGTTTTCTTATCCATTCTGATAACCTATGTGTTTTGTTTGGAGCTTTTACTCCATTGAAATTTAGAGTGAGTATACTGAAAGAACCATAAGAGACTCTTAAAAACTGAGAATAAACTGAGGGTTGATGGGGGGTGGAAGGGAGGGGAAAGTGGGTGATGGGCATTGAGGAGGGCACTTGTTGGGATGAGCAGTGGGTGTTGTATGGAAACCAATTTGACAATAAATTTCATATTAAAAAATAAAATACAATAAAAGTAAAAAAAAGTGAGTACTGAAAGATAGGAATTTATTGCCATTGTATTGCCTGTAGAGTTGGAGTTTCTGGTGGTGTTCTCTGGTCCTTTCTAGTCTTTGTTGCTTTGGTCTTTTTTATTTTGCTTCATCTTTTCTCCCCTCAGAGAGTCCCCCTTAAGATTTCTTGCAGGGCTGGTTTAGTGATCCTGAACTCCTTTAGTTTTTGTTTGTCTGGGAAACTCTTTATCTCTCTTTCTAATTTGAATGACAGCCTTGCTGGATAAAGAATTCTTGTCTGCATATTTTTCCAATTCAGCACACTGAATATATCCTGCCTCTTCTTGCTGCCTGCCAAGTTTCTGTGGATAGGTTTGTTACAAACTTGATCTGTCTTCTCTTATAGGTTAAGGATTTTTTTTCCTTTGCTGCTTTCATAATTCTTTCCTTATCTGTGTATTTTGTGAATTTTATTATGATATGCCTTTTTTTTTTAAATTTACATCCAAGTTAGTTAGCATATAGTGCAACAATGATTTCAGAAGTAGATTCCTTAATGCCCCTTACCCATTTAGCTCATCCCCCCTCCCACAACCCCTCCAGCAACCCTCTGTTTATTCTCCATATTTAAGAGTCTCTTATGTTTTTGTCCCACACGCTGTTTTTATATGATTTTTGCTTCCCTTCCTTATGTTCACCTGTTTTGTATCTTAAAGTCCTCATATGAGTGAAGTCATATGATATTCGTCTTTCTCTGACTGACTAATTTTGCTTAGCATGATATCCTCTAGTTCTATCCATGTAGTTGCAGATGGCAAGATTTCATTCTTTTTGATTGCCGAGTAATACTCCATTGTGTGTGTGTGTGTGTGTGTGTGTGTGTGTGTGTGTGTGTATATATACATATACCACATCTTCTTTATCCATTCATCCATTGATGGACGTTTGGGCTCTTTCCATACTTTGGCTATTGTTGATAGTGCTGCTATAAACATGGGGGTGCATGTGCCCCTTTGAAACAGCATCCCTGTATCCCTTGGATAAATACCTAGTAGTGCAATTGCTGGGTCATAGTGTAGTTATATTTTTAATTTTTTGAGGAACCTCCATCCTTTTTTCCAGAGTGGCTGCACCAGTTTGCATTCCCACCAGCAGTGCAAAAGAGATCCTCTATCTCCGCAGCTTCACCAACATCTGTTGTTGCCTGAGTTGTTACTGTTAGCCACTCTGACAGCTGTGAGGTGGTATCTCATGGTGATTTTGATTTGTATGTCCCTTATGATGAGTGATGTGGAGCATTTTTACATGTGTTGGTTGGCCATCTGGGTGTCTTCTTTGGAGAAGTGTCTATTCATGTCTTTTGCCCATTTCTTCACTGGATTATTTGTTTTTTTGGGTGTTGAGTTTGATAAGTTCTTTATAGATTTTGGATACTAACCCTGTATCTGATATGTATTTGGCAAATATCTTCTCCCATTCCATCAGTTGCCTTTTAGTTTTCTGATTGTTTCCTTCACTGTGCAGAAGCTTTTTATTTTGATGAGGTCCCAATAGTTCATTTGATATGCCTTGTTGATGGTTGGTTTTTGTTGAATCTATTAAGTATTCTCTGTGCTTTTTGGATTTTGATGTCTGTGTCCTTCCCCAGCTTAGGAAAGTTTTCTGCTATGATTTGTTCCCATAAACCTTCTATCCCTTTTTCTCTTTCTTCATCTTCTGGGACTCCTATGATTCAGACGTTATTCCTTTTTAATGAGTCACTGAGTTCTCTAATTCTTATATTGTACTCTTTTGCTTTAGTTTCCCTCTTTTTTTCTGCTTTATTATTCTCCATAATATTGTTTTCTATATCGCTGATTCACTGCTCTGCTCCATCCACCATGGCATCAAAGGCATGCATCTTTAATGCCTTGGTGCCAAAGGTCTGGGTTGGGGGATTTCCCTTAGTTTAGATCATGAGGTGAAAAATAATTCATCTTCCCATTTTGGCTAACTGCAGCCTACCTTTAAGCCATTAAGTGTTTGTCTTCCTTTTTGGAACCTGGGTTAAATATAGTGTAAGGTCACCTTTAACAGATATTAATATAAAATCAAATTAGTGAAAAATATGCTTGAAAATATACTTATAGTTTTAAAAATCAGCACAAAAGGCCAGAGACCCTATTAGTGGTGTAGTATCATTAACTATACTCTCTATCGTACCTTTTTATTCCCATGACTTATTCACCCCATAATTGGAAGCCTGTATCTTCCACTCTCCTTTTCCCATTTTGCCCATTTTGCCCATCCCCTACCCCACGCCCCTCTATCAACCATCAGTTTGTTCTCTATATGTATAGGTCTGAATCTACCTTTTGTTTGTTTACTCATTTGTTTTGTTTTTTTAGATCCCACATATGAGTGAAATCATATGGTATTTGTCTTCCTCAGTCTGACTTATTTCACTTAGCATAATACCCTCTAGGTCCATCCATATTGCTGCAAATGGCAAGATCTCATCCTTTTTTTATGGCCACATAAGTGTGTGTGTGTGTCTAT
The DNA here is from genome assembly GCF_023721935.1 of Panthera uncia. NCBI lineage: Eukaryota > Metazoa > Chordata > Mammalia > Carnivora > Felidae > Panthera > Panthera uncia. Next base: position 95,800,715 of record NC_064816.1, on the reverse strand, counting down.
CTCACATCTTTATCCACTCATCTATCAATGGACATTTAGCTTGCTTCAATATCTTGGCTGTTGGCTATTATAAATAATGCTGTGATAAACATAGGGGTGCCTGTCTTTTTGATTTAGAGTTTTTGTTTTATTTGGATAAATACCCAGTAGCAGAATTACTGGATCACATGGTATTTGGATTTTTAACTTTTTGAGGAATCTCCATTACTGTTTTCCACAGTGACTATTACAATTTACCTTCCCACCAATAGTACATGAGAATTCCTTTTTCTCCACATCCTCACCAATACTTGTTATTTCTTATCTTTCTGATTTCAGTCATTCTGAAAGTGGAAGGTGACATCTCATTGTGGTTTTGATTTGCACTTCCCTGATAATTAGTGATGTTAAGCATCTTTTCATGTGTTGGCCATCTATATGTCTTCTTTGGAAAAATGTCGATTCAGGTCCTTTGCCCATTTTTAAATTGGATTGTTTGTTTTTTTGGTGTTGAGTTGTGTGAGTTATTTGGGTTTTTTTTTAAGTATTCATTTAAATTCCAGTTAATTAACATACAGTATACTATTAATTTCAGGTGTACAATGTAGTGATTCAACACGTCCATACACGACCTGGTGCTCATCACACGTGCACTCCTTAATCCTCATCACCTATTTAACCCATCCTCCCACCTACCTCCCCTCTGGTAACCATCAGTTTGTTTGCTATTGTTAAGAATCTGTTTCTTGGTTTGTCTCTCTCTCTTTTCTATGCTCATCTGTTTTGTTTCTTAAATTCTACATATGAGTGAAATCATATGGTATTTGTCTTTCTCTGACTTATTTCACTTAGCATAATACATTCTAGCTCCATCCACTTCATTGCAAATGGCAAGATTTCATTCTTTTTTATGGCTGAGTAATA
>NC_064816.1:95766524-95799712 GCF_023721935.1 Panthera uncia | reverse complement strand
TATATATATATATATATATATATATATATATATACCACAACTTCTTTATCCATTCATTAATCAATGGGCATTTTGGTTCTTTCCATAATTTGGCTATTGTTAATAATTCTGCTATAAACATTGGGGTGTCTGTGTCCCTTCAAATCGGTATTTTTGTATTGTTTGGATAAATATCTAGTAGTGCAATTGCTGGATTGTAGACTAATTCTATTTTTAACTTTTTGAGGAAACTCCATACGGTTTTCCAGAGTAGTTGCACCAGTTTGCATTCCCATCAACAGTGCAAGATGGTTTTCCTTTCTCCACATCCTCACCAACGCTGGTTTTTCTTGTGTTGTTGATTTTAGCCATTCTGACAGGTGTGAGGTGATAGCTCATTGTAGTTTTGATTTGTATTTCCCAGATGCTGAGTGATGTTGAACATCTTTTCATGTGTCTATTGGTCATCTGGTTGTCTTCTTTGAAAAAATGTCTGTTTATGTCTTCTGCCTATTTTTAATTAGATTATTTATTTTTGGAGTGTTGAATTTTGTAAGTTCTTTATATATTTTGGATACTAACCCTTTATCTGATATGTAATTTGCAAATATCTTCTTCTATTCCATAGGTTGCCTTTTAGTTTTGTTGATCGTTTCCTTCACTGTGCAGAAGCTTTTTTATTTTGATGAGTCCCAATAGTTTATTTCTGCTTTTGTTTCCCTTGCTTCAGGAGATATATTTAGTAAGAAGTTGCTACAGCTGATGTCAGAGAGGTTACTGCCTGTGTTCTCTAGGATTTTAATGGTTTCATGTTTCACATTTAGGTTTTTAATTCACTTTGAATTTATTTTTATGTATGGTGTAAAAAAGTGGTCCAGTTTCATTCTTTTGCATATTGCTCTCCAGTTTTCCTGATATGAAGAGATTGTCTTTTTCCCATTTAATATTCTTTCCTGCCTTGTTGATGATTAATTGACCATATAGTTGTGGGTTAATTTCTGGGTTTTCTATTCTGCTCTATTGATCCACGTGTCTATTTTTGTGCTAGTACCATACTGTTTTGATCACTACAGCTTTGTAATATAACTTGAAGTCCAGAATGGTGATGCCTGTGTGAGTTCTTTATATATTTTGGATATTAACTCCTTACCAGATATATCATTTTCAAATATCTTCTCCCATTCTGTAGGATGACTTTTTGTTTTGTTGAGGTTTCCTTTGCTGTGCAAGATAACTGCGAGTTTTATGTAACATGACTTCTCCTGGATTTGTGTTTAAATTAAAAAAAAATTTAACATTTATTTATTTTTGAGAGACACAGAGATACAGAGTGAGTGGACAAGGGGCAGAGAGAGAGAGGGAGACACAGAATCCAAAGCAGGCTCCAGGCCTTGAGTGGTCAGCACAGAGCCTGATGTGGGGCTCAAACCCACGAACCCTGAGATCATGACCTGAACCGAAGTCAGATACTTAACGGACTGAGCCACCCAGGCACCCCCTGGATATGTGTTTAATAGGTACATTGAAAACCTGATTGTGTTTATTCTGTACTTAATTTACTATACTTTTTACCCCAAGGAGCTCAGAGTGGTATGTCAGGTATCATTTTATTCATCTTCACTATATTTCAATAAAGTGGCAATAGTCTGATGCTAATTGTGGATTTTATAAATTAAAGCCAAAGAGAAGTTAGATTATTTGACACAGGTCAACACAGGCCAGACATTCATTCATTCAAAATTTAATAACTATTCTTGAAACATGCTCAATATATCAGAATGGAAACAGAAAACAGAAAAAGTGATTCTATTCCTGTGCTATCTTCTCTGTAGTAATACTCATGTGCCAAATATTTATAGCTTATACTAGTTAGAATAATACTAGCTGTTATAACCAGCAGGTGCTAGAATGTGTAAGGGCTCACATACAATAGAAGTTTGTTTCTTGCTCAGAATATGTCCCAAGTTGTTTAAGGCAAATGGGGAGTTAGGGAGGAGGGGCTGTTCCCAGTCATTCAGGGGCCCAGGTTAATGGAGGCTCTGCAGTCTTCTGCATTTAGCTTCCAATGTCATTGGGTGATTTTCTGTGTCTGGTGGCTGCAGGAGATTAGCACCGTGGGGGAAGTTTGGAAAATTGTACCAGTGGGCCCTGGAAGTGGCACATATCACTTCCATTCACACCCCATTAGCCAGGTCAGGCATATGGTATTGCTAAGACGCAAAGCAGGCTTAGAAATTATATTCCTGGCTGCACAACATATTTTGCCACAATTTTATACTGTGAAGGGGAAACACATATTTTGGGGAACAGTTACCTGTCATTGTCATAAAATATAAGTCATAGGTGGATTTTCCTGACCCTGTCCTTTAAAGGTTTTCACCAGTCTGCCCTCTCTCACTGGGTTACCAAGGCAATGATTTCATATCAGGGCAATGTGGGCTCTGATAAACAACAACAGCCACATTAAGGGTCATGGTTTGCATGTGATTTCTACCTGACCAATTTCTGTTATTTAAGCCTGGGGTTTCTTAGGTCTTTGGCTGTTGCTAATTTAATGTCAGGGTCTATGTCACTGGGGTTCAAGCTCACTTCAGTGACTTTGTGTGATATTTGCTAAGGCATTCCCATCAACTCCAGAGTGGTTTGCATTCCTGTCTGTACTGTGCTGGTGGACCCAATGATGTATGTTGTGCATCATTTAAGCTCTTTTATAAATAGCTGGCTCTTATGTAAAGTGTAATCATCTCCTGCTTTTTGCTGTTTATCATTGGCAAGTCTCTTGGGAGCCAGAAAATAACAGTTCTTCATTTGGAAAATGATTCTTTTTTTTTTTTAACTTCTAGATCTGTTTTCTTCCTCCTTATATCTTCTGAGGGCTTGAAGTTACCTTGAATGTACCTACAGGGTCTTTTTCAATTACATACATGAGCCAAAAATGAGTTTTCCTGGATGCTGAATGGCCAGATAAGTAAATAGTGAGAGAAAACCTACTTTATTCAGGTGTCAATTACTATGGCTAACATTTATTGAACATGGAGTACTTGCAAGGCAAAACGCTGAGCTCTCAATAAACATCATATCATTTAATTCTTATAATAACTTTTGGAAGTTGATGTGTTTTTTTGCACTTTACACACACTGAAAATGAGGTAGAAAAGGATTAAGTAACTTGTCTGGACTACAGTTGTAGTGTGTGGCAACTAAAAATGGAGCCAAAATTTGTGTAAATCCAAGTCTGGATTTATCACCATTCTGATGTTCTACAAATGTATTGGTTCCCAGCATTCCTATTTTTCATGGGTCCCCCATATAAGAAATCACATACTCTGTTAATGTTCTTGGAAAATAAATGGTACACTAGGTAAAAACAGATATTTTAGGACATGTTTCTTGATTGTCTTATTCTTCACATTAAATTCTATGCACTAAGGAAAGAACAGGTTTCTTAGAATCCAGAGCACATTTCCCACCAGATGAGTCAAGATTTGCAGCTATAACTGCAGTACTTGACAGCATCACTTAATGAAAAGATTTAAATCCACCTACCATTTTATGCTCAATAACAGATTACGCCATCTGCTAAAGGCAAAACAGTGTGAGAAAAGTGATAATGTAACTGTTCCCTGGTGGGTATTGATTAAATGTGAGCATTATGAGCTCATTACATTTGTTAATTTAGACTGAGAATATTAACTCAGGTTAAGTTCAACTTGCTACTACTGACAAAAATCCCAGAATATAAACAGAAGGAATAGCTGACACATGTTAAGCCATAATAAAATCCATTTTAGGCCTTGATGTATCTGAAAGATACATCGTTTACTTATTCTAATACCTATCTGGAGTCAGAAAGCTCTGACACTGTGTGTGACTTTGGATGGGAAAGTTATATAACTGTTCTATGCCTCAGTTTCCTCATATTCAAAATGGGGACAATAATAGTGCCTACCTCACAGGATTATCGTGAAGATTAAATGAGATAAAGCACATGGAGCACTTGGTGGTCACCAAGCGATATTAAATGTCTATCTTAGTCTGCCCGGGCTGCCATCACAGAATACCACAGACTGGGTGACTTAAATAACAGAAATGAATTTTCTCACAGTTCTGGAGGCTACAAGTCCAAAATCAAGACACTGTCAGAGCTGGTTTTTGGAAAGACCTCTCTTCCTGCTTTATAGATGGCTGCCTTCTTGCTGAATCCTCACATGGCCTTTCCTTTGTGCATGTGTACAGAGAAGATAGTTCCCTGGTGTCCCTTCTTATAAGAACTCTAGTTCTCATAAGGACACTAGTCTTAATGCATTAAGGCTCTACCTTTATAGCCTTAGTTAACCTTAGTAACCTCTTTATAGGCCTTAACTCCAAATACAGTCACACTGGCATCTCTAGGGCTTAAACATGAATTTCAGATACAATTCAGTCCATAGCAATGCTCAAAAATAGTACAATTGTCACTTGTTGTGATGAGCGCTGTATGTTACATGTGAGTGATGAATCACTAAATTATACTTCTGAAACCAATATTACAAGTATGTTAACCAACTAAAATTTAAATTGAAAACTTGAAAAAAAGTAGTACAGTTGTTTTTTTTTTCTTCATTATTTCATTTTTATCATGTATCCACTTGGTACACAGCTTTATCTTATATGGAAATGAGACCTTGTCAATGTTTCACAGTAACCCTGACTTAGCTTCCTTGATGGACTTGCCAGAGCAATAGTAGTTTAAGAATTAATCAGAGTTACTGGTAGAGTGACTCTGGAGACATGTGGTGGTGGTGACAGTGTGTGTGTATGTATGTATGTGTGTGGTGCTATCTGGAGAGCACAGCACAAATAAAGTCTTGAAAACACTGGATCACTAGAATTGAGATTTTAGGACATCTTCCATGATGAAGCCTCTGATGAAAAACGAATGTTTCTTTCCTTCACTTTCACCATTTTTCCTCCAGTTAAAATTGAGCCAGGACTGTGAGCTCCCATTTTGGCTAAATTGGAAATCTGGAGTTGATGTTCAGCTAAATGATTTTTTTTTTTTTTTGCATTTTGTACACTGCTGTCTTCTTCCTGCCTCATCCCATTTCAAGCATTTGACAGGTGGTAGGGCTCCCTATCTTGAAGAATCAAGCATATATTCTAAAGTTCAGTGCCTGAATTATTCATTTGGATTCCGGCATTTGGGGGTTATTTTGCTGACCACTTAAGACCGACAACATAGAGCAAATGTTAGCAAGACGACAGGCTTTGGCTTCTTAGTCAAAGCAATTTTGAAAGCAGGTCCCAATCTTAAAAGGGCTCTTTCCAAGGCTTAGAAGTGATAGGCTGCCTGGGGGGAAATGTGCACTGCTGGGAAGAGCCACCTGCATCTCCCTGCAGAATAATTTTGAAAGGATTTTTTCCCTTCTTCTTTTGGCAGGACATTAGTTATCATAATAAAGATCTGGTATTTACCAGATCCTTTTAAACAAATAATCTGGAAGCAACAGGAGGAAATCTGCAATAACTTACAATCAGCACTTAATTTAGAACTGTTTAGATTTTTCACAGCATGCCTGAAATGAGCAATGTTTATATGAAGTTCAAGAATTCCACAAGCAAACCTGCTTTGCCGAAGGTGACAGCTTGCTCCAGACACTCAGAAACTAAGCTTGCAGTTTCATGTCATGTTCTTAGAGCAGTATCTGGGAGACAGGTCTCAAGTTCTTGAGAAGGGTTAAGAGGGTGTAGGGGTCGGTGAGACTCTTCTCCTAGAGTTATCATTTCTATTACTTCAAGACAAGTTAATCCAGATCCATGCTGGGGGTTTGGGAAAAAAGGGGGTTTAGGAAGTCTTATCCCTAATCCCAGTAGCATATAAATGAAGTAAGATGGCAGCACTATGGGACTATCAAGACCCTATAATGAAGTGCTGCACAATGTGAATGCAGAACCCACTTCAAAAGCTTTACAGAACCAGAAAAAGAGAAGATCATTGTGGACGGAAGTGGAAAAGGCAGGGCTTCAGCTAAGCCTTTTCATTCACTCAATAAATATCTATTGAATACTTTCTATGTGCCAGTCACTGAACTGAGTGGAGACTGGTAAAAAAGAAGATATGGTCCCTAGTCTAAAAGAACTTATGTTCAGGGGCATCTGGGTGGCTCAGTCAGTCAGTTGGGCGTCTGACTTTGGCTCAGGTCATGATCTCACGGTTTGTGGATTTGAGCCCCATATTGGGCTCTGTGCTGACAGCTCAGAGCCTGGAGCCTACTTTGGATTCTGTGTCTCCCTCTCTCTCTGCACCTCCCTGCTCGTGCTCTGTCTCTGTCTCTCTCAAAAATAAAATAAACATTAAAAAACCCTTATGCTCAAATAGGAGAGCGAGGTCTTAAAGACTTACAGGTTAGAAAGAGGGCAATGAGAAAAATAAATAGGGTTATTACAGAATAAAAAGAGAGGTAATACTTTAGACAGTGTGGTCAGGGAGGGTCTCTCCCAGGAGGTGACATTTTAGCTCCTTTGGATGATAGGAAAGATGGAGCCATTAGAGCATCCAGAGGAGGAGCACTGGATAGAGGACCACTCATGTGAAGGATGAGGGTGAGGAAGCTGGGAGTACATAAGCCTGAGCATGAGTTGTGGGAGATAACCCAGAATTACTGATGCTGGGTGTGGGGAGAGGGATGATTTTAAGGAAGAAATTGACTAGCCTAGAGTTGTACCTCATCCTTCCACCTGGGCCCCTTACTGATATGCTTTCCCTGCAGAGGCATGCTAAAGAATATGTCCAAAACTTCCTGAAGCACAAAAAATAGAGTGAAACTGAAAGCTGACTGTTCCATCAACTGATCATTCACAGACCACCTTCACATCTGGGAGCCCAAGTCTCTAAGTCTTCTATCTTCCTTAAAAAAATTTCTTTTAATGTTTATTTATTTTTGAAGGAGAGAGATACAGAGTGTGAGTGGGGGCAGAGGCAGAGAGAGAGGGAGACACAGAATCTGAAGCAGGCTCCAGGCTCTGAGCTGTCAGCACAGAGCCTGACACAGGGCTCGAACCCACAAACTGGGGGGTCATGACCTGAGCCGAGATTGGACGCTCAACTGACTGAGCCACCCAGGCACCCCACTTCTATGTTCCTTCTAAAGAGCTCTCATCTTTTCCACATCTGTGAGAAGAGGAGATGATTTATTGTGATAATATTTGTTTATCATACAAATGTGAAATGTGTTTTCCTTTAAAAAAATTTTTTTTAATGTTTATTTGTTTTTGAGAAAGAGAGACAGAGTGAAAGCAGGAGAGTGGCAGAGAGAGAGGGATACACAGAATCCAAAGCAGACTCCAGTCTCTGAGTTGTCAGCACAGAGCCTGACACGGGGGATCGAACCCACAAACTGAGATCATGACCTGAGCTGAAGTTGGACGCTTATCCAACTGAGCCACCCAGGCGCCCCATAAAATGTGTCTTCCTAAAAACAATGGTGTGTGTGTGTGTGTGTGTGTGTGTGTGTGTGTGTGTGTGAGACAGCCTTGCATCTCTGAAGTCTGGATTGGGGTGGGCCCCAGCTTCCTTCCCTTGCCTCCTGCTATTCACTCATGTGTCAGTTGAGATCTGCCAGAGCCCCTCTCTAATGGTTCCCAGGGCTGTGCTTAGAGCCATAGAGCCAAGACAGCCTTTGTCCATGGGGATCATCACTGGAAGTCCTTTTTCTTGCAGTTCTGTGAAAGTATTTGTTTTAGTGTTTCTGGCCCTCATTCTTTGGAAACCATTGTGAAGCGCTTTCATCATAGTACTCAGTACTGGCCCACCCAACTTGGCATTGCATCAGCTGAAATTCTGTCCCTGATTCAAGGGTGTTGCATTATTTCAAATAGGTCATTAACCAAAAGACTCTGTAATTCCCCTCATGGTGCTACCTTAGAGAAGAATATCACCTTGGCCTGCGTTTATTTGTAAATAGCCTCAGGTCCTGAAGTATAAGCAAGCCCTGCACCCATGAGATGTGCAGGATTAGACCCATATATCCTCCTGATTTGTCCTGGAAAGAGATTTTTGGTACATTTTTCTGTACGGACCACAATCCCTGCTCTTGAACAAATTGCTTCTCAGACTGCCTTCCTTCCTACAAAACAGTATGTGTCTCAGAAGAGAATCCATTGCTGAAAAAGGAGGGAAAAAAACAGGCATGCCAAATCTTTATAAAAGGTAACTCCTTCATAATAAAATCTTTAGAAATTAAACCCTAAAGATGAGAAGAGGTGAATCACCTAGTCTCTCCATACAAGGGGGTGGGACATGCTAATGTTATTAGGATACAACATAAAAATATAAACTTTATAATTAATAATCAAAGGGATAAACATAAACACCATGTTCCAAGAGTGGATAATCTAAAATATAAGATATTTATGGCATAGTCTATATTTTTAGGAAGGGGATCCTTTTTGTGTCTATGCATAGAAACATAAGAAAATATTTTTAGTGAAAATTAAATTGATTCTATGATGACTATATTGTTAAGGATGCAGTATATCTGCATGTACTTACTTCTCCCAGTGCCTTTTTAAGTTCCAAATTTGAAGCTCACAATACTACTTTGACTAAACACATGTCCTTCCTCTGAGGAAATTCACATATTTTGGGGATACTAGTCCATCCTGAGAGTGGAGAATACACAGGGAATTTTGTTTAACTTTTCAGGTGAGATTCAGTAAGGTGTTTTTTGACTAGAAATGTCCAGTCCATTGGTCAAAGAGGACGTGAGCAGTAAATCAGTGCAGCAAGCTCCATGAGCCAGGATGGATAGGAAAGGTGACCGGCCTGTGACCATGCTGCCCCATTCAGATCTGTATTGTCAATTTATGGCTTCCTGCTGGGCACCTGAGGCTGGAAGCAGCGTCGTCTAACTGCACCAAGTATTAATGGAGTGTACAGCTTTGCTCATCACTGGGAGATTACCGGATTACATGAGATAAAAAAAGGGAAGGTCATCGGATCAGCTGACATCGGGTCCAATTTAGGCTTTAAAACTATAACAACTTCTCGGCTTTTAAACAAGCCTATCAGCAACTTTTCTTTTTCAAGGCTAAAGCCACCTTTTCAAGGGCTTCTCAGAAGTGAAGGCAATGAATTTACAAGTGTTCCCAAGAGTGCATAATGGGTAGGTATCCAAGTTTCAGTTTCCTCATCTGTAAAATCAGAATAATAATATCCACCTCTTAGGGCTGCTGAAGGATTCAGACAAATTAAGTAAAACTCATGGTACTGCCTAGAATAGAGTGAGCCCTCAGTAAAAATGAATGGTTATTATGTATCAGGAATCTTGGTGCTTTTTACACATTATCTCCTTTTTTCTGGAAATACAAGTGTTTTTTAAGAAGTATGACTTGGTCCCATTTAATTTGTTTTACACTGAGCTATAAACAGATAAACATATTTATCCATCCATCTATCCACCCATGCATGCATACAACAAGTATTTATTCAGTCCCTATTAGGTTTACTCTGTGCCAGGCACAGCTCCAGGTGCTAGAAGGATAGCAGCAAAAAAGACTGACAAGGTCTCTGCTTCCGTGGAATATAAACTTCTCTGGAAGAGACAGACTAAACAAGAAACATATATGCTATATGAAATGTCAGGTTATAATAATAAATAATAGGAGGAAAAAGTGAGAAGGCAGAGGATGCCTGGCAGAGATGGGGGTTGTCTTTGATAGAGTGGTCAGGGAAAGCCGCCGTGGAGGTGACATTTAAATGAAGACAGGAATGAATGGAGAGAGTGAGGCATTTGATGATCTGGGAAAACAGTGTTCAAGACTAAGGATATGGGAAAAGCAAAGGTCATGAGGTCGGAAGAAGCTTGGAGTTTCCAAAGAAGAGCCAGAGAGCCTCAAGGTCTTTGTTCATTTCTTCTGCTACAGCAGCCTCCTGGCTGGTCTCCCTGCTTCAGCTCCTAGTACAGTAACCAAGAGCTTTTATTTCTTTCTAAACTTAAACAGATCATGTTATTTCCCAGATCACAACACTATAGTGGTTTCCCCTCTCACTTGAAAAAAAAAAATCCAAACTCCTCATGTGGCTTTCAAGGGCCACCCAAGATCATCCCTATGTTTTCTAGTGGCCTATGTTTTCTCTCTCCTCTCCAGAAAGGAGTGAAGACAGCATGGTGAGATACCAGTTAGGAGCTGCTGTAGCCAAGGTAAGAGCTGGAGGCTGGAGTGGTAGTGTCGGGGTGGGGCAAAGCAGAGTGGGGATATACTGAGAGAAATGCTGACAGGACCTGCTGAAGGACTGGCTGTGGGCTCTGGCTGTGCAGCTCCTTGGTTTCTCCAAGTTGTCAAGTGCTGTTAATGGCTCCTCCTAGTTTGGGCCTCCTGTTTCCCTGGAGGCATTATTTTTCTGTAGCATACTAAAATGCTACACATGTAAAACTTGATTTTTTAAATGAACAAACTTTCCCTCATGAAATTTCATCTCTGTGTGGCCTCAGAATTGAAGCCAATTCTCCATAATTGTAGTGAAACATCACCAGTATGGGTGGACATTCTGCAGGGGGATTATTCAGGGCCCTGAAGGAGGGGTAGAAAGGGAAAACAGATGAATATTCCATCATATTTATCAGCATTATTTATACATCACTGTTCTGATACAAATATTTTACTGAAAGAGATTTGACAGTGTTGGCTAAAAAAGAGTTTTGAATTATCTGTCTCTATTATTTTGACTATGGAACTTATTTTACAAGGTTGAGAATATTAAATGTAGGAGAAGGTATTTTGCAAACAACCAATGTCCTAGGCCTGGCAAAGTAATCTGGTTCTCATTCCGTCTCTCACTCTGCTCCATCCATATTCTTCTCATTGCCATTTCTAGAACATGCCTCCTTAAGTATTTCTACCAGCTATTATTTTTGCCTGGAAAGCTCTTATCCCAGATACCAAAATGCTAACTCACTCACCTGGCTCTAGTCTTGCTCAAATGTCACCCTCTCAGTGAGCCGTTCCCTGATTATTCTATCTAAATTGCACCCAGTTCCCTACTCACTTCCTTTGCTCCTGATCTCTCTTATCCAGTTCTATATACTCTACAGCACATATTCTAACCTACTATATAACTTACTTTTGCATTTTGTTTTGTTTATTGTTTCACTGGGATGAAACTCCATGAGGGCAAAGATTTTTTTTTTTTTTACCTTTTTTGCTCATTGACATCACCCAAACACTTAGAATAGTGTCCGAAATATAATATGAGGCACTCAGTGAACACTTACCAAATGGAAGAATGAACGAATGAAGAGTTATTTTTGTTTTAACATGGTGAGGTAAGAAGTGGAATGAAAGAAATCTCAGGATAAGGACATAAGCTATATGCCTATCATAAATTCAGACATGACTTCCCATGAGAGGTATTCCTAGAGATCTAAAATAGCCTCGTGGGGAGCAGAAATGGGTGAACAGAGCCACATAGCTGATCCTCTGCCTTTTGGCGTTAAATCATTGGGGGTTAAAGATGACCTTCAAGGCCTTCCTACTGTGTACTAAATGAGGACGTAACTCATTCTGGGGAGAAATTTCTAAAACAAGGGCATCAAAGGAAGTTGGCACCCTCATTACCTCTGAGCCCTCCCTCTTTGGACCAGGGCCAGAGTCCTCAGGAGATGAGGCTGGAAAAATAGTGGGGCTAATAAAAAGCTAAGTATAAGGCAGCACTGTTTTGCAGCCTAATAGCAGGGTGTGATGGCTGTGGGGGGAGGATATTTCCTTACACACCCACTTCAGTTTGGAAATTACTGGCATATCAAGGAAAAATGGCCTCATAGGACAGTAGCAGAGAAGTTGCTCCAAGAGCGTCATGCATGTCTTCTGGTAGCTGGGTCTTAAGGAGGAATACAGGGGATTTGTGCAAGTGCACAGTGATTTTCCCCTGGGACCCCTAGAGGAGGGCAGATGGATTGTCAGAAGTGAAGAGATTTAGAAGGGACTATACCTTGGCCACCCAAGTAGGGTCACAGAAGACCCCAAAACTGGTATATTATTTTTTGTTGCTGAGACTTTGCTATACCAAGAAGGATGTGCTTTGAGGAAATTCCCATTTGGTCAGGCTTATTGCTAGTGATCACTATCAGAATGGGAAGAAATTAAAAATCTTGGAACCACTTAAAATAGAGGATTTCTAAGCCAAAGAAGGTCTTTCTAGGCTCTATATCAGCCCCTGTAGGGCTGTAGCCAGCCCCTGCTTCTCTATTCTTATGTAGCAGTGGAAGAAATGAGACCCCGCACTGATGAGTATGCCTAATATTCCCGATCACTCTACAATAAAAGCAGTCCAAAATTACTTGGGAATTTGGGAAAGGGGTCAGAGACAGGACACAGAATCATACTAGTCCCGGCAGATTTCCATATCAGTGTCATCAGCTCTAAGTTCAGAGTGGTGCGGTGGTGAGACCTTCCTACTGAATGTGGAAATCACACATGCAAAATGAAGTTGGTGGCACCAAAAGGAAGAAAAAAGAACTAAAAGACCTATTTCTCTGAAACTCAACTTTTCCTTTTCTAGACTGCTTGACAATATTTCAGAAAGCAACTCTCTTTCTAGACTTTGGCATTTTTGTTCCCCCAGGAGAAAATGAAAAAGGATGCACTGAGGCAATAGGCAAAATTGTTTGAGATTTCCCAAAGTCATAATACTGAAGTACAATTGCACTTTTCCTTCAGTCCCTTGAGGAAGAATACTTAAAGGGAAGTAGCATGGAAATAAAATAAGAAATAGAAAAATTATGGAAATTTAACTTCTTGAGTACTCATGCAACAAATCTGAGATGATTTCTAGACCACAAATGGGAGAAGCTCCAAGTTGGTTTAGGTTTTAAAAAATAAATACTCATTTATTTACTTTGTAATGCTATAATGTCAAAAAGGAGAACTCCACACCAATTGTAATGGGCATTATAAAAACCTCTAGTTTCTATTAGTTCCAATACTTTTCCCTCTTCTTGCCCCAATACTTTTTCCCGACTAGTATTTTTTTGTGTAAGTGATGTCACAGAAATGCAAACTGACAGCACAAGAAATTGCTGAGTTCCCTCAGAAGCATCATGGTCCCAAAGTTGTACAACTTTGTGAAGAGTGTCAGGAAAGGGAGACATGATATTGCAGAAGGACCCTTTTTGAAGTCACAGGAAGCAAATTCTTTACATTTAGAAGGACTGGCTATCTCATGGATATGGACTTTGTGAGGTTCCATGATTTCCCATTTGTTGATAGAATACAACAATGTTCCAGGGCTCCCTAAATTGTGTTGGGAGTGTAAATAAGTACAACACAAAGTATAAATAAGCACATGAATAAAAATACACACTTCTTTTTTGTTTCCTCTCTGGCAGCAGCAGCATGCCTGGCTTACTGCCGAGTAGGGGGAAAGAAGCAGACAGAGTTATGTTTCCTTTTAGACTTTGAAACAATAAGTTTGACCTCTCGGCAGCAGTTTCCAATCCAGGCAGATCTTCTGAACTACTCTAAGGAGAGCTTTTGAAAATTATAATCATTGGGTTATACCCCAGACTTGCTGGGGGTGTGATGGGAAAGAGACATCTACATTTTAAGAAGCTCCCTGAATGACTCTTGGGGAATGCAAGGGTCTAATGTCTAGAAGTTCCATGGAAGGGCAGGTTAGTTTAAGGGATCTCCCTGAAATGCTAGAGATGCCTCTGTGGGATGTGGGGTTTGTGTGTGTGTGTGTGTGTGTGTGTGTGTGTGTGTGTGTCTGTTTAAAGAGATGGGAAGGAGGGGTAGAAAGTAGGCAGTTATGTCCTGGGATGTATACAGGGAGGATAAAACTTTACAGAAGTTCTTACAGAACAATCACCATTCCAGAAATCCCTTGATTCTGGACCTTATCTGAGAAAGAAGGAAAACAAACCATGCTAGCCTTCACTGAATGCATTTTAACACTGTGCTAGGTATATGAATTCATTTATTCATTCACAATCAAGAAGCTCATCCCACGTGCCAAGCACTGTGTTAAATGTCAGGATTACAAAGAAAAAAAAGGACAATCCATATTTTTAAGGAGCCCACAGGTGATCACTAACCAGAGAAAAAATGTGCTATGATTAAGGGGGCATGAGGTGCTTTGGGAGACTTTGGAAGGTGCTTTCAATTCAGACTGGGTGTGGTGAGAAGATGAGTCAGCGAAGCTTTCGGAGATGTGGAACTTAAATTAAATCTTAGATAATTCTAATTCGAATATTAACTACTATAACTATTCCAGTATGGTTGGAGCAGAGAGAGTTGTGAGAGGGATAGGAAGGGGTAGAGGAAGGGATAGAGTGAGAGGTGAGATGGGAAAGGGAGGTGTATTGGAGCCAAGTAAAGAGTTGCCTTGACTTTACTCCGAGTGCAGCAGAGGAAGAGTCAAAGCAGCCAAAGACAGGATCACATACATTGTGGTTGAGAAAGCACAGTATGGTGGCAGCATAGAGAGTGTAGGGGGTTACATGAGAGATGTGAGCCTGATGGCCTGAGAGGAAGCAGTGGGAGTTGGAGTGGAGAGGAAGGGACTGACAGGTTGGCAGGGAGAGCAACACATCAAAGGTGGTGCTCCAGTTTCTTTTTCAGCAGCTGGATGGATCACAGTGTCACTCACCATTCACTATTTGCTTTAACATAGCCCTTCAGTTTGCCTTCAAAATAACCTGATGTCATTTTTAACAGAAAAAGATAGGAAAACTCTGAGAGATCAAACAGAAAAATGGAGAAAACTCAAGGTTTCCAGCTCGTAAGCTGGGAGGTGGGATCCAAATTCAGGTTGGCCTGAGACCATGTTTCCAATGCAGATGCAAAACTTAATACAACTAAGAAGAAGAAGAAGAAGAAGAAGAAGAAGAAGAAGAAGAAGAAGAAGAGGAGAACAAGGAGGAGGAGGAGGAGGAGGAGGAGGAGGAGGAAGAAGAAGAAGAAGAAGAAGAAGAAGAAGAAGAAGAAGAAGAAAAAGAAGAAGAAGAAGAAGGAAAAGAATATGGCTTTCAGTAGGCTACATGCACAATAGCAACAACATAAGCTAAGATCTGAAAAGCAGAATCCCAGTACCTGAAATTTATTCCTGACAGCAGTTAGCATGGTGAGATATGACCTCCTTTTTGACAAGGTTGTCAATGGTCTCTCCTGTGCTATGCAGTCTTTTTATACCTCACTGATGGCAAATAGGATTGAATCAAGATTTTAAAGAGGAAAAAATGTGCTCATAAAAAAAAGTGCAATGACACATCTTAACTTTTGTCTCACAGATTTTGCCACCTCTAAAATAAATTTGTTTAAAAACAATTATCATGCTGGAGGAATTTAATTTAAAATTTTTTTGACAGAAAAATAGATCTTTACCCAGAATCTTATATGGTAGTAATGTGACATGATACTTTAAAGGGAGTACACTGAGGGTCTAGGCTCTCTGAGCTAAAGGGTTATACAGAAGTCGTCATGATGTCAGGACATTGACAAAGATGTCATCATTCGAACCTATCTGGGCAATGTATAGGTTATCTCTGCAGCCACCAAGTCTACGTCTGGCTGTTTGATGATGTGGTCTGAGCTTGAACTTTTGCTGGTTTTTCTGGCTGGAATTGTATGTAATCTGTGTGTCTTATATCTTTGAATTACTTTCTGCCTCTCAGTTTTGCTGGAAGCAGCTTCTTTATTAGTGGAGTAGGAAACTGTCCTATATAGGAACATTTGTACTATTTCTTGAGTCCACGTTTTCATGCTTTGAGTTGGCTGCGTATTAAAGATGGGTTTGATTTCGATCGGCTTCCTATATTCCCCCTCCCCCCAGTGTTTACCTTTATCTAACTTCTCTCACTAAATATACTTTTCGTCTCCCATTCGAGAACAAACACACCCCCACTGGGAGTTAAATTTGTTGGTTTAAACAGTCTATTGGTTCATCACTCCCTTTGCTGGGCTTCAACTTGCCGAGACCTGCACTGGGGCTCCTGACGCTTTGGTTTTCCCATCTGTTGGACTGCCTTCACTCACCTTGAGAGGTCACTGTGAGGCATAGCTCATAAATGTCATCATAAACTGCTCTGCAAAACTGCGTTTCAACATCGGTGATGCCAGATTCAAAAGAGCTTGCTTGTGTGTATCTTGTCCAAAGAAAAATGTGGTGGCCTTTTGATGCTGGACAGCATAGTGAAGAGCTGACAATCTTTACATTTCCTATGGCAGCCTAGACTGCATTTTCTTTCAGCTGTCCCTGTTAGCAGTGGCGTTCTAGCATTCTTTCCTATTAATAGCAGCAAGCAGGCTTGCAGGTCAATTTTTTTATTCTCTGTTCCTTTACTTAGTTGGAAGGGCCTCCTTTCCTTAGTTTTTAAGAGCAGGGATTTTGAGACAGTAACCCCACCCTTCCATAGCAGGTCACGTAAATGCCTAGACACCACCCACCCCCCATGGGCAGCTGGCCCATTTATGCAAGAGAACAATAAGGAGATGGTTCCTTTGCTTCTGCTTCTTTGGCAATGTAGGAGAAGGAGGTGGCTGAAGCCAGACACGTTGGCTCCATGCACATGCCCAAGCCGTTTTCAGTCTCACCCTGTTGAGCAACAAGAAGGCAACTGTCTCTATGTTAACATCACCAATGATGATGTTATAACTGGATTGGCTAGGTTTTTTCACTGAAACGCTGGCTTAAAGGGTGTGTCATGTGTCTGTAAAACATAAATGGAAAGAACCAAAAGAGAAGAGAGGCAAAGTGAAATCACTCCTTTCTTGGCAAGGAAAAAAAGATTCTGTTTTCGAATAAAGGCAATTACCACTATAGCTGAACAAAGAACTAGTCTGAGACACCAATCAATCACTTCAATATGGAGGTCTTTAGGTGTGTGAAACTCAGTCACATATAAACTGAACGTCTATGTAACTGTTAATTTATCATTCAGGCCAAAGGCACTTCCTACAATCATTTTCAAATTCTTCTGCTGAGCTAGAACTTTGCCACATCTGCTATTGCCGGCACTTTTTTGCTTTCTTGCCTTGGTGCCTGCTGTTCTTTCTTCGTGAAATGCCCTTCCAGTCTTTTTCATTTGGGGAATGTATATTCACTTTCTAAATTCCATGTCAAAGATCATCCCTACCTTTTCTGTGCTCCCAGGCAGAAATTGTTGTTGCGGAGGGGCTCTGTTAAAATTCAGGCTAGCATTGGTACCTTTAATCATCCCACAGCACTGTGACTTCCTTGAGTTGAGGGGTTGTTTCTTGTTCATTTCTATATCCTTGGTGCTTTGTACAGGTCTACACATTCATAAGGGTAGAACTCACTCCCCTGTAACCATAGGGTAGAAATGTTTTAGTTGTCCAGATTTTAGATGATGATATTTGTTAAAAAGGGATCTGTTGGGGCGCCTGGGTGGCGCAGTCGGTTAAGCGTCCGACTTCAGCCAGGTCACGATCTCGCGGTCCGTGAGTTCGAGCCCCGCGTCAGGCTCTGGGCTGATGGCTCGGAGCCTGGAGCCTGTTTCCGATTCTGTGTCTCCCTCTCTCTCTGCCCCTCCCCCGTTCATGCTCTGTCTCTCTCTGTCCCAAAAATAAAAATAAAAAACGTTGAAAAAAAAAAAAATTAAAAAAAAATAAAAAAAATAAAAAGGGATCTGTTAGAAACACATGCTCTGGATTTTTGGTTTCATATAGTTTTTCCCGTTTTCATACAATCTGAGGGTAAATGTGGGGGAATTTATATTGCTTTCAAAAAAGCTGTACTCCATAATCAGCAATATCTTCCTTTCGAGTAGAATATATGACTGGCATTTTGCCATGTAGGTGAAGAGAGAGAGGTTCAGACATGGCTGAGAAAGCCAGTGTAAGCTGAATAAAAAGAAGAATGGGATCAAAAAGGCAGACTGTTGTCTTTAGTACAAAATGATGTTTCTTAAAATTGGGTGTGTTGCCCAAAGCTGCCTTCAGGCAGGTTTTACTTATGTAAACTGCATATATTCAGAATCTAGATTTCGACTGACCTTAGCTTCAAAGACAGGTATTTTTATGTGAATAAGCTCTTTCATCCATTTATTAGATCAATCATCAGTTTTCTTAACAATTAAGGCACATTTATCTCTCCGCATTCTTTTAAATATAGTAGAGGAAAAACAGAGTTCTGAATTAATCTAGTTCCTCTCAGTACTTTGTAGTTTAAAGAATTCCCTTAAAATTAAAAAAAAAATCCACATAATTTGTACAAAAATTTTAAAATGTAAATCAACAGAGGCACCTAGGTGGCTCAGTCAGTTAAATGCCCGACATCAGCTCAGGTCGTGAGCTCACAGCTTGTGAGTTTGAGCCCCATAATTGGGTTCTCTGCTATCAGCACAGAGCCTGCTTTGAATACTCTGTACCCTCTGCACTCTCTGCCTCTCCCCCAATCGCTCTCTCTCTCTCAAAAATAAAGAAACATTTGAAAAAAAATGTAAATCAGCAAAACACACACCTATAATATTGATATCTGGAGATAACCACTGTTAATGTATTTATTGGCTTATTTATCAACAGATATTTCTTGGTGTATAAACTTATTTCTAGAGATTTTTGTTGAATTTATATATACACTCCACACATTTTTATTCACAGAAATGGAATCATAATAATAATATCCTTAATGTACTATCAGTACTTAATGTACTATTTGTACACTTTTATTCCAGCCATTCTGTTGTATGATTATTTAACCAGTTCATTATTGTTACTTAGGCTGTTTCTAAAGTTTTATTATTATAACAAAGATGCAAGGAACATGCTGTAGATACTTCTCTGTCTTCTTGTCCAATTTTTTCTTTAGGAAAATTTTTAAATGAAGAATTCTGGCAAAAAAAAAAAGGAATGTGATTTTTAAAGATTTTGGTGTATTTGGCTAATTTTTGCTCAGAAAGATTTTGAGTGCCTGTTTTTTCCATACTTTTACCAATATGTTATCAATCTTTAAAACTTTTGCTAATATGATATTTAAAAAAATTATACATTGTTACAGCTTTTATTGACTTATTGTGTTGAACATTTCTTTATATTTGTTGTGCATCCGGGTTTCTTCCTTCATGAATTGCCTGTATACTTTTTTGCCCCACCTTTAAAATTGGAGTTATTGCTTATTCTTATTGGTTTATAAAAACCCATATATATTAAAGACATTAACTTCCCTATGTAGTAAAGATAGTCCTAAGACATTAATGTTTTATTCATTATTTTTTTGTCTATTACTCTTATATTACTCATTAGAGAACTTTCATGAAAAAGAAAGGAGAAGTCATAATATTGTTTTTAATGTTGAATTTTTTTTCTGAAGACTTCTGATTTGTTCTTCCTTTCAGGGTATGTAAATTGAAAGCCAGAAAAGTGCTGATCAAACTGAAGATCTAGATATGAAATCCAAAAAGCAATATGCTCAAGTCCCTTTTCTAACAAAAGTGCTTCATTTTCACTTCTGTATCCTCCTTTTGGTACTATGTGACATCATGTGAAGATATTTCTATAAAAGGTAAATGTTTATATGCTAAGGGAATATTTGTACAGTTCCACAGTTTGTTGGATTTTGAAGAAATGAGTAGTGGTGATATTCAATATGTTTGGGAAGGATTTTCTTTGCAGCTCTGGATAAGAAATATGTACTTGGGTATTCTTGTAACCCAGGCAGAGAGATGGACTCTTCCAGCACATAAGAAGAAACACGACTCCAGGGCAAAAGTTTTCTCTATCAGGTCTTGAAATAGGAATGGATTTTCTTTCCTACTCATTCTCTTCCTCCCCACCTTCTCCTTCTCCTCCTTTTCCCATTCCTCTTTTCTTTCTCTTTCTTTCTTTCTTTCTTTCTTTCTTTCTTTCTTTCTTTCTTTTTCTTGTTTTCAGTCAGGTTATCATGAATAGATTTTTGTGTTACTTCTTCATCCAAATGAAATATTTCCATTTCATCTCATTTTTTTTTTGTTCTTAATATGAATTTGTTTAAAGTAATATATATTCTCTTCTATCTCAGTTCTTTGTTTCTTAGACTTGGATGACCTTTCAGTCCAATAGAATTATTCAAATATTGACTGTTATTTCAATAGGGATAGAATTATTAAGTATATATGCATGTTTTAGCCTTTAAAAAAACTTAAATTTTGGGGCTCCTGGGTGGTTCAGTCAGTTAAGCAATTCAACTTCAGCTCAGGTCATGATCTCACAGTCTATGAGTTTGAGCCCTACATCGGGCTCTGTGCTGACAGCTCAGAGCCTGGAGCCTGCTTGGGATTCTGTGTCTCCCTCTCTTCTGCCTCTCTCTCACTCGTGCTCTGTCTTTCTCTCTCTCTCAAAATATATAAACACTAAAAAATTTCTTTAAAAAGTTATATTTTCCCATCATTCACATTATGTGTGTTAGCAATACAGCCTGGGGAAGTCTCGCTCTGTTTGAGCACCATCTGAAGTCTTGAAGGAAATTACCAAAAAAAGTTTTCTTCAGCCTAGAGGAAGAGCTGATATTCTATCTACAGCATTTTGAAAACAGAACCTCCAGGGTTGCCTGAGTGGCTCTGTTGGTTAAGCATCTGACTCTCGGTTTCGGCTCAGGTCATGATCTCACGGTTTGGGAGTTCAGATCTTACGGTTGATGGGTTTAAGAACCCTGTTGGGCTCTGCGCTGACAGTGCAGAACCTTCTTGGGATTCTCTCTGCCCTTTCTCTCTGCCCCTCCCCTACTCACACTTTCTCTCAAAATAAATAAATAAACTTAAAAAAAATAGAACCTCCACAAAAACTTGTGTCAAAAGAGGTAGCTATAGCAATGAACAGTTAGAGAACATTCATGGAATGGTTAAGAATTCATGATACTTAGCCAGCTATCTTTATGCAGAGCATTTTATCTTTAGTGGACTCTGATTTTTTTCTTCAAAATATTATATACAAAATTTCATAAAAGTAGGGCTATAGTTAGTGTATTACAAAAAAGTCTTACTTTTTCATCTTTGTGAGATATCTATATTAGAACACTAATCCATGCTGGTTGGGACCATGTCTCATCTATGGCCTAAGCCTAGTATTTCTAAATTCTCATCAGATCATAATCTTTGGGATTCAGGAATAAGAGATCAAAATTCCCAGGAATTCTCAAGAATTCCTGAAATCATATGTTGTCTTTGTCTTTAAAGTACTTCCAAACATTCTTCATATTCTTTACTCATTATTATACACATCTAAACATTTAATGGGTAAAAAATAGTAAGTTTGATAGTATTTACTATGAACTTTTTTTGCCTACAGCAAATATTCAAATGCTCTAAAATACCTGCCAACATTATTGGGTAGTATTCAGATGATGTAACATTTAGAACTCTCTCTTTGTTTAAGTTTACTTATTTATTTTGAGAGAGAGAGACAGAGAGAATGCATGCGAGTGGGGCAGGGGCAGAGAGAGAGAGAGAATCCTAAGCAGTTTCTGCACTGTCAGTATGGAGTCTGAAGTCGGGCCTGACCCCATGAATCTTGAGACCATGACCTGAGGCTAACTGACTGAGCCACCCAGGTGCCCCTAGAGCTCTTAATACTACACAGAATCATATCTCAAAATTGCCAATTTAAAAACTTATATTGCTTCCAAAACTTGTTATTTCTTGGGATACCACTCATAAGATTTGTTTATTCTGTGTGTATAAATATACTAATGTACATTTGTACTAATGTACTAATGTACTAAATGTATTTATTTTATTCACAAAAACGACTCATTCTTAGCATCAGGCAGCATCATGAATGTTGACTTTTAATATGGCATACAAGCCAGACTGATGGATTAGATCTTGACCTCTTCTTCCCTCTGTGTTCCTGTTCAGCAGAGATGGACTTTAACCTTCAACTCTGTGCATTAACATTCCCTGCTTCTGCTTTCCACCTAATGTCAGTGAAGTTTTTTAAATCAGAACACCTCTACAGTGATGGCCACATTTTAATTCTTGTAGAAGAATTAGGATATTCCTAATTTCTCAACAGATTTTTCTTGAGATTTAGAAAAAAACACACAAATCTCTCAAGATCTACTACAAAGGAGTTCCCCCATGGATGCACTACCCAAGCCTGACTCTTCCAGGGTGGACCAAGGCTGCTCCTTGAAGACCCACATTGGGTGGAAGGCAGAGTGACATGACAGGGCCACATAGATTGGGGTTCAGGAGCCCCAGATTTTAATCCTGGGTGCTCTACTGACAATAGTCGTGTAACCTGGAGGCAGTTTTCTAACTTCTCAGATCTTCCACTTGCCCATATTTGAAATGAAGGGCTCTTGTTGGTTAGTTTAAGAGAAACTGATGGTGTGTAGGAGGAAAAAATAACATTCTATTTTTGTGAGGCCTCAAGGTCACTGCGAGGGGCAGGAGAACAAAGAGCTGGCAGGAAAGTCTCCTTGGGTGGAGAGTGGGTTCTGATAAACCCCCAAGGAGAAGCTGGTGGCTGGTGGTCCTTCTTTTGTATTTTCCTGGGTGTGCTCCAGCCAGTGGTGCAATTGGAAACTGGGGGCTGCAGCCAGGAGCAGACCCCAGCAATCTGACTAGTTAACCTGACTTGCCTTTCATTCAGACATTTTAGGATTCTTTGTGATAAATCCATTCAGACACTTTAGGATTCTTTGCGATAAATCCAGACCAGAAATAAACTTTATTGGTTAGTATACCAAATAATGATAAAATAATAAAAAATCTCTACCGTAGGACCAAGTTCCTAAGCTGAAAACAGCAACAGCTATTATCACTTTGAATGTTTTTGGAGATTTGATGGACCATGGTGGTGTGGGAGAGCAGTATGCTTTTCCTCATAAAGGTAAAGGGGTTGGTGGTAAGTATATTTCAGTGAAAATTAATAATAAATGTTTATTTGTTTCTGAGACAACACATGTTCTTTAATGTAGTTAGGTGCTGCTGTTTGCTTATCTAGGTTTATCAAGTTAACTTGTTTCAAGTAGGAGGGTCCCTGAACAGTGCAGGAGGAGATAGATTAGAAAAATATTTTGGGAAAGAGATAACTAGCTTACATTACCTTTGAATGTTTAAATTGCTATAAAGTGTTTACCATCCACAGAAGAATTAAAACTTCTTGGTGAACAGTCTCAATTTCACAAATATAATTAAAGTAGGTTATATATCACATACACACACACACACACACACACACACACACACACACACATCATATTCCTCCTTCCAGTCTCTGAAGTCTGCCCAGAGAGCCTCCAGGTCATCAAGCACTTCCTGAATATTTCTGCAACACCTTATTCTTTGCCCATCAGAGCAGAAATCCAAAAAACTGCATGTTCTTCGTGAGTACAGGTCACATGGCTGGCTGTCCATTTCATGGCTGTATCCTCACCAGAATGAATACACAGAGAGTAACATAGAGAATGAACTCAATACATATTTACTGTGGGCCAGATGCTGGGCCAGATATATCACATACAAAATCTTACTCAATTCTTTCAACAACTTTTTAGGATAGGAATTATCATCCCAATTCTACTTATGAAGAAACTGAGGTCTTGAGAAACTAAATAATTCATGGATAATAACAGGGCTACAGCCAGTTCTTGAATATGGCCCACTGGCCATGTGAGTGCATTTACTGATTCAAAGACATGAAGGACACATTCACTGACCTCAAAGATCTTACTCTTGAGTAAAATAATTCTATGTATATATCCAGTCATAGTCACTAATTCTTGGGAATAAAATACAACACCTGCTTTGTTCTTGAGAGATTTTTAAAGAGGCACTCTTTAGAAACATTTTGCATAATAAAATTTTTCCATAGGTTTCCTGCAGGTGGGGTAACTCTTGCCTTTGTAATTTTGTTACACATTTTTCAAGAGGATACCACATAGTTGAACTTGGTTTACTGGCTGATTCTTTATAGCTCTTTGACATTTACTGGTCTTTCTTAAAATTAGTATCTTTAAATTTTGATTTTATTAAAACCTGCTCAAAGCAACTTAAACTAAAAAGCTTAGCATAATCAAATTATATGGCTACACAGAACACACGCTAACACATTTGTAGTTAAATATTTCATGATTATTTTTTGTAGTAGGTGCTGAAAGTAGCTTATAAGGTGATATAATAAATTGCAGAAGGATGAAATCAACAGCATTTTGGAAGAGAGGCATTTTTAAAGTTTTTGTTTAAATTCAGTTACTTAACATATAGTCCAATATTAGGTTCAGTAGTAGAATTTTGTGATTCATCACTTACATACAACACCCAGTGCTCATCACAAGTGTATTCCTTCATACCCATCACCCATTTAACCCATCCCCAGCCTATATCCCCTCCAACAAACCTGTTTGTTCTCTATAGTTAAGAGCCTGTTTTATGTTTTATTTTTAAAGAAATTTTTAATGTTTTTATTTTTGAGAGACAGAGCATGAGCAGGGGAGGGGCAGAGAGAGAGGGAGACACAGAATCTGAAGCACGCTCCAGGCTCCAAGCTGTCCGCACAGAGCTTGACGCAGGGCTTGAACTCACAAACCGCGAAATCATGGCCTGAGCCGAAGTCTGACTCTTAACCAACTGAGCCACCCACATGCCCCAAGAGCCTGTTTTACAGTTTGTATCTTTTTTCCCCATGTTCATCTGTTTTGTTTTTTTATAACATTTTTTAAAGTTTATTTATTTTTGAGAGAGAGAGAGAGAGAGAGAGAGAGAGAGCAAGTGGGGTAGGGGCAGAGAGAGAGGGAGACAAAGAATCTGAAGCAGGCTCCAGGCTCTGAGCTGTTAGCACAGAGCCTGACGTAGGGCTTGAACTCACAAACTGTGAGATCATAACCTGAGCTGAAGTCGGATGCTTAACCCACTGAGCCACCCAGGCATCCCTTGGTTTTTAAATTCCACATATGAGTGAAATCGTATGGTATTTATCTTCCTCTGACTGACTTATTTCACTCAGCGTAATACACTCCACCTCCATCCATGTCATTGCAAATGGCAAGATTTCACTCTTTCTGATGGTTGAGTAATATTCACTTTCTCTATCCATTCATCAGATGGACATTTCAGTTCTTTCCATAATTTGGCTATTGTTAATAGTGCTGCTGTAAACATTGGGGTGCATATGTCCCTCTGAATCAGTATTTTTGTACCATTTCAGTAAATACCTACTAGTGCAATTACCAAATCATAGGGTAGTTCTATTTTTAACTTTTTTAAAAGCTTATTTTATTTATTTTGAGAGAGATAGAGCATGAGTCGGGGAAGGGCAGAGAGATAGGGAGAGAATCCCAAGTGAGTTCCTGCTTGGGGTTCAATCTCATGAACCCTTAGATCATGACCTGAGCCAAAATCAAGAGTCAGTTACTTAACTGACTGAGCCATTAGGAGCCCCTATTTTTAACTTTTTGAGGAACCTCCATACTATTCTCCAGAGTGGCTGCACCAGTTTGCATTCCTACCAACAGTGTAAGAGGGCTCTCCTTTCTCTATATCCTCGTCAACAATTGTTGTTTCCTGTGTTGATAATTTTAACCATTCTGACAGGTGTGAGGTGATATCTCCTTATAGTTTTGATTTGTATTCCCTGATGACGAGTGAAGTGGAGCATCTTTTCATGTGTCTGTTAGCCATCTGGATGTCTTCTTTGGAAAAATGTCTATTTATGTCTTCTACCTATTTCTTAACTGGATTATTTGTTTTTGGGGTGTGGAGTTTGATGAGTTCTTTATAGATTTTGGATACTAACCCTTTACAGAAATGTCATTTGCAAATATGGAAAAGAGGCATTTTTTTAAGAGCTAGTTAGCAGTTGTGGGGGTTTATGGGATCAGGAATCATGAGTGAATGAAAGAGGATTTATAGATAACCCTGTTTCTTGGGGAGAGAATCAAGTCAGGGAAAAGAGTTAAGAGGCTATTCCGGGATGATAATTGGATATTTAAAAGGGAGGGGGGTGCATGTGTGTGCCTTTCAAAGGACCTGTCTTTTCAACTTTAGACAGAACTTCTGACTTTCATAAGTCCTCCTTCATGACAAGTGCCATACACATGGATTCACCCAGTCATGTTTTGGGCCTGGCTACTATGCTTGCTTCTTGTAAATCCTTGGCTTTGGGCTGAATTTCCCACTCATGAATTTACTCTAGGATGCTGATATTCTAAGCTCTTTCACGTTGAAGTGTACTAATGTGAGCTGGGATGGTCCATTCACATCTATTTCATTTGATGGACCATGTTTTATCACCTCATGTTTGACCTTAAGTAGCTGACATAGGCCTTTTCCTGGGTCAGGTCAGGATTTTCCTCTTCTGTCTTGCAGCAAATGCTCTTAGGGATTTGATTCTACCTTGCTGATCACAATGGAGCAGTGCAAGTCTGAGGAGGGGTGTCAGCATCCAGAATGGAAAGGAAAGATTGGTATTAACGAGTACTTCAAATGAAAACTTAACAGGATATTGTAACTAATTGGATGTGGGTGGTGAGAAGAATCTGTAAAAATAGGTTTTGTGCTTCAGAGACTGATGAAATGGTGCCATCTATAATAATGAGTGGAGTGAGAAGAAGGGCTTATTTTGGGGTAAAAGATATTGACCTTAAGACATCAGTGGGGCATCTTGTCAAGTATGTATAGCAGAAATTTGTGGCTTTACAGTGGAAACATGAAAGAGCCAGGTCTGGGATAGAGGCTAGTGATTATTGAAGTTCTATGACTAGAAGAAGTTTCAACTAAAAGAGAAAAGAAGGTGGCTTTAAAATGGAAGCTTAAGGTATGCGCCCACAATGGAATGGCAAGAGGACAGGAGTCTTTGAAGGAGACTAAGCTAACCTTGTGAGAAAGGAAAGAGGACAACCAGCTGAGGGCTTTGTAAGAGAATATGAAGGAAAAGACAGTGCCCAAAAGTAAATGATCAAAAGTCAAGGAATGCAGAAAGCTTGAATGGTAAGAAGACTGACGATTGTATCTAATGGTGGGGAAAGTGCTGCTCAGCTGGGAACAGTAGTATCAGGAGAGGGTCAGCCTAGTTTATCTTGAGGCCTTGGAGGAACTGGATTTTGTAGGGGTAGGAAGAAGAAAAGAGCTTAAAATGCTATCCTGGTATGAACGTGAAACCAGCATGCATGGCCATGAAGAATGGGCTATCATGTGTGTCAACAGGGATGGTAATACATAACTAAACTTGAGACAGAAAGTTCTATCTCCATAAAGTTAGTATTCTTTAGCCACTAAGCAAAATAGAGTACAAAGGTTGGAAGCCAAAGAGATTGTAATGGTCTCATAATATAAAGTTAACCATACATAGTTATTGTTATAATTTAATCTATTTATTTTAATCCAACAACTCAGCACATTTCCAAGAATAAGCAAAAGCTGTTATACAAATTTGTACAAACTTAAGATCCAGGGCCAGAAAGACTAGGTCCAAAGATTTCAGTTGGAAAGGACAGTGAACATAAATGTTAAAGAGTGAAGCTGTATTCTTAGCCTGAAATGCATTCCTTGGCCTTCCCTGTGCTAATAGTATCAGTGTTTGTGCAGCTGCCATTGACAGTGAAGCAGGCACACACATTAGCATTTGATTAGAAATCTGTATCACATACATGGCTGATGATGGGCACCAACTTCAGCTGCACTTAACTTACGACACAAGTGAATGTGGGCAGGGATCTGACAGCTACAGAAAGAACACTACCTCTTCCTCTTCACTGGGCAAGTAGAATGACACATTGTCACTTAACCTCTGGGTTTCATTTCCTCATCAGAAAAATGAGGGAGTTGGATGAGATTATCTGTCTTCTCCTTCCAGAAGTAAAGTTCTGTAATTCTCTGACTCTAAGATTCATCTTTTTATATCCATTAAAGAATTAAAAGTTCACTACAAGATGTCTGCTGAGCTTTTGATAAATTTATGTTTGAGAATAGGATGGATGAGTACAGTTTTTGCAAGCAGACAAACATTTATGAAGAATGGTAGTCTTTAAAATTATTGATTTTGTATGTCCATTGTTAAAAAATGGAGCACAAACGTCAATTATTATATGCATATTTATTTATAAGTTATATGCATATATTGCTGGGTTTATAAAAATATTAAAAAATGGATACCAAAAAATGACAAAGTACAGCATAACAATAAAAATAAGTCCAAAGCAAACTTCTAGGGATTTCCCTCAACATTATATCTAAAGTATGATTTTGTACACTCCCTAGGACAAATACAACCTACTTTGGAGATGATTTTGAATAAGTATTTGCTACCTTAACACTAAAGACTTAATAGTGTGGGTAATAACTTTTCCACATTAGCAATTATTTTATTTGATAAGAAAGTCTTTCTAAAACCTAAATATATTAAATTATGAAATAAGAGGAAATTAATAAAACATGGTCATTGCTTGCTTTTCTAAAAGACAAATACTTCCAGACAGCATATCTGATAGTAACACTTGGAAGGTAAATCTGATTTTTACCAGCAACGTTAGCAGAAGAATCTGATTTCACATGAGGAAAAACCAGGATAATAACCAAAAATCCCACACACTACATTTGATTGAAAATAATCAAGTAAGAAACTTGAGTGTTACCACCTCTGTGATGTAATTACTATTATTAAGCACCAGAGGGTTATTTCTGTCAACAGGACTACCTGCTTACTAGCCATCTAATTTTCCTTGCTACCTTTTGTCAACACTGAGATTGTCCTTGTGCTGTCAGCTGTATCTCTGATACAGCTTTGAATGTTTATGTTTGAGATTTTAGACTATGTAGAATAGATTCACATTCTACCCTATTATAGACAGGGACATTCATTGGGGTCTAAGCTATCTAAATTGCTAACAATCTTCAATGCTAATTCACCTAATTCTACTGTTAGAACTAGAAGAGGCAAGAATGATTTTTCTGACTGGTCAAATACATACGGCAAATGGTGGAAAATAAGGGTAGGCCTACAGGTCATAACTTTAAATAAATCTAAATAACTTGAATCAGATAAGAAGAAATGATTCACATCTACCATAACAAACATAAGACACATATCTATACTATCTCATGGTTTTAAGAAGGCATTGAACTTGTTGGCCCTTTACTCTAGAAAACAGTAGTTTAATATCAACTCTGTTAAAAATAAATTGCCCTTTTTAGCCAATATTATTCATTATATAAATAAATAAATAAATAAATAAATAAATAAATGCATTTGTTCAAGTAATTGATTTTCTGTATTAGGATTCATCCCCAAAGCATGGTAACTCACTTTCAGCAAAACAGGACTGACAAGAGAGGCTGGACCTGGGTCTGTTCAGGGATCCTTCATCCTGGGCTGAAGAGCACAAAGTCAGGGGACACCTTTGTGGCTCATTTGGTTGAGTGCCCGACTCTTCATTTGGGCTCAGGTTGTGATCTCATGGTTCGTGAGACTGAGCCCCATTTTGGACTCTGTGCTAATAGCATAGAAACTGCTTCAGATTATCTCTCCCTTTTTCTCTGTCCCTCCCTTGTTTTCATGCACACATTTGCTCTCCTCCCTTTCAAAATAAATAAATAAAGTTAAACCAAAAAAGAGAGATACAAAGTCAGTTCAGGAACCATATGGATTTCCATGGGTCAACCCTGATTCATTCTGACCTGCCCTGACCCATCCTTACCTGCTGTGGTCCATCTTTCTCATTCCCAATTGAGAAGGAGAATGAGGAAGTGCTTTTAACTGCAGTCAGGATTGATTCAGGTACAGAAGAAGGGTAGTATATAGCATTTAGTGTTTTATGGACAAAATAATACCTTCCAAGTTCTATTGCACAGAACTTGAAGGCTTCAGTTGGAGACCTATAAATGGCAGAATAAAAGTTTTTGTGGGAATGTACTTTTGCCATCCATTTATATCTTGCTCTGTATTTGGAAGGGCTGGAAGGATAAAATTTGCATTTCTCAGATTCCTTTGCAGCTAGGATTTTGGATGTATTATGATATGCAATTGAAAGAAAATTTAAAAGTAAAAGGAAATTAAAGGCTATCTTTTTGCAGCAGTGGCAGCTGACAGCCAAGCTCTGGACTCTCCGTTTCCCTGTCTAGTCAGCAGCTTCATTACTGGGAGGGAGCCAAGTTTGTGTCAAATGCATTAGTAGTAGCAGTAATTGGCTAAAATCTGGTTCATAGCTGACCTTAAAACCAAAAGACCTGTGACTTATGCTTTTCTAATCCTTCCAGTTATTGTGTAATCACCTGGTTTCCTGTACTAAATCCTTTTCTGCTGGAAATACCTAGATGGTCTCTGTGTTCTGTATTAAATCCAGAGACAGAGAAATGTTTGACCCATATATATCTCTGAAGGCAACCTCTATGTGGGTTGGAATGACTATGTTTGGGCACAACTACATGCTTATTGGTTTTCAGATCAATATGTGTTTTGCCACAGTAGGTCTTTGCTGGGAAGTTAAAACTTTGAATACATGTTCTCTAACACCTATTAAAACTCAATTTACAAAACATACATGTTTGAGATAGATAGGTTAATTCTTCCTTCCTCTATTTCTTTAAGCTCTATTCCTGCATTAAAATTTCAAATGAAGTTATTGAAAGTTAAGTAAAGGACTTTCAAATGGCCCTTACATAACAATTAGAGTGACCAATTTCTATTAGCATTTATAGCCAGAAAAAAACATTTGTTTCCCTTAGTAATTTTTTTATTTAATTTTTTTAATGTTTATTTATTTTTGAGAGAGAGAGAGACAGACATGAGCAGGAAAGGGGCAGAGGGAGACACAGAACCTGAAGTAGGCTCCAGGTTGAGCTGTAAGCACAGAGCTCAACGCAGGGCTCGAACCCACAAACTGCAAAATCACGACCTGCACTGAAGTGGGATGCTTAACTGCTTAACCGACTGAGCCACCCAGGTGCCCCTCTTTTGGTAATTTGATAATAAGAATGCTATAACCTTTCTTTCCCTTATTTTGCTCTGAGTCTCAAAAGCTCAAAGTCAAATTGGAAATTAACTATAGCACTCTTCTTGGAAAAATCATTTTTATTCTATTTCCTCTTGGTTTCTGATCATGTATCTTTATTTTAACTATTATATAAATTAAGAAATATATATATGGAATTTACTTAGAAGTAAGGATATCTGTACAATACATTAAAAACCAGAACCATTTTCTTCCCACTTTGTTTTAGTAACTGCTTTTAGCCTCATTGCTCTTCCATATGTAAAGTCTAACAGTATCATTTTATCTTTACCAGACACTGATGCAAAATCCTCTTGGATGGTGTGCTGTATACAGGAAATAAGAGCTCTAAGAAACTCTTCTGAAAACCAATTATTTTCTCAATGCTTTACAATGCTTTAGTCCTAAAGCTGATTCACAAAAATGTGTGATTCAAAGTGAAGCAAACGAGTATTATAAACAACAAAGAGTTAACCTTAAAAGTGAGAGTAAAAATGAAACATGAAAATCCCTCTCAGCTTTTTTCTTTCTAATATTCTCCTCACACAATTTCCTGTTAGTCTCTCTGGCTTTTCTGAGAGATATTATTTTCCTTTCCAGTACCAATTTCAGCAGTGATGGCCTAAAAGGTTCTGGTGCCCCAAGTGAGACTAGATTATAGGACTCCATATGGGGTCAAAGATAGGAGGGTTCTTAAGGATTTTTACCAACAAAATAAAAGCGGTGGGGTTTCACTTCACTTCAAAGTAAAGATACCAACACAAGCAAATGCTCCTCTTGTCATATTGATAAAGAAAGAGAAAGACCCCTCCTGTCATTCCGGTGGGGTCACTGACGACTTGAGTGGGAAATTGAACTATAAACTGGGTGTTTTGTGAAATTCTCTGGTGAGTATATGCCAAGTGGAGTGGAGAACACACACACACACACACACACACACACACACACACACACACTTTTGAGATTGAGAAAGAGATTCTTATGTGTTTAACAATACATGACTTTTAGTAGATGACTAGG
Source organism: Panthera uncia (assembly GCF_023721935.1). Classification (NCBI taxonomy): domain Eukaryota; kingdom Metazoa; phylum Chordata; class Mammalia; order Carnivora; family Felidae; genus Panthera; species Panthera uncia. The sequence goes on along the minus strand of NC_064816.1, from coordinate 95,767,812 downwards.
AGGTAATAATATAAGTGCCAGAAGCTTCTGAGAAAGAGTTCACCATCAACCTCAAGTTTACCTCCTGTTGTGACACAGGAATTAAGTGATCACAGAGGGGAGGTAAGGAGCAATGAGAAATACACTATCTCCTGTCCATTTTTTTCTTTTTGAAGGAGTCTTGTTTTCTGGGAGTCCCAGTATCTTTCTGGAGGACCAGTAAGCAAAGGGGCTCCTAGACTTCTATCTTTGCCTTACTATTTACTCTCTCAATATGCACAAGTTGCTTCTAATGACTATTAGTAATCTTGCTCATTGGACAATGGTAATCTTGAAAGAGGGAGGAAATAATTAGTGCTTTTGAGGATATTGGAGTAGTGACACAGAATGTTTGTATTCAGTTTTCCACTCTGATGTCCAGAAAGCCAAATATGAGTTTCATTAAGAATTATTTTCCTTCACTTACCAGTATTCTTCTCATTTCCATAATAGGTAGAATCAACACTAATTCAGAGAAGGCTTGCTTGCTTAGAAACTTGACTTCTTCAGGACCAGGAGAAAATGATACTAAGAGCTATAGCCAGAGGCTCTTTCTGGCTGTGTTCTTAGCTGGCACAGCACAGGTTTTGCAATCTTGATGGCAGACCTCGATGGTGTTCTTGTCACTTCACATCTTTAAACCTTTGCATTTTCATATGAAAAATAGGGATAATGATAGAGTATCTCATACGGTTGTAAGAATTAAATACAATGATGCAGGTAAAGTGTTTAAAGCCTGGCACATACTTAGACTTCAAACGTGAGCTTCTGAGGCAGTTTCAGGGACTAACTCCTGCTGCTTCCAATATCCTTCTTGTGGTATCTCTTGTTCTCTATGTACATCTATGCCTTGTTCCCCTCCCTGATGACTGGCTACTTATCCCTATATGTTTTATTTAAAATTTAGAGGGCGTTAATGTGATTAATTGATTAAGCTAATTACTATCTTTTTACTGCGCGGAATCCCTGAAAATCATCTGCCAGCTGAGGGTACTCACAAAGGAAAAATAATATGAGAATATGCTGTTATTACAAGATACTTTATTTGGGGACCATTAAAAATGCCAATCAGTTATTATTAATGCTTCAATAGTCTCCTCTATTAATTAGTCTTGCATATTCAGGACTGAAATTAGGATTATGATATACTTGTGTTATTTTGTTTTATTTTTCTTTCTTCCTCCCTCCCTCTCTCTCTCTCTCTCTCCCTTTTTCTTTCTCTTTCTTTCTTTCTTTCTTTCTTTCTTTCTTTCTTTCTTTCTTTCTTTCT
>NC_064816.1:95633016-95766514 GCF_023721935.1 Panthera uncia | reverse complement strand
TCTTTCTTTCTTTCTTTCTTTCTTTCTTTCTTTCTTTCTTTCTTTCTATAAAAATGTGGAATGCTTAACAAATTCACATGTCATCCTGGCACAGGGGCCGTGCTAATCTCTGTATCCTTCCAATTTTAGTATATGTGCTGCCGAAGTGAGCACTATGTATTTATTTTTTTACTTTAGAGTTTTTTAAGTTTATTTAAGCAATCTCTCCACTCAGTGTGGGGCTCATATTAGAACCCTGAGATCAAGAGTCACATGCTCTTCTGACTGAGCATGCCAGGTGCCCCTTACTTTAAGTTTTTTTAAACTTCAGTTACCAAACAGCATTATACTAGTTTCAGGTGTACAATATACTAACAGTCCCATACATCACCTTGTACCCATCACAAGTGATCCCCATCACCTATGTAACCCATCCCCCTACCCACCTCCTTTCTGGTAACCATCAGATCATTCTCTATAATTAAGAACCTGTTTCTTGCTTTGACTCTCTCATTTTTTCCCCTTTGCTTGTTTTGTTTCTTAAATTCCACATATGAGTGAAATCATATGGTATTTGTCTTTCTCTATCTTACTTATTTCACTTAGCATTATACTTTCTATATCCATCCATATCATTGCAAATGGCAAGATTTCATTCTTTTTTATGGCTGAATAACATTCCATTTCACTTGGCTGTCCACTGGCTCTTGTAAATCTTGGCTATTGTAAATAATGCTGCTGTAAATATAGGGGTGCATATATCTCTTTAATTAATGTTTTTGTATTGTTTGGGTAAATACCCAGTAGTGCTATTGCTGGATCTAAAGGTAGTTTTATTTTTAATTTTTTGAGAAACGTCCATACTGTTTTCTACCATGGCAGGCAGCACCAGTTTGCATTCCCACCAACAGCGCATAAGGGTCCCTTTTTTCTCTATAACACCCATTGTTTCTTGTGTTGTTGATTTTAGCCATTCTAACATGTGTGAGGTGATATCCCATTGTAGTTTTGATTTGCATTTCCCTGATGATAACTGATGATGAGCATCTTTTCATGTGTCTATCAGCCATCTGTGTATCTTCTTTGGAGAAATGTCTGTTCATGTCTTCTGCCCATTTTTTAATTGGATTATTTGGTTTTTGGGTGTTGAGTTGTATATGTTCTTTATAAATTTTGGATACTGGTCCTTTATTAGATATGTCATTTTTAAATATCTTTTCCCATTCCATAGTTGCGTTTTAATTTTGTTGATTGTTTCCTTTGATGTGCAGAAGCTTTTTATTTTGATGTAGTTCCAATAGTTTATTTTACCTTTTGTTTCCCTTGCTACTTGTGCTATTTTAAAGACAGGCTGAGAAAATCTTGTTTCTACTGGGTTGTGTCTGATCTCAGGGACAATTAGAATGCTCTTAGATATTGAGGCTAAGATAAGTCAAACTCAAACTGGGGGCATCAACTTTTTTTGTGAACTGCAACATACACTCTTTAGAACTAGACTAACCATTGAAAGGAAACCTTGTCAGACTTCACTTCCTCATTGTGTGCATTTCTAATTAACTGCAGAATTCTTCCCACTCCAAATGGCCCCAAGCACCCAAAGATAACAGTGATCCAAACTAGCTTTTAATTTTTTAGGAGTCATTTTAGTGAAGTTCTTGTTATGTCATGTGAAACGCTACCCAGCTGTTTGCCAGAGATGTTTAAAGACAGCCCTGTTACTTTTTGGGTGGTTAATACCTGCGGCAAAATCAAGGAAAGAAACATGAAAGTTCTTGTACTACTTGAGATTAATTATCTGTGTGGTGAGACTTAAGTATCAGTTTATGTATAATTCAGATCTGTTCATCTCTCCATCTAGATGGGTGTTACTTGAACTGAAGGTATGTTATTGTTAATGGAGTTTTGGATACAGATTTCTATGAGTACTATGGATGAACATAATTTTATTTTATTTCTTTACTTATTTTAAACTGTATTTTTGTACCACAAAACAGCCAAGAAATAAATCAGGAGTCACAGAAATTTCACATATGTGAGAAAATCAAAAGCATCTTCATATTAAGGTCAGGACAATTTCCATTTCTCTGAAAGCCAAACACCGAAGTCTCAATTTTCTTTTCTTCTTCTTTTTTTTATTTTTTTAATGTTTACTTATTTCTGAGAGAGAGAGAGAGAGATCAGGGAAGGGGCTGAGAGAGAGAGGGAGACACAGAATCCGAAGCAGGCTCCAGGCTGTGAGCTGTTAGCACAGAGCCCGACGTAGTACTCGAACTCATGAACTGTGAACATCATGACCTGAACTGAAGTCTGACGCTTAACTGACTGAGCCACTCAGGCACCCTTCAATTTTCTTAATGTACCAGATGTCTTTGTGTAATGTACTTAAGAGAATTATAGGAACAAATGACAGTTTAATTGTCATTAATTGTTCTTATTTTTTACATGAGATACAAATTAATTTTTTGTGGCATTATTAGTTTTAAAGTTGTCATAGCTATATTTTAGCTTTACTATTGAGCCGTTGAATTAACACACAACTGGGTGACTGTGCAATAAAACCAATGGATATTTTCATAAAACAAATACAGATTAAATACAGTCTCTTCTAGAAAACTGTAAATGTTATCAGGAAGGTTCTAAGTCCCCTAAGAGGAAGTGTTAAGCAAATCAGCACAGAAATGTCTAGTTGTTCTCCTCTCCTTGATAGAAAGAACTAAATCAGAGATGGAAGCTATGTGGGTACATATTGTCTCTATGTCCTCCCATGCTACAGGTAATAATTTGTAGACAATATGATATGTAAATGAAAACTAATATGAGCGATAGTGATTCTTTATTTTCCATCCTTTCCTGAAACTTAGTCAATTTAGAGTAAAATGGCTCAAATATTGACTTTGTGAAAAGCAGTGGTCACAGAACTGATGGCAGTTAGGATTATGCTGAGTGTTGAGAGATTTTAAGGATTCTTCTGGAGTATCTTGGTTTTACAACAGGATGTGTCATGCCATTAGAATGGATTTTAAACACACAGTTTAAATATTCAGAATCATTTTTAGTCTGGATACGGGGCATAAGAATGTCTTTCATTTGAATGAGAAATAAGTATGTCCCATGGCTTAGCATGCCTATTTTAGAGCTGTTCTTACTATGTTTATGTTTATGTTTATTTCAGGTGAACACAATAACTTCCCATTTAAGTAGGTGGAGGGCCAAACATAATCTAGGTGAAATTCCACTGTTCATCTCTGTGGACCCTGATATCACCAAAATATGAGTGCTCAGATGAAGTGGTTCAGGAAAATAACCAGTGCCAAATAGGGCACAGGTCTTGGTTAGGAGGTACAGGACAGTATAATTAAATTTGTTCCTGTGGCCTCCAGAAACCTCAGTCACTTGAAGTCTTTAGTGTTAACTTTTCAATTTTCTCTTTCAAGAAATCAAACCTCAGAAGAACTAATTTAAGGATGCTCCTGTTAGTGCTGATTTCTTTGGTGATATATATATGGTTTCTGATATAAAAGAGGCTTCCCAGCATGGAATTGGGTGGAAGGGTAAAGGAAGGCAGGGAAATTATTAGGTATATCCTTCTGGTACTTCCTGAGTGTTATGAAAGTCATTTGGATAGAAATAGTGACAGGTGAGCCTAGCAGAAAAACCCAAAATAATACACACAAACATAGTACCCAGAATCTATTATTTTTCTAATATGTGTGAGAAAGATATGAAACAAGAACTCACACAGTCTGCTTGTTAAAAATAAAACAAAAAAGCACAAACTCTACACCCAAAGGAACAAATTAAAAATAAAATACATGGGAAACTCACAGGAATAAGTACAGATTTTCCTACTTATCTTTTCCACATCTGTCCCAGCTTCCAGGACAATGAAGACTATCTAGTCTGAGAATCCTGCAGCTAAGCTTAAATGCTGGTCTATAACACAAAAGGAAAGTCCCTTTAGGCTGGCTGCACATATATTTTCATTCTCTGAGCAGCGAGAATGCAAAGGAGAGCCAATTGCTTGACACTGCTAGATGTTATCACCTGATAATGTTTTTGAACAACCTCTGTGTGTATGAAGCTCTATTAGGACTTGGGCAAATGTCAGCTTTCTAGAGAATACTGTAGGGTAGAGGATTTACAGAATTTACATTCTAGAAAGGGCACATTGATGAAGTATGTAATATACCTAATTCTCCTCTGCCCAACTCTCCTTGCCCTTCCTCTTGTTTTTCCTTTCTCCAGCATCTCCCTGCATCAGCATATGGCTCTCCCCAGATAATTCCAGTACCCAAGCCAATCCTCACCAATGCAGGACTTAGAGTAGCAGCTATGCAGTGGTAGAGGGAGGCTTTGCAAAAGTAAATCACACTTCCAGACCTAGGATCTGGAGTCCAGACTGGAGCTTTAGTTGTTATAAAGAGAGCTTGTTTATAAAGAGAGCTCTCTGATGTTCCCTGCCCCCAAACACACACATACTCTAGTCATTGAGCCTCCTTCTTGACAATTAGACCCAGCTACTGTTCTTCTAGGTCTGGGGCCTCACCTAAATGCCATCTCAGCTTGCAGTGCTACTGCTCAAGGGCACATTTCCTGTTGAAACCTACCTACCTCCCTTCCCTACTCCTGACCACAGAGCACGGGGAACTTCCCTGTCTCTAAATGACCAGGGTGCTTGATCTTCTCCTTTCTGGTGGAATTTATCACATTCTACCTATATCATAACTATACAAATTTTAGAATGTCAGTTTCTTAAGGGAAATACTGTTTCATCTTTGATATAGCACACAGTGCTATAAAGGAAAGAGCTAAAATTCTCCAAGTCTTCTCTGGGCCTCATCTGTGCCTCACATGAGTAGAGGTGCAAAAAACATTTGCTAAATAAATGATTATTGCATTCCAGAGTTCCTTCAGCCTCTGGCTGTCAAGCCTTGGCAGTGACTATAAAAAAGTAGTTGATCTTACACACAGTTGTTTTAAAGAAATAAAGTATTCTATATGCATACTGTGGAAATGAAACTTTGTGTTTTCAAATTCTCTAATGAGGAAGCATCTTGGAGGATTTAAGATGACTAGAGGATTGATACCAAGAAAATGAATGTTCATCCTGATGCTTTATTGGAACTTTTGCAAGAAAACATGAAGACACTATAAAATTCACTGTGGTATTTATTCATTCACTTATCCATTCACAGATTACTTATGAAAAATATATTTATTAGGTGGTATTATACAATGTATTAGTCACTAGTTTAGCACTTCAGGAAATCTGAGGGTTATCAAATGATTTTTAATCCAGTTAGTTTTCCTAGAATGATGCCTCTTGAACTTCAACATGAATACAGATCACTTGGGGGATTCTAGTTAAAATGCAGTTTCTGATCCCACTAGATGAGATGGAGCCCGAGATTCTGCATTTCTGATAAATTCCCAGGTGATGCTGATACTGTTGGTCCATGGATCACATTACTAAGAGGTAAGGCTTTAGAAGACCTTGTTCTGCTCTGAATGACTTTCCTTATAAGTCTAATAGAAAGACCTGTGCATGAGTTAGGTTCTTCCTTCCCAGTAAAATGCTGGGAAAAGGTACCTCAATTCTTTGAGCATCTATAAAATGGGATAATAGTATCAACTCCACCTATCTTAAGTGAGGTGTTAAGATAATTTGAAATGCATGTGAGTGTACTCTATAAATAACAGCATCATGATTAATATGGATAATGATCATTACTAATATCACACTTGAGTTGAAATGTGAAGTGCTGAGTAATGGAAACTTCAAATGGGAAAAAGAAAATGATTTTATATCTCACTTGACTAAACAGAAAGTTGGGTGGCTTCTGACATGGGGTGGTGCTGAGGTGACAGAGGTGTTAAAGATGGTTTTTAGAAGGTTTTGTTGTGTGCTGAAACTGGATCACTTTCTTACACCATGCACAAAAATAAACTCAAAATGAATTAAAGACCAAAATGTAATACCTGAAACCATAAAACTCTTAAAAGAAAACATAAAGAGCAATCTCTTGGACATCAGCCTTAGCAACATTTTTCTGATATGTCTTCTCAGGCAAGGGAAACAAAAGCAAATATAAACTATTAGAACTAAATCAAAATAAAAAGCTTTAGGGGTGCCTGGGGCATTGCACAATGCATAGAATTGTTGAATCACTATTATAACATTTATGTCAACTACAATTTAAAAAATGACTTTAGATGTTAACTAGACTCACTGGGATGATCATTTTGGAATATGTACATATACCAAATGTTGTACACCTGAAACTAATGTAATGTTGTATATTGATTATACCACAATTTTTTTTTAAATTTTTAACGTTTATTTATTATTGAGAGACAGAGAGACACAGAGCATGAGCAGGGGAGGGGCAAAAAGAGGAGGAGACCTAGAATCTGAAGCAGGCTCCACGCTCCGAGCTGTCAACACAGAGCCTGACGTGGGGCTCGAACTCACAAACTGTGAGATCATGACCTGAGCTGAAGTCAGACGCTTAACTGACTGAGCCACTCAGGTGCCCCTATACCGCAATTTTTAAAAAGACTTATTTCTTGTACTGACCACCAAAACAAAACAATAAAAAAGAAAACTGTGCTGTGTGTTGAAGGGGGGTGATTTCTCCTTTGCCATCAGTAATTGAGATGTCAATAAAGTAAGGAATTCCATACAAAGGCTTTGGTGTTGAATGCTGAGTTTGTATTTTTATCTCAATTGACTTGCAAATCAACCCTAGGCATTGATATTACTCCCATTGTAAAGGTAAGGACCTATGAACTCCATGAAGGCAAGGACTGTATTATTTAGGTCACTGGTATATCCTCAGCAGTAGCATAATGCTGAAAAACAGTAGGCATCCTAAACCATTTATTTAATGAATGAATCAGACTTAGAGAGATGAAGTACTTTGCTTAAGGTCACACCCAGTTAAGTGGTAGAACAAGGCATTATCCCAGATCCATTTGGCTTCTAAACCAAATAAATGACTTGATCCCAGGAGTTTCTCATTCAGCAGGTCTAGGCTGAGCTCAGTTGTCTGTATTTTTATTAAGCATCCCATTGGATCCTTTTGACTCATTCAATTTTTGAACATGCATTTATTCAGCATGTAACATACATCACTCATATTCTAGGTGCTGGGCCTCCATCAGCAAACAAAACAGACCAGAATCCCTGCCCTCACAGAGCTTACACACTAATGGGACATCAGACCAGTTTGAGAAACTCTGCGTTGTACCATGATGATAATGGGTTCTGTTACTCAGTTAAAATTGGCATCCAAGGGAGATTCATCCTTTCACCCACATTTGTTATGGGAGCTAAGAGGATCCTGGGCAGATGAAAGCAAATATAAAAGGTCCTGTTTTGATAAGGAGTCAGGACTTTTTTGTGTGGGGAATCTTTTATTTTGTGGGCTTGTTTGGCGCTCCCTCATCCTCTTTGGGACATCTGAAAATGTCCTATCCCCCTTTCCTGTTGAGGACCACTGGAGGGGCTGAAGAAGGAACATACTGCTGGAGGGGAAAAGCTCCAGCTGAGGCTCTGATATCATTAGAAGGCCTTTCAGAGGACTTTTTGATTCCCCCCTTTGGAGGATCAACCTCTATTTAATTACATGGAGGTACTTTATCAAGAGAATATTGTATTTTAATGATCTGTAAAACTCCCATGGATCACCATTTTAGATTTTTGAACTATTGCATTGAAGGTTCTTGATTGCTATCATTGATCATGCATTGCCTCCCCACACTTTTCAAGCAGGTGAAGGAAGGGGGCAAATTACTCCAAGTGTCTGCTACCTCAAAAACCTGTAGTTACTTATTCACTTAAATGAGTAACCTGCATAATTGTCATATTTTTAGTCCTTAAAAATCTCTTTTTGCAATGGAAATCTTCATGCAATCAGTGTAATCAATTGCAAAATTAATAAACTGGGGCGATCTTCAACACAGCTTTTTCTGTTTTGAGAAATGAGAGGAAAACTACCTCCATGTGTGGTTTAGACCTGAAAGACTTTTAGTAACAAATTCTAAATTGTATGGCCTTACTTTGAAGTTGCTGATGACGCTCATTTTTCTGTCATTTTCTTAAATGTTTTCTGTGCCAAATTCAGCATTTAAAATGGACGGAAGGCAGCAACTCCAGGAACCTCTTTGGGGGTGGGAGTTGGGGGCTCCGGAAAAGAGCTTTGCACAAAATTTCTCTATTCTCTATTCTCTATTTTAGGAAAAAGGAAAGCTAGTTGCTTGTTCACAGAAACATGGAGATATGTGAAAAATCAACTGTTCATCTCAAGATTTTCATCTTATTAGATAAGAGGTATGCATCATTTATTATAATATCAAGAACAAAAATGTTAATTCAGGTGCTCTACAACAACACAGAAAGTTCAGATGGTTAAAGACGGTGATTTCTTATTTGCAATTTTAGAAGGTGTTTAGTGGGATTTGTGCTGGGTGGGCAGCAACTCATATTGCTCTAAGAAATGCATTTAGTTGCTGAAAAATGTCTGTTCAAATAGTTGCAATGTAATTACTGCCAAAATGTCTGTATTTAGTAGGCAATATCCAATTCACACTATTGGCAATGTCACAAAAGAGGCAAGGGAGATGTTTTTAGTCCTTCCTGGGAATTGTTTTGTGAATATTTAATTTCCTTTTTTATTGCATGATATAAAACAAGCCAAGTGTCCCTTATTGAATGCTCCTTAGTCTCATTCCTCTGAATTTTGCTAGATCTCATGTGCTATTGGCATGCCTACCCCTGAACAGGTCTCACTTGCTTGAAACCATCCTAGGGAAGTAAAGCCCAGTAATCACTGATAGTCCACATGGAGTCGGAAATCAAAATCTGCACTAAATTTTGGACATCTATATCTATAATATACATAAACCTGTTCAAATTATAGAACACATGTTTAAAGGTCTTTTTTATCCAAGTCACCAATGAAGATGGTGTCCAAATAGAGAGCACTTTAGTGTTGCTTTTTTCAAAAACAGTTTTGTTTACTTTTAGCCACTCTCTGAGAATAATAAACCCAAACAGGTAGGGACACACTTTCTGTTCTTAATGAGCCCCATTTTTTTTTGCATTGGGCAGAACTGCCTCCAGTTTAATTCTGTTAAGTAAAAATAGGGTGGTGGTGTGTGGTGCATAAAGGCAAACTCAGGAGTAGTTTGCTATGGATAACCCAAGTCAAAACTGGTTACATCTAGAAGAGAGCTGATTTTCATTTTGCTAGGTTTGGGAAAGAAAGAAAAAAAAATGTAGTAATCCAAGCCTCCAGCTCTTTGCTAATATCGATACTGTATAAGTGTTCATTACCTAAGTAGAAATTGGCAACAGATACCTATGTGGTTATAACATATACTATATAGTTGAAATCTAATTTTGAATTATTTTTCTATCTAATGCTAAATACGAAACATAGCAAATTAAGAGACAACACCTTTTAAAATACAGCCTTGTGTATTTTCTAAAAGTCTGTTCATATTATTGGAAATGCAAGAGTAAAAGTATGTTTTTTTTACTTTATAGTTTGTTTCTTTATTTCTTTCATATCTTTGAAGGCATATTTATTTTTTCATGAATAGCGAAGACCCAGGACATAGTGAAATACAAGTGCTATGTTAAGACAGGTATCCTAATTAACAACTAGCTGCTATAAAAATAAATTTCCCATATGACTCAGGGAAGTTGTTAATAATTCTACTTTGTTTATATTATGCTTTGAAAGCAACATAGCTTAATGAAATCAGATATTAAGCTAGCGGTATATCTTGGAGTCCAATGTTTTCAAGAACTGCCAAAACCTTAGGCAGATTAGATGTGGGTAGTTTTTACTGATAGTGTTTTCAAAAGAGGAAATGAATAAGGCCCTGCTTGGTAGGTAAGTTATGCATTCATTACCTAAGAAAGAGAATTAAGTACACACAAATTACCGAGGTGCTTTGAAAGGGCACAAACAACACAAATGGGGAAAAACATTAAATAATGATGGGGGTATTTTTAGATCAGAACTATGAATAATCATATTAATAATTAAAATCTATAGAAATCCCATAATAACAGGTGACCAAGTATCCAAAAAAGCATGTGGTCACATTCTAAAGCAAGTGAGCAGTGTTCGGAATTCCCATTTTCTACAACATATAATTTCTTCAACATAAAATGAAGTGAGCCATACTCGGTTTTTAATTTTCATGATTCAGAAAAACATTAAACTTCTTAACCTTGGAGTTACCTACTTGGCTTTTAAAATAAAGGTGATATTCAAGTAGATAACATTCACTGTCATCCACCCTTTTAAGGACATGACTGATTGTTAATGTGCCAGAGCAATTTCTCATTGTCTTCATGAAAGATGAAAAAGTAAAATTTATTGACTGTGATCTTAGTTGCCACAAACCTGGATGTCTCTAACATATAACAATTAATAAGTACAATCACCCCAGCATAGGAGGATATATAAACAGTAGATTCTTTGTAGGTTTGGTTTTTGCTTTTTCAAGTTGGACTTGGTATTATCTTCTCTCTCTCCCTTGGCTGTGAAAGGGACAAAAAAAAAAAAAAAAAAAAAAAAAAAAAAAAAGGCAATCCCAAACACCTACTTTGCCAAATTAGTGAGAAGGTCAGATCTGTGAAATGTAGAAATTATCTGTTTTGCACCAGTAGAACGTATCAGCTGTATGCACAGAGCTGCCAGGTTAAGCATATGAACTTTTTCTAAGGGAAAGGTACAGCATGTGTCAGTACATTCAGCTTTATGTAAAAATAGATACGTTTTAAAATAAATAAGACAGGGGCAAGAAGAAAAGCATTTTACAAAGCTTATTGCTAACTAGTGAGAAGATAACTGAGATAGGATTTTGTTTTTGCATCTAGAAAGTGACAGAATTTCTAGGGGTAGAGAGAATGTATATAGTATAATTTATTTATTTTTTTTCAATATATGAAATTTATTGTAAAAACAGTTTCCATACAACACCCAGTGCTCATCCCAAAAGGTGCCCTCTTCAATACCCATCACTGTATATAGTATAATTTAAATCAGATCAGAAAGGCATTGCCTACTATGAAGATGATGCTGTTAGATGAATATAAGCTGGAAAAATCTAGTCCTTAACAGGTGTGTGTAGGTTATGAAGCCATATTATTTCTAAGTTTTTCTTTTTTTTAAATATGAAATTTATTGTCAAATTGGTTTCCATACAACACCCAGTGCTCACCCCAACAGATGCCCTCCTCAATACCCATCACCCACACTCCCCTCCCTCCCACCCCCCATCAACCCTTAGTTTGGTCTCAGTTTTTAAGAATCTCTTATGTTTTGATCCCTCCCTCTCTAACCTCTTTTTTTTTTGTTCCCCTCCCCCATGGTCTTCTGTTAAGTTTCTCAGGATACACATAAGAGTGAAACCATATGGTATCTGTCTTTCTCTGTATGACTTATTTCACTTAGAATAACACTCTCCAGTTACATCCACATTGCTACAAAAGGCCAGATTTCATTCTTTCTCATTGCCATGTAGTACTCCATTGTGTATATATAAACCACAATTTCTTTATCCATTCATCAGTTGATGGACATTTCGGCTCTTTCCATAATTTGGCTATTGTTGAGAGTGCTGCTATAAACATTGGGGTACAAGTGCCCCTATGCATCAGTACTCCTGTATCCCTTGGATAAATTCCTAGCAGTGCTATTGCTGAGTCATAGGGTAGGTCTATTTTTAATTTTTTGAGCCACTGTTTTCCAGAGTGGCTGCACCAGTTTGCATGCCCACCAACAGTGCAAGAGGGTTCCCGTTTCTCCACATCCTCTCCAGCATCTATAGTCTCCTGATTTGTTGATTTTAACCATTCTGACTGGCGTGAGGTGGTATCTGAGTGTGGTTTTGATTTGTATTTCCCTGACGAGGAGCAATGTTGAGCATCTTTTCATGTGCCTGTTGGCAATCCGGATGTCTTCTTTAGAGAAGTGTCTATTCATGTTTTCTGCCCATTTCTTCACTGGATTATTGGTTTTTCGGCTGTGAGTTTGGTGAGCTCTTTATAGGTTTTGGATACTAGCCCTTTGTCCGATATGTCATTTGCAAATATCTTTTCCCATTCCGTTGGTTGCCTTTTAGTTTTGTTGGTTGTTTCCTTTGCTGTGCAGAAGCTTTTTATCTTCATAAGGTCCCAGTAATTCACTTTTGCTTTTAATTCCCTTGCCTTTGGGGATGTGTCAAGTAAGAAATTGCTGAGGCTGAGGTCAGAGAGGTCTTTTCCTGCTTTCTCCTCTAGGGTTTTGATGGTTTCCTGTCTCACATTCAGGTCCTTTATCCATTTTGAGTTTATTTTTGTGAATGGTGTGAGAAAGTGGTCTAGTTTCATCCTTCTGCATGTTGCTGTCCAGTTCTCCCAGCACCATTTGTTAAAGAGACTGTATTTTTTCTATTGGATATTCTTTCCTGCTTTGTCAAAGATGAGTTGGCCATACGTTTGTGGGTCTAGTTCTGGGGTTTCTATTCTATCCCATTGGTCTATGTGTCTGTTTTTGTGCCAATACCATGCTGTCTTGAGGATTACAGCTTTGTAGTAGAGGCTAAAGTCTGGGATTGTGATGCCTCCTGCTTTGGTCTTCTTCTTCAAAATTACTTTGGCTATTTGGGCCTTTTGTGGTTCCATACAAATTTCAGGATTGCTTGTTCTAGCTCAAGAAGAATGCAGGTGCAATTTTGATTGGGATTGCATTGAATGTGTAGATAGCTTTGGGTAGTATTCACATTTTAACAATATTTATTCTTCCAATCCATGAGCACAGAATGTTTTTCCATTTTTTTGTATCTTCTTCAATTACCTTCATAAGCTTTCTATAGTTTTCAGCATACAGATCTTTTACATCTTTGATCAGATTTATTCCTAGGTATTTTATGCTTCTTGGTGCAATTGTGAATGGGGTCAGTTTCTTTATTTGTCTTTCTGTTGCTTCATTATTAATGTATAAGAATGCAACTGATTTCCATACATTGATTTTGTATCCTGCGACTTTGCTGAATTCATGTATCAGTTCTAGCAGACTTTTGGTGGAGTCTATTGGGTTTTCCATGTATAATATCATGTCATCTGCAAAAAGTGAAAGCTTGACTTCATCTTTGCCAATTTTGATGCCCTTGATTTCCTTTTGTTGTCTGATTGCTGATGCTAGCACTTCCAACACTATGGTAAACAACAGCGGTGAGAGTGGGCATCCCTGTCGTGTTCCTGATCTCAGGGAGAAAGCTCTCAGTTTTTCCCCATTGAGGATGATATTAGCTGTGGGATTTTCATAAATGACTTTTATGATGTTTAAGTATGTTCCTTCTATCCTGACTTTCTCGAGGGTTTTTATTAAGAAAGGATGCTGAATTTTGTCAAATGCTTTTTCTGCATTGATTGACAGGATCATATGGTTCTTATCTTTTCTTTTATTAATGTGAAGTATCACATTGATTGATTTGTGAATGTTAAACCAGCCCTGCAGTCCAGGAATGAATCCCACTTGACCATGGTGTATAATTCTTTTTATATGCTGTTGAATTCGATTTGCTAGTATCTTATTGAGAATTTTTGCATCCATATTCATCAGGGATATTGGTCTGTAGTTCTCTTTTTTTGCTGGGCCTCTGTCTGGTTTAGGAATCAAAGTAATGCTGGCTTCATAGAATGAGTCTGGAAGTTTTCCTTCCCTTTCTATTATTTGGAACAGCTTGAGAAGGATAGCTATTATTTCTGCTTTAAATGTCTGGTAGAATTCCCCTGGGAAGCCATCTGGTCCTGGACTCTTATTTGTTGGGAGATTTTTGATAACTGATTCAATTTCTTTGCTGGTTATGGGTCTGCTCAAGTTTTCTCTTTCTTCCTGTTTGAGTTTTGGAAGTGTGTGGGTGCTTAGGAATTTGTCCATTTCTTCCAGGCTGTTCAGTTTGTTGGCATGTAATTTTTCATAGTATTCCCTGATAATTGCTTGTATCTCTGAGGGATTGGCTGTAATAATTCCATTTCCGTTCATGATTTTATCTATTTGGGTCATCTCCCTTTCCTTTTTGAGAAGCCTGGCTAGAGGTTTATCAATTTTATTTTTTCAAAAAACCAACTCTTGGTTTCATTGATCTGCTCTACAGGTTTTTTAGATTCTATATTGTTTATTTCTGCTCTGATCTTTATTATTTCTCTTCTTCTGCTGGGTGTGGGGTGTCTTTGCTGTTCTGCTTCTATTTCCTTTAGGTGTGCTATTAGATTTTGTATTTGGGATTTTTCCTGTTTCTTTTTTTTTTTTTTTCTGCAGATTTTTCCTGTTTCTTGAGATAGGCCTGGATTGCAATGTATCTTCCTCTCAGGACTGCCTTCGCTGCCTCCCAAAGCGTTTGGATTGTTGTATTCTCATTTTCATTTTTTTCCATATATTTTTAAATTTCTTCTCGAATTGCCTGGTTGACCCATTCATTCTTTAGTAGGGTGTTCTTTCACCTCTATGCTCTTGGAGGTTTTCCAGACTTTTTCCTGTGGTTGATTTCACGTTTCATAGCACTGTGGTCTGAAAGTATGCATGGTATGATTTCTTTTTTTTTTTTTTTTTTTTTTTTTTGTAGCTGAGTTTATTTTTTATTTTTTTTTTAATTTTTTTTAATATATGAAATTTATTGTCAAATTGGTTTCCATACAACACCCAGTGCTCATCCCAAAAGGTGCCCTCCTCAATACCCATCACCACCCTCCCCGCCCTCCCACCCCCCATCAACCTTCAGTTTGTGCTCAGTTTTTAACAGTCTCTTATGCTTTGGCTCTCTCCCACTCTAACCTCTTTTTCTTTTTTTCCTTCCCCTCCCCCATGGGTTTCTGTTAAGTTTCTCAGGATCCACATAAGAGTGAAACCATATGGTATCTGTCTTTCTCTGTATGGCTTATTTTACTTAGCATCACACTCTCCAGTTCCATCCACGTTGCTACAAAAGGCCATATTTCATTTTTTCTCATTGCCATATAGTATTCCATTGTGTATATAAACCACAATTTCTTTATCCATTCATCAGTTGATGGACATTCTCTTTCCACAATTTGGCTATTGTTGAGAGTGCTGCTATAAACATTGGGGTACAAGTGCCCCTATGCATCAGTACTCCTGTATCCCTTGGATAAATTCCTAGCAGTGCTATTGCTGGGTCATAGGGTAGGTCAATTTTTAATTTTCTGAGGAACCTCCACACTGTTTTCCAAAGTGGCTGCACCAGTTTGCATTCCCACCAACAGTGCAAGAGGGTTCCTGTTTCTCCACATCCTCTCCAGCATCTATAGTCTCCTGATTTCTTCATTTTGGCCACTCTGACTGGCGTGAGGTGATATCTGAGTGTGGTTTTGATTTGTATTTCCCTGATAAGGAGTGACGTTGAACATCTTTTCATGTGCCTGTTAGATTTTGTATTTGGGATTTTTCTTGTTTCTTGAGATAGGCCTGGATTGCAATGTATTTTCCTCTCAGGACTGCCTTCGCTGCATCCCAAAGCGTTTGGGTTGTTGTATTTTCATTTTCGTTTGTTTCCATATATTTTTTAATTTCTTCTCTAATTGCCTGTTGACCCACTCATTCTTTAGTAGGGTGTTCTTTAACCTCCATGCTTTTGGAGGTTTTCCAGACTTTTTCCTGTGGTTGATTTCAAGCTTCATAGCATTGTGGTCTGAAAGTATGCATGGTATAATTTCAATTCTTGTAAACTTATGAAGGGCTGTTTTGTGACCCAGTATATGATCTATCTTGGAGAATGTTCCATGTGCACTCGAGAAGAAAGTATATTCTGTTGCTTTGGGATGCAGAGTTCTAAATATATCTGTCAAGTCCATCTGATCCAATGTATCATTCAGGGCCCTTGTTTCTTTATTGAACTTGTGTCTAGATGATCTATCCATTTCTGTAAGTGGGGTGTTAAAGTCCCCTGCAATGACCACATTCTTATCAATGAGGTTGCTTATGTTTATGAGTAATTGTTTTATATATTTGGGGGCTCCGGTATTCGGCGCATAGACATTAATAATTGTTAGCTCTTCCTGATGGATAGACCCTGTAATTATTATATAATGCCCTTCTTCATCTCTTGTTACAGCCTTTAATTTAAAGTCTAGTTTGTCTGATTTAAGTATGGCTACTCCAGCTTTCTTTTGGCTTCCAGTAGCATGATAAATAGTTCTCCATCCCCTCACTCTCAATCTAAAGGTGTCCTCAGATCTAAAATGAGTCTCTTGTAGACAGCAAATAGATGGGTCTTGTTTTTTTTATCCATTCTGATACCCTATGTCTTTTGGTTGGCGCATTTAATCCATTTACATTCAGTGTTATTATAGAAAGATACGGGTTTAGAGTCATTGTGATGTCCGTAGGTTTCATGCTTGTAGCGATGTCTCTGGTACTTTGTCTCACAGGATCCCCCTTAGGATCTCTTGTAGGGCTGGTTTAGTGGTGATGAATTCCTTCAGTTTTTGTTTGTTTGGGAAGACCTTTATCTCTCCTTCTATTCTGAATGACAGACTTGCTGGACAAAGGATTCTCGGCTGCATATTTTTTCTGTTCATCACATGAAGATTTCCTGCCATTTCTTTCTGGCCTGCCAAGTTTCAGTAGATAGGTATGCCACTAGTCTTATGGGTCTCCCTTTATATGTTAGGGTGTGTTTATCCTTAGCTGCTTTCAGAATTTTTTCTTTATCCTTGTATTTTGCCAGTTTCATTATGATATGTCGTGCAGAAGATCGATTCAAGTTATGTCTGAAGGGAGTTATCTGTGCCTCTTGGATTTCAATTCCTTTTTCCTTCCCCAGATCAGGGAAGTTCTCAGCTATGATTTGTTCAAGTACACCTTCAGCCCCTTTCTCTCTCTCTTCCTCTTCTGGAATTCCTATTATATGGATATTGTTCCATTTCATTGCATCACTTAGTTCTCTAATCCTCCCCTCATACTCCTGGATTTTTTTATCTCTCTTTTTCTCAGCTTCCTCTTTTTCCATGATTTTATCTTCTAATTCACCTATTCTCTCCTCTGCCTCTTCAATCCGAGCTGTGGTCGCCTCCATTCTATTTTGCACCTCATTTATAGCATATTTTAGCTTCTCATGACTATTTCTTAGTCCCTTGATGTCTGTAGCAATAGATTCTCTGCTGTCCTTTATACTTTTTTCAAGCCCAGCGATTGATTTTATACTGTTATTCTAAATTCTTGTCCTGTTATATTGCTTAAATTGTTTTTGATCAATTCGTTAGCTGTCCCTACTTCCTGGAGTTTCTTTTGAGGAGAATTCTTCCATTTCATCATTTTGGGTAGTCCCTGTGGTGGCTCCAAACTGCAGGGCACTTCCCCTGTGCTGTCCAGAGTAATTTGCATTGGTGGGTGGGGCTGCAGTCAGACCTGATATTTGTCCCCAGCCCACCGTGGGGGCCATAGTCAGACTGGTGTGTACCTTGTTTTCCCCTCTCCCAGGGGCAGGACTCAGTGTGGAGTGGTGTGGCCCCTGTCTGGGCTACTTGCACACTGTCAGGCTTGTGGTGCTGCTTTGATGGGATCTGGCATATTAGTCAGGGTGGATCCACAAGGTGCACAGGGGCGGGAGGGGCAGGCTTAACTCGCTTTACCATTTGGGGTCCCTGTGTGAGGGGGCCTGCAGCACCGGGAGGGAGGCAGGCAGGCAGACCCGTCAGAGGGATGGATCCACAGAAGCACAGCGTTGGGTGTTTGCGCAGTGCAAGCAAGTTCGGTGACGAGAACTGGTTCCCTTTGGGATTTCGGCTGGGGGATGGGACAGGGAGATGGCACTGGCCAGCGTCTTTGTTCCCCGCCGAGCTGAGCTCTGTCTTCCAGGGCTCAACACCTTCCCTCCTGGTGTTCTCTCGCCCTCCCACTCTCCGAGCAGATTTGTTGATTTTTAATATCCAGATGTTAAGTCCTGCTGGCTATCAGAACTCATGCAGTCTGGCCCCTCCGCTTTTGCAAGCCAGACTCAGGAGCTCTGCCTTGCCGGGTGGGCTACCCCTCCACCGTCCCGGCTCCCTGCCACCAGTCCGTATAGTGCGTACTGCCTCTCCACCCTTCCTACCCTCTTCCGTGGGCCTCTTGTCTATGCTGGGCTCCGGAGAGTCCATTCTGCTGGCCTTCTGGTGGTTTTCTGGGTTATTTAAGTACATGTGGGTGGAATCTAAGTGATCAGCAGGACACGGTGAGCCCAGCATCCTCCTCTGCCTCCATCTTCTTCCAGAATCCCTTCTAAGTTTTTCTATGAAACTAATTCAGGTTAAAGGAGCAACAGGAAGTATTATGGTGGCCAGTCTATCATCTCTTCAATTACTATCTTGCTAGTGATTATAAAAATCTCAGAGAAATAAATCCATAGGCTGTTTCTTCTAAGCTATAAAGAATAGTGTCTCTTATGGTTGCTATTGTTGCATAACAAATCACCCCAGTAGTCAATGGCTTAACACAACAGCAATCATATTATTATCTCAAAGTTTCTCTGTGTGGCAAATTTGGAATGGGCTCAGTTAGGGTCTGGATCTGGCTTGGGATCTTTTACATGGTTATGGACAATTAGTAGTTAAAATAGTGATCTGGAGCAACTCAGGGATGGCCAGGCATCTCTCCCTATCTCTCCCTCTATTTCTCTATTTTTCTATCTATCATATTCATACAAGTGTCAGGACTCCTCTAAGTGATCTCTCCTGGTGTGCTAGTTTGGGCTTCTTAACAGTATGGTAGCCTCAGGGCTGTCTGATGGTGTAAATGGTGGCTCAGGACTCAGTCTAAGTGCTCTAACAGGAAAGGTGGAAAATATAACATTTTCTTCCAACCTAGACTTGGTAGTCACTTAGACTCCTACCACATTTTCCTAGTTACAAGGTAAGAGAATAGATTCCATTTCTTAATATGGGAGTGGCAAGGTTTAGAAGATCTTGTGGTATTGGAAATATTGAGATAGCCATCTTTGGAAAATACTGCCACAATGTCTTTTACCCTGAAATGGTTATCTTTGCTAAATTGGTGATATTTTGAGTACAAATAAATGTACTCTTTGCTAATAGATGACTGAGAATGAATTGTTTTGGTAAAAAATAAAAATAATAAAAGAAATCTCATAGTGTCTTGACTCCTTGAGGCAAGGTATATTATTTGTTTTTTTATGTTATTTGTTTATTATTTGAGATACTTCATTTCATCGAAATTCCAGTAGTTTCCCACACCTCTACTTGATCTCTGTTATTTATTCAGACTCAGGCCTGCCAGAAAGTCTGGAATTATATCTTTAGTTGAAAGAGATTCACTTTTATGACAAAGATCCAGCAACAATAGGAATAACAAACTGAAGGCCATTTGGCTCAGTTAGGTGAGGAAAGAGGAGAAAACTGATGCCAACATTGAATTGACAGAGGGGATGGACTATTTTATGCCAGTCTGATCATCTCTCTTGGTGTCACTTTCTCCCTTTACAAAATAGAGCAAACCACTTCTGACTTGCCTTACCAAACAATGGTGAAGCTAAGCTAAGAAAAATATTTGTTAAACAATTTTCAAATACATAATTCTATCTGGATGTCAACTGGGAGATGTAATTACAATACCTAGATTGACTTGCCTACGATTCTGTGGCAGGGCTTTTGTCTTTGGAAGATGAGAGCATAGACCAATCATCCAGACATTTGATTTGAATGGTTTTTTCTCTAGTGGGGATAGATTGCCTCTAAGCCATCATTTGGTCTTCCTCTTCAACAGTGGAATATACTTGCTTAGTGGCTGGAAAGGTAAGCTAAACTCCTACTAGGAGAAATAAAATGCACCAAATTTTCTGACACTTGTCTATTAACAGCAAACTTTAACCAAATGAGAAAAAGAAATTTGATAAAACCTTCTAGTCAAATGCTCAACTAAATCTGATATAAACTCTTGAGAATCTACAGTACATAGGCACTTGCATACTTGAAAGCAGAAGTGAAAATGTGAAAGTGTAAGCAAAAGTTTTAAGTCTGTAGGCATCAGTAGCTTATCCTAAAAGGATAATCCAAAAGGACAAAGATTGTTTTACTACTTGGGAGTCAGAGAAAACTCATGCTCTGTAAATGGATTTGGTGGTGCCCAGTGAAATGGCCGGCTCACTGATTTCATAGTACTACAGAAAATTTTAGTTGGGAGCCATTTCTTCAAGATCATTAGAGTTTAGAAACTGAAGCTCTTCTGAACATGATCTTTTGAGATAAACATCACTCCAAAATCCCAAATCTATGGGATACGTAAAGTATATTTATTGCGAGGCCTCAGAGGCAGGTTGTAGGTTGTGGTCAGATTCATGCTATAAAGATAGGAAAGGTATTTCTTCTTCGTGTTTAGGTGAAGATGACCATTTATCTTTGTCACTCTCACCTACCTTCCCATTCCCATTAAATAATTCCTTTTAAGATACTGGGAAGGAATCAAACTCCAACTGATCTTTAAAAAGCAGATTAGAAATACAGCAATTATTGCCTGGATAAAGAGATAAGAAATGTTTCTAACAATCAAGTCAATTTATTTACTTGCAAGAGGCTCACCTGTGTGACAAGCACAGCTTGGTGCTTTTGTAAAGTCCTCTAACTCTCTTCTAAAAGAAGCCGTATTTAAGCAATCATCCATTTATACCATTTATACTGGCAGATAACTGCACACCAAGCAACACTTTGTACTTCTCTGAGAAAATTTGAAAGAAACAGATTTTCCTAAAATGGGACTTCAGTGATATTTTGGGTTAAACACAGTGCTTCTATTGTTTCTGCAATTTAGAGTCTTTACTACCAGTGAGCAAAGACAATCAATGATTCCAGAGACTTTCACAAGGCAGATAATGTAGATGGTATTTCATACTCTTGCATGTGCCTCGTGAATAACTTCCACAGGGCTAATTAGTCAACTGTGTGTACTACACTGTTGAAAACTGGGCATATTAACAAGTAAGCTACCCACCGGAATAAATAATTGTTTCTTGGATTCAAGATGCATCGAATAATTCCTGACTGAAAGACTGAGTTGCTCTGGATAGAAAGTTGATATAAAATGTAGGACTCTGAAACCAAAAACCTGACTCTTACTTAACGATTGTTTACTGTGGTTTTTCAATGTAAGCTTTGTATACACAGATTAACTTTGTTTTCTAAGTGTTTTCAAAGACCCTGGAAAACTAAGAATTAAGTTCTCCCTATTCCTCAGAAACCAGCAAACTCTTCCCCAAGCTCAACACCTATTGTTTGAAAATCTACCACACAGTGGCCTTCATCATCTATGCCAACAGATGTGAAGATGCCCAGAGACCTTCAAATGTTTGAGCTACTGAGTCTCATGGGGGCACCAGGAAGGGGAGGGAAAATGGTTCCGGAATTCCAAAGGTCACTGCTGGATTGAAATAATGAAAATTGCCCACATGTTGAAAAAAACTCAGACGTGATTATTGGAAAATCTGGCAATCAGGCCAAGGAGCTAACTGTGCCTAAAATTTCATTTATATTCTTTAAAAAGAAAGAGAGAGAGAGAGAGAGAGAGAGAGAGAGAGAGAGAGAGAGAAAAGAAGGTGTGCCAGGGTGAGAGAGAAATAATTATTATGTTCTTCAGCCTTCAGGCTACCACAATTAACAAGTTCAAACATAAAATGGAAGAAATATTTACCTTTACCAAAGGGGATAAAGTATAAACTATCACCTACATGAGCACTCATTTCTGAAAACAAGTCTAAGAAATTATTTTAAGTGATTGAAGAAAGTGGGAGTTAGAGCAATTTATTTTTACAACAAAGGAAGACTATGATATGTATTTGAATTATCTTTCAAGGCACTTATTGTGTCTGATAACCATTTCCTTACAATTATTTTATTCTAAGGACAGCTTTTCTTTCTAAAATCTCTCTCCTTACTCTTCCCTCAAAGGTGCTAGGACTCTGTGGTGATGGTAACATGATTATATATGCAAAAAGATGCACTTTCTGCATAAAATAAACTAGGCAATTACATATCATGAATCTGCTTTGATCATTTTATTCTGGGTTATTTACTAGGTGACATAGAAGCATCATGGGGTAGTATGGAGGCTCAGTTATAGGTTGGCTCCAACTGCAAGATCTTGGGTAAGTTTTCCTGTATTTATTTTTTTACCTAGCAAGCAAACATAGGCACTGGAGAAGTGACAGGCTCTGCGTATGTGCTGTAGTGACACAGAGATGGACACATTACCCTCATGGAGCTTTTAGGTAATTTCACTTCAGTATGCTCTGTTCCAGAATAGAAGCCTGACCTGGGGGCTTCTAGGAGGGTCCAATAAATGAGTGCTGAAGGTGGAATGGGGTCAGGAGGGAAGGTCAAGGACAGTTCTTCAGAAGATGTTAAGACTGAGACCAGAAGCTTAAGAAGGAGTTAGCTAGTGGAAGAGCAAGGAGGCACTGTGGAAAGAAAGCTCTGGACAAAGACAACAAGCATATGTGAAGACCTAAAGGCACTTGATCTGCAAATACTGTCTGGATGACGTTTTAACTCGATGTATGTGTTTTAAGAAGAAACATGCAAAGTTTTGTCTTAGAACTTTGTCTAGAATCTTTGGAGACAAATGGCAGAGATGATAAACTTATAGCTAGTATCTGTTGTAGTGATCCATGATTCTAATTCAGCTTTCCTCTTTTTAGTCCAAAGCCTACTGGAAAAGTACACAGGTGAAAGCCTAAGGCTTTGCTTAGAGTGACAAGTGGGAACTTTTCAGATTACACCAGCACCCCTGAAGCTATGAGGATGCACAAACAGGCTTCCCCAATGTCTGATGCATCTTCCAAAATAAACACATATTTTAGAGTGATGGTTCTAAAATTTTAATTTGCATAAAAATTACCCAGGGTTTTTGTTAGAATGCAGATTCTGATTCAGTATTTCTGGGCAGGCCTGAGATTCTCTATTTAATGCTCCCAGTATGGTCCCTGTGATTCGAGGACCTCACTTTAAATACTAAGGTCTTAAAACACTTAAGGAAGGCCCAATTTGGGGAGATCAATATCCTTAAAGTTTCAGTATTTTGAATCATTTACTTTAAAAATACATTCTCTTATTCTCTTTCCCTCTCTGTCTCTGTCTCTCTTTCTCTCTCATATACACACACAAGCACACACATGTACATACTTTAAGTTCATCCTGTTGACTATATATGTAAATGTGTAACAATTGACCAACTAATAGAGAATGTAACAACTATTCTTGTTATTCTTATCAACCTATAAATGGGTTAAACAATATCTTGTCCATGATCACCCTTTTTAATGTTTGTACACATTTATTTTTGTTATGTTCTAGTGTAATATTGAAATGTCAGAGCAGAACACTTAAATACATGTTACCTCCAAAATCTAAGAAAATCCAGCTAGTGTTGGACCTGTCTCTTCATGAGGGGCGGATCAAGGTGCATCAGTATGTTTTTCTTTTTTTTTTTAAGTTTATTTATTTCTGAGAGAGAGAGAAAGCACAAGTTTGGGGGGTGGGGACAGAGAGAGAGAGGGAGAGAGAGAATCCCAAGGAGGCTCTGTGCTGTTAGCACAGAGCCCGACATGGGGGCTGATCTCAGAAACTGTGAGATCATGACCTGAACTGAAATCAAAAGTCAGATGCTTAACCAACTAAGCCACCCAGGCTCCCCTCAGTGTGTTTTTTCTTTAGAAGAAATATCCCAAAATGATCCAGGGCAGTGGACTCATAGAAACCTCCCCAAGGGGCAGGACCTTGAACTTTCATAGATTTACTTCCCTCTCTCTGGCACACATGTCTCATTAAGGCATTTCAGGGCTTGCTTTTTCCCACTCATAAGATCCAATTAGTATAATTTTTG
Source organism: Panthera uncia (assembly GCF_023721935.1). NCBI lineage: Eukaryota > Metazoa > Chordata > Mammalia > Carnivora > Felidae > Panthera > Panthera uncia. Next base: position 95,742,647 of record NC_064816.1, on the reverse strand, counting down.
TTTAGATCCAATTTAGTATAATTTATCATCAGATAAAGAGCTGGAGTGATGTTCTGTGGGATACCAGTTCAAATAAGATCCCTGAAAGAATGATTTAGAGTTATCTATGGATTTTAAGCTATTAACCTTGCCTGTATTTGTCCAAATATCCCATCCAATCATCAGAGCCCTACTCCGTCCCAACTAGTCTCTCATCTTAGCAAATGAGACCCGGTGACCTGGTTTATGGAAATTAAATATCAATTTCAACACTTAAAATCAAGCCTTGGCCTCATTGTGGGCCATGTCTGCCCTGCAGCTCCATGAAAGAAGGAAATAAGGCACCACAGAGGCTTTCTGGTTCTCCAGTGCCTTGGGTTGGAAATTCAAGACTTCATGCTTATCTTCTTTACTTACACTATCCAGAGCAGTCATAAGTAGTCATTCCACCTCATCATCTCAGTAATCACTACTGTCACCTTAGCAAGTATGTGCTGTAGCCACTTTGTCTGCCTTGATCTCTCCCTTCATTCAATACCACCACTGGTGATAATCTGAGTGACCATGATGCCACTGTAGGCCATGGATTACCAGTGTTTTCTATACCTCTGGCCTTTTATGCACTCTTCAGATAGGAGCAACTCAATCTCAGAATCCCATTTTGAGGATCCATTTGTCATGTCCCATACCTGGTACCAATTACTGCCTCAGTCAGAGTCCCAGCAGTAAGCACGGCATACTAATAGGGTCTAACAATAATTTAAAACAAGACTAATCCACTTGTCATCAGAGATGACCATGAATCTGTGCTGGCTGGAAAGAGCCTATATTTTCTTTTTTAACTATATAGTATTATCTTGCACAGGTAATTTTTATAAACCATCTAAAATTCACCTTTTATATCATACAGATTTTTGTCCATAGAATAAGCCAGTTTGCCATCAACCTTCCTAAAAATCCGTTACTTCTCTACTGCTTTGTGATGCCACCTTTATCATATATCAAATCCCCACATATGCAGATGTCTGTTTTTAGGCTCTGTATTTTATTCCATTGGCCTATTTTTCTGTTGCATTTATTATTCTGGTTGTGTAGTGTGCCTGAATATCTGGTAGGTGATTCATCCATGTACATGTCAGTTCAGTTTATTAAGTCCTTTAAACAACACACCATGCTAAATTACCAATTGATGATTTTAAATTGCCACCTAGAGAAGGTGAATCTGGTTATCTTCAGGACTTCTGTCTTGCTAAGCAAGGTGTACAAGTCAAAGATAAGTTGAATTACTCATTTGTCACACGTGATTTTCCTTCTTTACCCTTTTCCACATGGTGCTCCATCTCCCCTCTCAATAAATATTGGTATGGGCTGAATTATTTCCCATCTCCACCGAATTCATATGTTGAAGTCCTAACCCTCAGTACCCGAGAATGTGGTATATCTGGAGATAGGGACTTTAAAAAGGTAATTAAGTTAAAATGATGTCATTAAGGGGGGTTTTAATTAAGTATTACTGGTGTCCTTATAAGAAGAGTAACTTTAAACACAGAAATGTATAGAAGGAAGAAATGTGAAGAAACAGGGAGAAGTTGGCTATCTATGAAACAAGGAAAAGAGCCCCAAAAGAAACCTACCCTGCTGACAACTTAATCTTGGATTTCTAGTCTCTAGAACTGTGAGAAAATAAATTTCTGTTTTTTTAATTCACCCAGTCTGTGGTACTTTGTTATGGCAGCCCTGACAAACTAATGTTATTAGATATTGAAAGAATATTGATTTAAAGGAGTGTAACCAACGTTAGCCTAATGTGCTTGCCCTATCTAATCTATGGCTCCAGTTTTGGCCTTTTTTCCCTATATTTTTCATCATTTTTTCCCTGTATTTTTGCCACTCCTCCATCTCTACCTGGCACCTGTAACTCAAATGTTCCAAATCTAGGTCATGGTATTATTCTTCAATTGTGCTAATCTCTGGTGGTATCTCTCTTACAGAGAGAGCTAGAAGTCACCCTAGACTTCTGCTTCCACCCTTCTGTGCATCCTTTTGAATCCACCTCAAGAGTTAGTTTATCCTGATTATTTTAATCTTGGAAATGTTTCTTGCCCCCTGACCCCTTCCTATCCCAATTAACATTGTGCTGAGTCAGGCCTTCATTATTTTTTGCCTGGACTTTGCTGAAGATATACAGTTGGTCTCTCTAACTCCATTCTCTCCATTTCTCAATGGAGATATTCCAATATGTTCTAAACATGTCTGATCATATGACTTAGCCCTTTCATAATTCCATTATTTAAATGAAAAAGTTCTAATTCCTTAGCCAGACATTCAAGACCTTTTATAATATTGATAATTTGCCAGTTCAACTTATTACCACATCTCCCTCTTGCCAAGTACCTTCTATTTCTGCCACACCAATCTATTTATACTTCCTTCAATACAAAACACATTCTCACAGCTTCCTGTTTTTGGTTGTGTCAGCCTCTGCCTTCAATACCTTTCACCCCCTGTGTTATTTTAAGACTCCACACATCTTTTGAGGCCCACATAAATTGGTATTTTCTTCAGGAAACTGTCCTTAGTATTCCCAGTTGTGATTGACAGTTTCATGCTTCATATTCCCAGCTGTACTTTTTGAATCCCATTTCTTTCATATTTATCACATTTTATTTTATTTTGGTATCCTTGGCCTTCTCCAGGAGGTGGAAAGCTCTGTGGAGTCAGGGACAATGTTTTGTCCATTTTTCTATACCCACCCAATATACAGCATAGAGCTTTATATATTATAGGTGATCTATAAATATTTGAGTGAATAAAGACAGTTTGCCAGATATCAATTTCATAAGAGTTTTGAATTTGGAAGCATGTCATCATTTAGTTAATTTCAATCCATTTATTTTGTGGGAAATATGGTTTACTCATTCACAGACCCAAAATATTAAAAGGCTCATTTCTTTTTTGGCTATAAAGTAGCTCTTAGAAAATATTATGAAAAATAAAGTGGAAATTAATCAGCGAAGAGAAAATTAAATTTTCCTTAAAAATGTCCTCAGAATTAAAATTGAGAGAAACCATTCAAAAGGCAAAAATGTAATTGCATTTGCCAATATATAAGGTATTTTTAGTAATATTTTATGGTGATTGCCAATCTTCTTAGGGCTGAGACACAGACTGTGGAAGGAGTAGGACCACTTTTTCTGAATCTAGAGGAAGAGCTATTTGGAATTGAAAGTGGCCTTACAATTTGAGAGACTCTATAGCAAAACATATAGTATTTGAGAAGTGGCCAACATTAAATAGAACCAAACCTTTCATTATCTTTACCCTCTTCTCCAATTATTTTTGAAAGCAAGTCTGCTATAAGTACCATTTACTGCTCAGACAGGATGCTGTGGAGTCATGGTCTAACCCATTAAACACTTCCAAGTTGTGGGATCCTTATGCCTTTGATTTTGTTGTTGTATTTTTATTTCTTGTTTTGTTTTGTTTGTTTCTGTTCCCACCTCATAACGTAGAGTCCAATTAGGGTTGGTGAAAACAGATGCTGTTTAATTTAACAATCTTATATGACTATAGTGTTTGCTTTTTAAGGATTCCCCAATGATGCCTATAGAGCCCTGGATCTTTGGAATCCCAGATTTGAAGAAAGCTTACTTTATAAGTTAACTCAGCTTTATGGAGGAAACATATTATTTATTTTGCTCTGACAGCATGAGGTCTGAGTACCTCCACTCCCTAGTAGTTGATAAGGCAACTCTTCACTAGATTTATCAAATATCAACAAAGACAATCTCTTTTAGTAGTGGTTAAAGGAAGTCTAACCAGAAAATTTCATAGGAAACAGTAAAATATTTGACATCATCTACTTACTCAGATATAATGCTCTCCACAGATGCAGATTCCATTTTTCTACCCAATTTTATATTAACTGTAGAATAAATAAGAAAATCTTGTTGATGGGAGAAAATCCAAATAAAGCTATAATCTCACATGATCATCATAACAGCCCTATGGGGTAGATATTGGGTAAAAACCATATGAAACTGCTATTTGTGTAAATTAAAAAATGATTGACATTAGCAATTTAATGTGGTTTAAACTTTGTTATTAATATCTCCATTTTACAGATGAAAAGTCTGATGTTTAGAGGTCAAATAATGTACTGAAAATCACACAGCTGTTAAGTCACAAAGCCAGACCCAGAACCTAGAAAACTAGGTATGTCTGCCTCCAAAGCCTTGTTCTTCTCCTCCAGGCTGTACTGCCAGGTAAGGAATGCAATTAGGCTAAGTGAGAAAGGTGCATACCTCACCCTGTGGCCTCTCATTGACACAGCAGAGAGATGGGTAGCATTTCTTTGTTGTAGTTATATTTATGACTCATAAAGACAGATCTAGACTTGTGCAAGTATATACATTCTAGTTTCCTCCCGTATGAGCTTTAACTGTGTTAAATAAACAATGGTGTTACAGCTCTTGATCCATGGGGATGAAATTGCTTAAGATACGGATGGCAATGGTTTTGAAATATGTAATGTTTTAAGTCACCAAGCCTGTGACTGGCTGAAAGGTTCTCACACTGCCTTTGCGCTGTCTCATATGTTTTCCCTCTTACAGTATAAACTGCTCAAGCACAGCTTCCCTTTTCCCTTTGAGACTCCTTCTCAGTCAGCCTAAATAAATGATTACTGACCTTTAGGACAATGGTATAAGGCTGGAAATGGTGGTGGCCCAACTACAGACAAAAAATATTGCTGCCTAGATAGAGCAGCTCAATGAAAAAAAGTTATTATATGCACATACTCCTGCTTTGAGTAAGGCCCACTGTATACTTCATTTCAGTAGTTTTAGTTTCCTTTTTGAAGCGTTGCTTTTTAATTCTTTTCTCTTTTAGTTTGGCAGCCTTGTAGCTACAGTCAATTCTCTCCACTCTTGCCCCAGGCCTATTAGAATAAGGGCAATTGATTTATGCATCAAAAGTCTGATAGTATATAGAAGGTCATTCATTGAGAACTAAGGAGCCTTTAAATAGTGGTGGTCATGCAAATTAGTGTGATTGCTGGCCCAGGTCCTGAAACAAATTAAGCTGAACTGAATAGAAACCAAACTATGAGAAACTTTGATTTTAAATAAGGTTTGAAAGTATACATTTTCATCCTGGTACCAGATTTTTTTTTTCATGTCACTATCATAAATTCTACCAGCTGGATGAAATTAATGAATGTGTATAATAGGGCTATAGAGATTGGTCGGGGAACGAGTTTCTGGTAATAGCATTGTTGGCAGAAAGACCGAAGCTTTCAGTTTTATCTTCATTGTTTTTTTAGACAACAAATGATTTTGAGATATACCTTATTATTAGTTTTTAATTCTCTCATACCTGCTTCCCTCATCCCTGAGACTAAGAGAAGGAACAATGAATGGAAGCTTTCTCTGGGGCCAGGATTTCTCTGACTTTGATTCTCTGTGCTAGTATGGCCAGAGTTTTGTTTTCTTTTTTAAATTGATATATATTTGACATATAACATTATGTAAACTTAAGATGTACATGTTAATTTGATAAATTTATATATTGCAATATGATTGTCATTGCCATGTTAAGTTGGCACTTGTACCAGGTCACATATCATTATTTCTTTTCTGTGGAGGAAATAATTACAATCTAGTTTCCTAGCAAGTTTGATGATTATAATACAATATTGTTGTCTATTTTCACGATACTGTACATTACATCTCCAGGACTTACTTATCTACAACTGTAAGTTGTGACTGGAATTATTTTTAAAGGTGCAATAGATTGTTTCCCTTAAAACTGGTCTTTCTCTGCCTTTGGCTGTTCTGTTCTGCCCCACCTCTTCCAACAATGGATACCTTGGGCAACTGACAGGGCGAAGCCAGAGAAGTTCTGGACTTGTGCTGTGAATAACAGGAAGTGGTGCAAGATACCTTTGGCTAATTCCTCTGAAGTCCCACCCCCCTCCATGAATTTCCTTGTCCTATTTCTACTCGGCAGTCACTGCCCAGGATCTCAAAGAGATGGTAACTGGATTTAGTGGGACTTCCCTAAATCCCAGAGTCATGATATTATTAAACTCTCATGATTCTACTTTCACTTATATAAAACCTTTATTCTCAAATTTAGGATTAAATTCATAAATAACATCAAGACAATATGTTAAATCAGTTATGCAGGATGTGGAAAAAAGACACAAAGCTCTCACTAGATGTATGTCTTCCTTAAATTGACTTTTAAATTCTGAAATATATACAGAAGAGTGTATATAATATAAATGTACAGTATACATCACAAAATGAACAGCAATGTACTCTCCACCCTGCCTGAGAAATAGAACATAATAATATGTCTGAGTTTCCCTGTCGTGCCTTTCAGAAGCAACCACTAGTCCTGAGTATTGTGTTATTAACTTCCTTACTTTTCTTTATGGTTTATCCCACATATGTATGTATGTATCCTTAAGTAAGAAATCACTTAATTTTGTGAACTTCTGAACTCTATATAATCTGAATTATACTATATGTATGCTTTCATGACTTGCTTTTTTTGCTCAGCACTGAGTTTCATCCATTTTTATTGTTATATAATGTTCTACTGTTTGACCTTAATTTTTATATTCATTCTCCTGATGATAGATATCTCAGTTATTAAAACATATATTATATATTAATATATTAATACTCCATTAAGATATTAAATAGAAAGTATCTAAACAAAATATTTTCAGATTTCCTTTATGCCTGAAATGGCCATCTGCAATTCCTAGTCAAGATTTTTCAACTATAATCTCTTAAAATTATTGATAATTATCATCAGCAAGAAACTTCATCATAAATTTGGCGACAGAGACTTTCTAACCATTTTTACAACAATATTATCTTAAGAATCTGGTAGCTATCATTTTCTTTCATTAACAAATGTAATATTATGGTTCTTGTTATTTTGTGGCAGTACAGAGGGAATTCTAATTCCGTTGAGGTTTTCACAAATTTGTAGATTGTTCAGGTATTATCATCATAGTTGTCATTTTGAAAGTATACTAAAGATGTGTTGCTAAAAGACACATCAGACACAGACATACAGAAATATCCTCTGTAGTGAGTTGAACATGCGTCCTCTCAAAATCTATGCATACCGGGGATATCATTATGAACTTGTTTGGAAACAGGGTCTTTGTAGATATAATTAAGATGAGGTCATCCTGGATGAGTGTAGGCAGTAAAACGAATGACTGGTGTCCTGATAAGGAGAGGACACAGAGAGACACACAGACAAACAGAGAAGGCCATGTGGCCACAGAGGCAGAGATTAGAGCAATGCAGCTACAAGCTAGAGTTATGTAAGGATTGCCAGAGTCACCAAAAGCTAAGAAGAGGCAAAGAAGAATTCTTCCCTAGAGGTTTCCAAGGGAGCATGGCCTTACCAACACCTTAATTCAGACTTGTAGGCTCTAGAACTGTGAGAGAATAAATTTCTGTTGTTTTAAGCTACCTAGTTTGTGATCATTTATGGCAGCCCTCAGAAACTAAAATACCCTCTGTGAATGAAGATGAATGAGATGTACCTCATGGAGTTTGTCTTCTAGGAGACACTCCCTGGTTTCCTGGCTTCCATACACTCAAGTAGCTGCATCTTGGTTTGTATACCATACTCCTTAGGCACCAGGATCCTGACCTCACCTCCAACCTCCACGAGTTGAATTGCTGTCCACCGTGGTCCATCTGCAGGTGGCTAATTGAATGGATGTCCGGTTGTAGAGCTCCTCTTGGGCTATACTCAGTGAGTCCAGGCAGTGCTAAGGGCAGGATGACATTTATAGAGTCTATTTTCTGCAAGGACTGTGAGGCCACCACTCACTGTGCATGAGCAGTTCTCCTTGGAATTCTGGAAAAGGCTGAATCCACATGGATGTGATTAGTTTGGTGGAAGTTCTGGCTGCCCCAGGTCCAGCTGACAGTATCCTCACACTGGTTAGGAAGCTCAGCTCTCATCCAGCAAGCCTCAGCTTATAACTGTAGAACAAAAGTTGCTTCCAGTGCTTGTTTACCTCTATGGGTTCTAGTTTTCCTGTTTCTGGCCTCTGAAGAAATCCTTACTGTTTAACAATTTTGCTACAGATTTTAAACATTTGAAATATTTTATTCAACATATTAACTTGTGCTCTACAGGAGTATTTTCCTTTTTTTTTTTTCAATATATGAAGTTTATTGTCAAATTGGTTTCCATACAACACCCAGTGCTCATCCCAAAAGGTGTCCTCCTCAATACCCATCACCCACCCTCCCCTCCCTCCCACCCCCATCAACCCTCTCTTGTGCTTTGGCTCTCTTCCACTCTAACCTCTTTTTTTTTTCCTTCCCCACCCCCATGGGTTTCTGTTAAGTTTCTCAGGATCCACATAAGAGTGAAACCATATGGTATCTGTCTTTCTCTGTATGGCTTATTTCACTTAGAATAACACTTTCCAGTTCCATCCATGTTGCTACAAAGGGCCATATTTCATTCTTTCTCATTGCCACGTAGTACTCCATTGTGTATATAAACCACAATTTCTTTATCCATCCATCAGTTGATGGACATTTCGGCTCTTTCCATAATTTGGCTATTGTTGAGAGTGCTGCTATAAACATTGGGGTACAAGTGCCCCTATGCATCAGTACTCCTGTATCCCTTGGGTAAATTCCTAGCAGTGCTATTGCTGAGTCATAGGGTAGGTCTATTTTTAATTTTTTGAGGAACCTCCACACTGTTTTCCAGAGTGGCTGCACCAATTTGCATTCCCGCCAACAGTGCAAGAGGGTTCCCGTTTCTCCACATCCTCTCCAGCATCTATAGTCTCCTGATTTGTTGATTTTGGCCACTCTGACTGGCGTGAGGTGGTATCTGAGTGTGGTTTTGATTTGTATTTCCCTGATGAGGAGTGACGTTGAGCATCTTTTCATGTGCCTGTTGTCCATCCGGATGTCTTCTTTAGAGAAGTGTCTATTCATGTTTTCTGCCCATTTCTTCACTGGGTTATTTGTTTTTCGGGTGTGGAGTTTGGTGAGCTCTTTATAGATTTTGGATACTAGCCCTTTGTCCAATATGTCATTTGCAAATATCTTTTCCCATTCCGTTGGTTGCCTTTTAGATTTGTTGGTTGTTTCCTTTGCTGTGCAGAAGCTTTTTATCTTCATAAGGTCCCAGTAATTCACATTTGCTTTTAATTCCCTTGCCTTTGGGGATGTGTTGAGTAAGAGATTGCTACAGCTGAGGTCAGAGAGGTCTTTTCCTGCTTTCTCCTCTAGGGTTTTGATGGTTTCCTGTCTCACATTCAGGTCCTTTATCCATTTTGAGTTTATTTTTGTGAATGGTGTGAGAAAGTGGTCTAGTTTCAACCTTCTGCATGTTGCTGTCCAGTTCTCCCAGCACCATTTGTTAAAGAGACTGTCTTTTTTCCATTGGATGTTCTTTCCTGCTTTGTCAAAGATGAGTTGGCCATACGTTTGTGGGTCAAGTTCTGGGGTTTCTATTCTATTCCATTGGTCTATGTGTCTGTTTTTGTGCCAATACCATGCTGTCTTGAGGATTACAGCTTTGTAGTAGAGGCTAAAGTCTGGGATTGTGATGCCTCCTGCTTTGGTCTTCTTCTTCAAAATTACTTTGGCTATTCGGGGCCTTTTGTGGTTCCATATGAATTTTAGGATTGCTTGTCCTAGTTTCGAGAAGAATGCAGGTGCAATTTTGATTGGGATTGCATTGAATGTGTAGATAGCTTTGGGTAGTATTGACATTTTGACAATATTTATTCTTCCAATTCATGAGCACAGAATGTTTTTCCATTTCATTATATCTTCTTCAATTTCCTTCATAAGCTTTCTATACTTTTCAGCATACAGATCTTTTACATCTTTGGTTAGATTTATTCCTAGGTATTTTATGCTTCTTGGTGCAATTGTGAATGGGGTCAGTTTCTTTATTTGTCTTTCTGTTGCTTCATTATTAGTGTATAAGAATGCAACTTATTTCTGTACATTGATTTTGTATCCTGCAACTATGCTGAAGTCATGTATCAGTTCTAGCAGACTTTTGGTGGAGTCTATCGGATTTTCCATGTATAATATCATGTCATCTGCGAAAAGTGAAAGCTTAACTTCATCTTTGCCAATTTTGATGCCTTTGATTTCCTTTTGTTGTGATTGCTGATGCTAGCACTTCCAACACTATGGTAAACAACAGCGGTGAGAGTGGGCATCCCTGTCGTGTTCCTGATCTCAGGGAAAAAGCTCTCAGTTTTTCCCCATTGAGGATGATGTTAGCTGTGGGCTTTTCATAAATGGCTTTTATGATCTTTAAGTATGTTCCTTCTATCCCGACTTTCTTGAGGGTTTTTATTAAGAAAGGTTGCTGGATTTTGTCAAAGGCCTTTTCTGCATCGATTGACAGGATCATATGGTTCTTATCTTTTCTTTTATTAATGTGATGTATCACATTGATCGATTTGCAAATGTTAAACCAGCCCTGCATCCCAGGAATGAATCCCACTTGATCATGGTGAATAATTCTTTTTATATGCTGTTGAATTCGATTTGCTAGTATCTTATTGAGAATTTTTGCATCCATATTCATCAGGGATATTGGCCTGTAGTTCTCTTTTTTTACTGGGTCTCTGTCTGGTTTAGGAATCAAAGTAATACTGGCTTCATAGAATGAGTCTGGAAGTTTTCCTTCCCTTTCTATTTTTTGGAATAGCTTGAGAAGGGTGGGTATTATCTCTGCTTTAAATGTCTGGTAGAACTCCCCTGGGAAGCCATCTGGTCCTGGACTCTTATTTGTTGGGAGATTTTTGATGACTGATTCAATTTCTTTGCTGGTTATGGGTCTGTTCAAGCTTTCTATTTCCTCCTGATTGAGTTTTGGAAGTGTGTAGGGGTTTAGGAATTTGTCCATTTCTTCCAGGTTGTCCAGTTTGTTGGCATATAATTTTTCATAGCATTCCCTGATAATTGCTTGTATCTCTGACGGATTGGTTGTAATCATTCCATTTTCATTCATGATTTTATCTATTTGGGTCATCTCCCTTTTCTTTTTGAGAAGCCTGGCTAGAGATTTATCAATTTTATTTTTTCAAAAAACCAACTCTTGGTTTCGTTGATCTGTTCTACAGTTTTTTTAGATTCTATATTGTTTATTTCTGCTCTGATCTTTATTATTTCTCTTCTTCTGCTGGGTTTCAGGTGTCTTTGCTGTTCTGCTTCTATTTCCTTTAGGTGTTCTGTTAGATTTTCTATTTGGGATTTTTCTTGTTTCTTGCGATAGGCCTGGATTGCAATGTATTTTCCTCTCAGGACTGCCTTCGCTGCGTCCCAAAGCGTTTGGATTGTTGTATTTTCATTTTCGTTTGTTTCCATTTATTTTTAAATTTCTTCTCGAATTGCCTGGTTGACCCATTCATTCTTTAGTAGGGTGTTCTTTAACCTCCATGCTTTTGGAGGTTTTCCAGACTTTTTCCTGTGGTTGATTTCAAGCTTCATAGCATTGTGGTCTGAAAGTATGCATGGTATGATCTCAATTCTTGTATACTTATGAAGGGCTGTTTTGTGACCCAGTATGTGATCTATCTTGGAGAATGTTCCATGTGCACTCGAGAAGAAAGTATATTCTGTTGCTTTGGGATGCAGGGTTCTAAATATATCTGTCAAGTCCATCTGATCCAATGTATCATTCAGGGCCCTTGTTCTTTATTGACCGTGTGTCTAGATGATCTATCCATTTCTGTAAACGGAGTGTTAAAGTCCCCTGCAATGACCACATTCTAATCAATAAGGTTGCTTATGTTTGTGAGTAATTATTTTATGTATTTGGGGGCTCCTGTATTCGGTGCATAGACATTTATAATTGTTATCTCTTCCTGATGGATAGACCCTGTGATTATTATAGAATGCCCTTCTTCCTCTCTTGTTACAGCCTTTAAAGTCTAGTTTGTCTGATACAAGTATGGCTACTCCAGCTTTCTTTTGACTTCCAGTGGCATGATAAATAGTTCTCCATCCTCTCACTCTCAATCTGAAGGTGTCCTCAGATCTAAAATGAGTCTCTTGTAGACAGCAAATAGATGGGTCTTGTTTTTTTTATCCATTCTGATACCCTATGTCTTTTGCTTGGCGCATTTAGTCCATTTACATTCAGTGTTATTATAAAAAGATATGGGTTTAGAGTCATTGTGATGTCCATAGGTTTCATGCTTGTAGTGATGTCTCTGGTACTTTGTCTCACAGGATCCCCCTTAGGATCTCTTGTAGGGCTGGTTTAGTGGTGACGAATTCCTTCAGTTTTTGTTTGTTTGGGAACACCTTTATCTCTCCTTCTATTCTAAATGACAGACTTGTTGGATAAAGGATTCTCGGCTGCATATTTTTTTCTGTTCATCACATTGAAGATCTCCTGCCATTCCTTTCTGGCCTGCCAAGTTTCAGTAGAGAGATCAGTCACGAGTCTTATAGGTCTCCCTTTATATGTTAGAGCACGTTTATCTCTAGCTGCTTTCAGAATTTTCTCTTTATCCTTGTATTTTGCCAGTTTCACTATGATATGTCGTGCAGAAGATCGATTCAAGTTACGTCTGAAGGGAGTTCTCTGTGCATCTTGGATTTCAATGCCTTTTTAAAAATATGGAATGCTTCACGAATTTGCATGTCATCCTTGCACAGGGGCCATGCTAATCTTCTCTGTATCGTTCCAATTTTAGTATATGTGCTGCCGAAGCGAGCACAGGAGTATTTTCTATGAACGGTTATTCTATCATTTTGGGGGGAATAGAACAAAGCTGACTTTTCTTTTATTCCAATCTAGGTCTTCATGTGTTGCTGTTCTCAGTTGCAGTATGTTGGTATATCCTGCTTGCAAAATCCGCTTGTGGAAGCATATGAAGCTTATTCCTGTGACTTATCATAACCTTATAATAACCACATTTGCAGAATCTTAAATCAGAATATATGATCTAAAAATATTACTATGTATTTATGGACTAAAGAATAGAATCTTGGAAATTTTAACTCTTATGGAACACTTCTATGTGCTTGTCAGCCATACAATAATTGCTCAGTAAATGTTAGCTATCACTGTTACTATTATTATTGTTGTTGTTCTTACCTATGCCAGGAGAGCTTTAGGTAAAACTAGGATGGAAAAAAAATGTTGGTTGTCATCCTCTCTTTCTTTTTTTATGTGGTGTCCCCTCTCTTAGGTCACTGAGCCTTCCAGTGAGATCTAATTCCCGGTACTGTCCTTGCAATGACCAGGGTCTGTACCTTCATCTTCTCCTCCCACTTCATCCTATTCTTCTTAAAATGTAAGTGCACATGCCTCATGTCCACTAGGCCTCTTTCCTTCTAAACTAATCTGAAATCAATAAAAGCCAAGTCTACTTAATGCTAACTGACCATGCAGTACTTAAATTTAACAGTACTCTTGAGTGTTCCAGTTAAGGAAGTGTTTAATATGACAGGTATAGCAATACAATAAAGCCCCTGTGTTGCGCATTTTCAGGTGGGAATAATTTTTAGTATCATGGAGGCATAATCCACAGAATATGAGCAAAGATTAGATAGGCTATGAAAAGATGATATATAATGATAATAATTATCATTATTATTTCCATTTTACAGATGAGAAAATTTTTTCTTAAATGTAAATGTTCAATTTGTCTTAGGTTCCACAAAAATTCAGCAGGAAGTATTTGCATCAGCCCTCTCTAAATACAGAGACTCTGATCTTACACACAAAGATAGTGAACATAAACTAGTGAGTAAGGTATGCATGGAACTCTGAACCTGGCACAAAGAACAATAGGGAAGAAAAAGCATAATAGCAGTGGTTAAGGTAGAGAGCCTTGAACAATAGAAAATGGGCTTCTAGAAATTCAGAGGGTGTTTAAGAAGCTGTTTATTAATATGCTATTAGCAAATAACGTCTTACTATGTAACAGCAAATGTGAAACCTAAGAATGATACAAGAGAGGCCCATTGTCACCACTGTGACTTTGAGCCGAGCCACAGGGGCTTGGAAAAATTTAGTTATTCCTTAAAGGAGGTATTAATTGTTACTTAAGAATCACATACTACTGAAGAAACACATGTATTATAATCTGTTAGCTGTTCATGTTCATTCCTTAATTCAATAGTCACCTATGTAGGTATGCCAGTTTACTAGACACTGTTGGGAATCCAAAGACAATAGAATTGACTTAAGCCTAGTAGTAGACTATACAGTATATAAATCAGATAAATATTTGGTAATTTTTTATACTTTACCCATGACATCATTCTGTGTATTAATGTATTTGATTACGTTTTTTAAAGAATTCCTTTCTATCGTTGTTAAGGGAGAGACATCTATGTAGATCTGGTTGTATCTGATCATAATATCTAAGTTTGGAATAACTCATGAATTAATCTACCAGTTACAATGATATCTGTAACAGGGAATGCCCCTGCTCTAAGCATAATCAGGTAACCTAATTTCATGTAGGCAGCTTCCTTTTTTGTTTGTAGGAATGTAGGCATTGGTTCTTTGTATTCCTTTTGAATGTTATTTCAAAAACTATTTGTATGCACCATTGGGTGCTCCATTATTCACGTGTTTTAGCCATACAAGCAAAGTTGTCACTAACCTTACAGCTACTGGGGGCTGTTGTGACTCTGGTCCTCTGAGCTTGATGAGCCAATTTGATTACAGAAGGGAAAGTAAAGGCTCCACTTCTCTACTCTCCTATCCTTCACCATAGTTGATCAAAGTCCCTTCTGCTGTACAATTTATCAACAGGGGGACTGGTTTACATGAAATTGTACAGTGAATGATTGAGAGGTCAGTCTCTGAAATTCAAGTCCTGGCTTTGAAACATACTAGCTGTGTTACCGTGGCAGGTTATGTCCCCTCTTTAAGCCTGGTTTTCCTTTTGTATGAATGTAGGTGCAATAGTATATCTTAAAGGATTGGAGTAAATATTAAATAGGATAATGCATGAAGAGTGGTAAAATACATTATCTGGTATTAGTTTAGTGTTAAATAAATGTTGATATGAAGATATGACCCATGTTGTCCAGTCTTATTAAGTAGTATAGCAATCTAAGCCTAAAAATGTACAAAAATCTAATATGCTCAATTTCTTTACATATATTTGATAAGCCCTTTGAAGGGCTTATCTACTACTAGGCTTAAGTGAATTCTATTGTCTTTGGATTCCTAACAGTGTCTAGTAAACTGGCATACCTACATAGGTGGCTATTGAATTAAGGAATGAACATGAACAGCTAACAGATTATAATACATGTGTTTCTTCAGTAGTATGTGATTCTTGAAGATATTTCAAGAGGACACATAGCCTTTAGCAATACTTCTTAAACCCCTTTTTCTCTCATATCCACTCTCAGTTACTTGACTCTCCTTAAGCTCCTTCGTCAGCCATAAACAAAGAACTTCTCTTCTTTTCAGTCTTTTTATCCCAACTCTGAATCACAAAATCCCAAGAGAAGACACTTCTCTGGGAGATCTAGGGAAGAAATTGAGTGGGCGAAATAAAAATTCTCTTAGTGGTTGTTAACCATTCACTGTATAATGGTGGTAAAATGGCCAGCACACTAACATACAAAAATCACTTTTTCCCTTTTACCAATTCTGATGCTCTTTTAAAAATTATCATTCGTTCACACGTTGTTGTAAGTTTCCATAGCCACATAATTGGATTACTGACCTAATTCATAGGAATGGCAGTTTGGATGGTCAGGAGGGCAGGTAATTTTGGAGCAGAATGCTCCAAATGCTCAGTAGTAATAACAAAAACACCATTTGGTGTTGGGAAAATAGGACAGCTATGTGAAAAAGAATGAAACTGGACCACTTTCTTACACCATACACAAAAATAAACTCAAAATGGATTAAAAACCTAAATGTGAGGCCTGAAAACATAAAAATCCTAGAAAAGAGCACAGGCAGAATTTCTCTGACATTGGCTATAGCAACATTTTTCTAAATTAGTCTCCTGTGGCAAAAGAAACAAAAGGAAAAATAAACTGTTGGGACTACATCAAAATAAAAAGCTTTTGTACAGCAAAGGAAATAATCAATGAAGCTAAAATACAACCTACTGAATGAGAGAATATATTTGCAAATGACATATCTGATAAAGGGTTAGTATCAAAAATATATAAAAAACTTAGACAACTCAACACCCAAAAATAAAATAATCCAATTAAAAATGGGCAGAAGACATGAACAGACATTTCTTCAAAGAAGACATACAGATGGCCAACAGACACATGAAAAGATGCTATACATCACTAATCGTTAGGGAAATGCATATCAAAATCACAGTGAGATATCACCTCACACCTGTCAGAATGGCTAAAATCAAAAACACAAGAAACAATAAATATCGGCAAGGATGTGGGGAAAAAGAAACCCTAGTGCACTGTTGGTAGGAATGCAAACTGGTGCAGACACTGTGGAAAACAGTATAGATGTTCTTCAAAAGATTAACAATAGAATTGCCATATGATGTAGTAATTCCACTAGTAGGTATTTACCCAAAGAATAAGAAAACAATAATTGGAAAAGATATATCCACCCCTATGTTTATTGCAGCATCATTTACAATAGCCAAATTGTGGAAGCAGCCCAAGTGTCCATCGATACATAGATGGATCAAGAAGATGCGGGGGGTGTGTGTGTGTGTGTGTGTGTGTGTGTATGTGTGTGTGTGTGTGTGTGTGTGTGTGTGTGTAATGGAATATTACTCAGCCATAAGGAGAATGAGATCTTACCATTTGCAACAACATGGATGGATCTAAAAAGTATAATGCCAAGTGAAATTAAGTCAGTCAGAGAAAGACAAACACTATATGATTTGACTGATATGTGGAACTTAAGAAACAAAACAAATGAACAAAGAAAAAACAGGCAAACCACGAAACAGACTCTTAATTATATAGAGAACAAACTGGTGGTTACCAGAGGGGAGATGGATGGGGGAATTGATGAAATAGATGAAAGGAATTAAGAGTACGCTTATCATTATGGTCACTAAGTAATGTATAGAATTGTTGAATCACCATATTGTACACCTGAAACTAATAGAACACTGTATATTAACTATACTTGAATTAAAAATTTAAAAATAACACAATTTAAAGCATTATGTACATTTGAACTGCACTTTACACTTTTATGAGTGTTTTCACATAAATTACCTTATATGATTCCCCACAAAAATATCATGTGAAGTTGGTGGAGTTTGGATAATTGTTTTCCTTATAATAAATGAGCATATTGAACCAAAGGGGACTGGTATCATGTGAGGGCTTCAGACAATCAGAGTCAGATGAGAGCCCTGGTCACCTAGAATGAAGGTGGATAGGCGGCACAGGAAGGGAGGGCCCCTTTAAGAATTTGCTCTGCCATGGCCCTCAGGAAGAGTTCATCCCATTTGGAACTGATGACTTAGCTTGTTGATTCTTACAATATATGCTTCCAGTCAATTTGTGGACATCTTAGATGTCAGCACCATAATAGAATTTTATCTGCAAAACTCATTAGTCTATGACAGAAAATTCTATTAACATTTGCCCTTCTTCTACTGTGATGTAAAAAAACCACAAATGAGTTAATCAAACAAAACCTCTTTTTTTTAAAGAAACAGGAAAGAGTTTCTTAGGTTGATTTTTAATAACTAAGGATTGTTTAAATATGTCTGTTGTGGTTTTAGAGTACAAGGACACCACAGTCAAGTGAGACCTTTTATCCCCCAGTAGAGAGCAATGGTACATTTTATTCAATACATTAAATTACATAGACGTTAGCCACAACATGTTGGTTCAGCTTCTCAGGAAATGAAAATCAAAACCATCTGTGTGGACAGCCACTCCACATCACCATAGAACACACTATAATGTGTTCACTGCATCTCGGCTCCAAAACCTCACTTCATTAGAATGACATTATTGTTAGTTTTTTGAAAGTCACTTTAATATGCATATAAAAAATCCAAATCAAGAAATCAAGAGATTTTTGAATCCAGATTTCAGCAGCAATATTCTCTAGTTGCTTTGATTTTGCCTCGTGTTTGATAAATTTTGAAGTTGCCATGGGATATATATCTTCAAAGACTGACATATGGCCCAAATACCTAGCATTAGAGCCTGGCATATAGCAGGTATTCAAAAAATATTCATTGAATTAATGTAACAGCAATAGATCAACTATCAATTTAATAACATACTTGGGCAAAAAGAAACTTAGTAGTAAATATCTCCATTGAATGCAGATGCATGATGATTTACAAAATGCAAGAAAAAATAGTAATTTGGAACCTAGAAAAAGCAGAAAGTTGTTCTAGGAGAGGTAGGTATAAGTGTACTGGAAGTCTGAAGGACAAAGTTTATTTTCAGGCAGAGGGAATATCTAGTTTTTTACTATAATTATCTGGAGGGACTATTAAAATGCACTCTCTTTGAGAGCTCCACAGTACCTGAGTAGAAGTGGCTTGGTATTGACAATCTGGTTGGAAAGAAGATGAGTGAGCAACTAAGGGACTTGCTCTAAAAATGCATCTGTTTAGGCAGCACACTGATTTTCTTTAGCTTGTATGTTTATTTGGGAGGGCCTGGATTGGAATGAGGGTGAAGAGGTGTTGTTGATGGTGATTATGTAGAATTAAACATTTTTCCACTTTGGAAAATTTATGAATTTAGTAATTTATGTCTAGATGTGTATCTTTGTCTAGTCTCTATTTGCTGGTCTACCTCTCTTTGTCTTTCTTTGCTTGCTAATAATATATTCAAATTGTTGTCTGTCTTTATTGAAAATAACCTCTGTTTACATTAATTCTATGCTAGTATACTTCATCAGTCTCTTTCATATTCAGGGAATTTCCTGAGGGAGGATCTTCATCTTAGTTCATCTCCATATCCACAGCACTGACATTTAGGTTGGCTTTTAGTAGGTGTGAAAGAAAGTTATTAATTGAAATGAATGCCCTTGAAAAGCATAGATGGGAGAGTTCATTCTTTTCAGGGCACTCACATATCAAGCCATCTTTCGTTTTGTAGACAGCGTGATGAAGCGTGATTAGAAGTTCAAGCTGGAGTCATAAATAAAAGTCAGAAGAGAAGGTGAGCTAGAATCCAGAGGGTTCAAGTCCCAGTCATGTATTCTGCATTATATTCTCCAAGTTCTACCAAAAGTCACATGGATATTCCTTGCATATGTATATATCCTTTGTGAGCTTGCGAATTGGGGCTGTTTTATTATTATTTCAAACTTCTAAAAATCAGACACGCCCTTTAAACTGATTTTTTTGAGGTCAGTTTTGATCTTTCTTTGAGTTAGTCACAATCACCTTGTGACTATTGTCACAAGCATGTGTAGGATGGCTGGTGGGGGAAGGTGTGCACTTGCCTCCATGTAATTACATACTATGGAGCCTCATCATTTCTGGTTCTTTAATCTAAATTTTGTAACCAACTCCTTTTGAATTGGATCTTCAATACAGCCAGGCCAATCCTACAGCTTCAAAAACAAAGTCATTTTTAAGCTATTTGAACATGGAAAAAAATCTGAACGATTTCTGAAAGCACAAAGCAGGTATTTTCTTCAAACACAAGTAACTGAAATAACTGAAGAGATTTAGTTCAAATTGCAAATAAATTCGCCTTTGGATTGAGACAAGGCAAGAGAAATATCAGACCTAAAGGTCAAAAGGGACATTTTGGAGTAAGTTATAAACAGAAAATAGGGATTTAGAATGGAAAAGCTGAACTCAACAATAAGATGGGGTCATGACACCTTGGTAAGTATTTTTTATTATTTTTTTAAACTCACTGTGTTAACCCAGGACTTTATTTCCACTGACTCTAATTGAGAGTATTTCAGTGGGGTTTTTTCTGTGTGTGTGTGTGTGTGTGTGTGTGTGTGCTAAAAGACCAGAGAATAAGGGAATAATACTTTATGTCTTCGTTCAGAGAAATTTAAAGCATATAGAAATCTTAGGCCAGGTCTCACCTCTGAGAGCATGGTGGTGCTCTATTCCCTAATGATCTCTATTCCCTGCCTTTCCCAGAACACTTATTCCAAAATTTACTATTTCTTAGTGTGATTAGTGTGTAGCTGGTATGGTCTCAAATTTCCTAGGAAGAAATAACTGTTTCGGTTAGTGCCCAATTTTTTCCAGCTTCAAACAGTTTTGATGTAAGTAAATCAAAATTGCAAATTTGAAAGCAGATAAGATGATTAGATGTGCCTGTCCATAAATAATTAGCAAGAGCACATTTATGATTTATTGGTAAGTACAAGGGCAATTGGAATTATTCCTGGTATTCTGCAGTAGTATGCTGAAGTTAAATTTTGTATTTTCTGGAGCTGCAAAACCCTGTAGTATGCTATCCATCATTATTTTAAATGAGTTTACTGAGTGACAGTCCTCTGATTAGGGATTTGTTCTCATTTCAGCTGATGCTGTATTAAAATATACTTTTTTACCAGCTACTCATAAAGCGTTCCTAAAGCCAATGATCAGTGTAAAAAAAAGATTTAGAACATAAAAAGAATATTTGTTGACTGAGTGAATAAAGAGGGTTGGGTTGGAACATACAGTAAGTTCACTATTCTTCCAACTCATCGAGTCTATACTATGTCAGGATTATACTTTATATACTGTCACTGGGAGTGGTGTACCTCCTCTCACATTACAGTCATTTGCCACTCCTGCCAAACTGACCAGTCTCATCTGCTGACATTCCCACAACTGCACTCTAGAATGGTTCTAGTAGCAACAAGTGGCTTGCCTTTCTGGAACCTGTCTCCACACCTGTACCCTTGCTGTTCCTTCTCTGCCTGAAGTATCCTACCCATTAATCTCTTGGGAAAGTCTTACTCAGCTTTGAGTCAGGATCCAAGTGCTACTTCTTATGTAAGGATTTAGCTGCATGTCCTGGATAATTGGACACTGTCTTTTAAACACCTAGCATAGATAGAAAAGGCAACATTCTGATTATATTTACTGGTTGGTTTGCATGTCTGGTTCCTCAGTGGACTGAAAGATCTTTAAGGGCAGGTGCCTTGTATGTCTGCATTTTTGTAAATCTAGCACCTGATAAGAGCGTTTTTCACATGTTATGTGCTCTTAAAGTATTTACTGAGTGAACAAGTATATTCTTTAGTATTGATCATAAACATGACTTTATACTACCTATATATCTTATTAGATTTCTCAAGCCTATTCCTTTCAGGTGTAATTTTCTTTACGGAAGTGACATATACCAAAAAACATATGGTTAATTTTGTGAATTTCATAAAATTTTAGATCCATACTGAATTGCTAATATATTAGCTGCTAGCCACAAGTAGCTATTTAAATTTAAGTCAATGAAAATTAAATAAAATTGAAAATTCAGTTCCTCAATAGCATCAGGCACATTTTAAGTGTTCAATAGTCACATGTGGCTGGTGGCCACCATATTGGACAGTGCAGACAGAGAATGTTTCTACTATTGCAAAAAATTCTATTGCATGGTGCTACCTTAGAGAAATTGGCTGTCTTTGGTAATGTTTCAAATTCTTCTGTATAGTAAATAAATCACATTCAAACTAATTACCTTTGAAAAACTGGATACCAATATAGCCAGGTTATTTAAATAGACTTAAAAATGTTATACTTTCTGGGATAACCAGACATTTTACAAATATTTTAAATAGTCTATCTTTATTATTTTTTAAATATTTTTTAATGTTTATTTATTTTTGAGACAGAGAGAGACAGAGCATGAAGGGGGAGGGGCAGAGAGAGAGGGAGACACAGAATCTGAAGCAGGCTCCAGGCTCTGAGCTGTCAGCACAGAGCCTGACGTGGGGCTTGAACTCACAGACCATGAGATCATGACCTGAGCCGAAGGTGGATGCTTAACCAACAGAGCCACCCAGGCGCCCCTAAATAGTCTATCTTTAAATGTAAAAGGTGTTCAGTACATAAAATATTGAAACTGATGAATCAACATAATGACTGACCAAGATATACTATTTTATTAACTCCTCTTCCTGAGCCACCAATAAAATCATAGCCCCCAAAAAGTTTTAAGTGTTATAACTCTACAACATGAAGAGAGCAGGGCAAAGATCATTAGTGGACAAGGGGACTCAAGAAATTTATGGAATATAGAAAACTGATGAAGCAAACTGGGGAGAGCAGTAGCCTATACTATACTACACAGGGATGGGGACAAGTCTCCAGTCTCTATACTTAGAAACAGTAAATACAAAGGAAGTCAGAAATGAGTAGTGCAATCAAACAAAGACTTATAAAAGTCTTCTACAGCTTGGCACAATTAAGGAAAAATTATTTATATCTGTGTCATCGAGACATTTTAGAACATCGGGGATAAAGAGAATATGGAGAAAGATAGAAAGGGGTACAACAAAATAACAAGCAGCAGCCTGGCAGAAGCCTTTCATTAGCAACACTAGGTAATGGAAGATAATGGAGTAAGGCTCTTGAGTTTTTTTTGTCCACTAGGTATGAGGGCAGAATAAAGACATTTCAGACATGTCTCTTTCACATTTACCTACTATACACCCTTTCTTAGGAAGTTACTAGAGGATGTTTTTACCAAAAGAAGGGAGTGATGAATAAGACATAGGTTTTTATGATGGACTATTGCTTCCCATTTTTCACATCTTCTCTGTCAACATAAACATTTATGCCTTTGCCAAGTGAATGCTTGTCTCCCATTAGAGTAGGTGGAATTACATTCCCTTACTATTTTGATGTTGGGGTTGGCCATGTGATTTGTTTTGGCTAATGGAACATAAGTGGATGCAACATGAGCAGACACTTTAAACATGCTTATTTGGCTTCTCTCTCTCTCTCTCTCTCTCTCTCTCTCTCTCTCTCTCTCCTCTGCCATCTTCCATGAGAAAAGCATGCCCTACATAACTGCTGGCATTTCAACTCATAGTCTGAGGCAGAGTAAGAACAATAAATGTTTGTTGTTACCACTGAGATTTTTGGGTTGCTTTTGCAGCATTATGGCTACACAGAATTTTTTTGTAGCAATAACTGATTTACAAGATTTCAGAATAATTAATTTAATCTATGAGAGTAGTGACATTTCTATTCTGGAGAACAATTGTGCAGCAGACCTAAAAGCAAATGAGGACTAATGGCTCTGGGGCAGGGTATTGGGGGCAGAGTGGAGATCTACGAGAAATAAGAAAAATAGAACAGAAGGTATGATTGAGACCTTGGGATATAGTAAAGGTAACTGGAAGAGCACAAAAATGAGAAATCCATTGGTAGAAGCACAGTAATCATGACACTAAACTCTGTAGAAATGGTATCTTTATCCTATCACATTATTAGCTTTGTAGTGAACCATATTTACATAGATGTGATTAATTTAGCTCCATTTATAGTTTTTTCTAAAGATATATACATATATCTAAACTCACCATATTGCATACATTAAACACATACAGCTTTTTTATGTCAATCATACCTCAATAAAGTGTTTTAATAAAAAAAAGAAATGAGAAAGAGCAAAAAAAAAAAAAGCAGAGAAAAAAAACACAATAAACAGACAAAAAAAAAAAGCTAACAGTGGTCAGTGTTCTGTACGTCACCAAAACCAGCTTCCTGAACTAGAATGACCAAAAACCTAGGCCTAGTCAGAGACTTGTATAGGTTCGTGGGATTCCATAAAAATGGCTCTTTATGTGGTCATAGCAAGAAATGGATCTATCATAGCTAGGGACAAAACATAATGGTTTCCTCACTTTTTGGCCTCAAGAACCCTTTACTCTTTATAAAATAAAAAGGAAGGATCCCAAAGGGTTTTTTGTTTATGTGGGTTATAGCGAGTGACATTTAACTTAGTAGAATTTTTTTTTAAAGGTTTTTTTTTTGTTTTAACGTTTATTTATTTTTGAGACAGAGAGAGATAGAGCATGAACGGGGGAGGGTCAGAGAGAGAGGGAGGCACAGAATCTGAAACAGGCTCCAGGCTCTGAGCAGTCAGCACAGAGCCCGACGCGGGGCTCGAGCTCACATACCGCAAGATGGTGACCTGAGCCGAAGTCGGACGCTTAACCGACTGAGCCACCCAGGCGCCCCTAACTTATTAGAATTTAAAGTACCTAAATGATACTTCAATGGCCTTTTCATTTCTAGTTTGAAGACTGTAAAATTTTTTACTTTTAAAGAGCTCATAAGTCTACACTTAAAATATTCAATTCTTTTTTTCTAAACTCTGGATAATTTGTCTCAAAATAATGCCACCACTTAACCGGCATCATGATATTATATGAAAATGTCCTGTTGCATAAGACATAATAAGGTACATTATTTGCATCTATAAATTTGAAAGGAAGATAGCTTTCATTATCATGAGAAATTTTCATTTCTCATTTATAGTTTTGCTCAGTTTCTTTGCCATAGATTCCATCTTCCATGAGCCAGAGAGCTTGCTATATCCAGTTCTGTATCTTTAAATGCAGAGGTTTCAGCTGTGGGTCAAGAAAGCAGTTGTTTCATCTTTCTTTTTCAGCCAACAATCCATTTTGCTTGTGTTGGCATTATTCAGCATGGGGGGGGGGAATCCAGGTGCCAGGCATGGCTCCAGGACCTCAGAGAAGGGAACTGAGAAGCCCCTCCATTTATTCCTTTTCTCTGAAGAGTATCTTTTAACATTTCTTGTCAGGCAGATCTATTGGTGACAAATTATTTCGATTTTTGTTTTTCTGTAAAAGTTTATTTTTCCTTCATTCTGAAAGATAATTTTGCTGGATACATAATTCTAGGTTGGTGGTTATGCTCTTTCTTGCTTGCATTATTTCTGAAGGGAAGTCTGATATAATTCTTCTCCTTGCTCCTCTATAAAAAAGGGCATTTCTCCCATATCTGGCTTGCTTCAAGATTCTCTTTGTCTTTGATTTTCTGCACTTTCAATATGATATGCCTAAGTGTAGAGTTTTAGTGTTCTCTGAGCTTCCTGGATCTATGGTTTGGTTTCTGTCATAATATTGCTTTTCACTGTGAAAACTTTTTACAATCAGATTTAAGTCTTAAAAACATAACATACACAACTCATATATTTTAAAAATAACTATGGCACTATGGCACTTTCAAAACCAATAATACTCTATAATATCTTTTAGTATTTAACATTTTAAAAATATTTTAAATGAACCCCTTCATGTAAATATCTACATTAATACCTAATTTTCTTTCTTATTTCTTAAAAGAAAAAAAAAGGTCCAAACTCTCACAGTAGTTAAGTTTGGGTCAACACTTTCATCTATTTTGAAACAACCAAAAAAAAAAAAAAAATCCCCCAGACTGAAATGTAAGCTTAATTTAGTTGCAAAAGAGCAAAAGAAACATTTTGCTGTTCTTGTGTGGCAAAATTCAAAAATTCATTAAAATCAAGTTATCCTTTTGGTTTTAAATACATGATTGTTTTAATGTTGCAATAGTTGGATGATGAGCGCTCATGGGAGCAGGTATCAGGATGGGAAGAGGTCAGCTCTTGTTCAGGTCTGTTCAAAGGGAAGTCCCCTCTCTGAGCCTTGGTTTTCTGTCTGTAAAATATGCATAATGTCTGTTCTGATTGCTTCATGGAGAAAAAAAAGGACAATTCCAGATTTTTTGGAGCTGGAATAGCCCTGAGGAGATCATTTTGTCCTTTTTGATGAGAAGACATAGGCAAAAGAGGGTTGAGAAACTTGCTCAAGGTCAAATATCAAGGGAACACATAGAATCACTGTATTTACACTTGGCATTGACAGTACAAAGCTAATATTTTTATTTTTATAACCTTAGTGAGTCCTGTGTAAACTCATTATAACAGTATGAGCCTTGTGGGCCACTTACATTATAATAACATATTTCTGGGACAGAAATCTCCTGCTGGTATGGAAAACGTCTGCTTTTTAAGTGGGATCAATCTCCATCTCCATAAGCTGTACAATAACTGCATTATCAGTTCCTACATCTTGCCTTTTTTTGACAGTTACACCAAGCTCTTTTTCATAATATTTAAAAGCTGAGTCAGCAATCTGGGTTGAAACTTAAAGAAGTGGGAGTCAGCAAGATGGATAAGAAGGGTATCCTGGACATAACAGCCCCAAATGGTTAAAGGAACTGAGATGCAAAAAAGTGGTATTTTCATGATGCTGTAAGTGATTTGCTATTGGACTCATCCTCTTCTATCTGTGCTCTCCTTTCCAAAGGCACAAGGAAGAAGCTGGTGGTGGATGGGGCAGGGAGCATCCTTGATTTCTTGCCCTTCTCACATTTATTAGAAGTCCTACTGATTCTACTAATGATTCCAACATGTGCTCCCTTGTGCTGTCAATTTTGCCACAGTCTTAGCTCAGGCCATTATCACTTCTGCTCAAATAACTAGTTACTAGATTACAATTATCCTCCTAACTGGCTCACTGCCCTCACCCAATTCACTCTCTATACTTGGGCTGAGTGATCTTTGTAAAACACAAACATCCTTATGTTTCTCAGCCACTTAAATGTTTTTAACCTAAGGATAAAGTCCAAATTCTTCAGCATGGCATTTAAGGCTGGTTCCCAGTGCCCACTCTGGCCTCATCCCGTGATCTTGCCCTCGGAGCATTCACACTGTTCTAGTTTACTGGCCTTTGCAAAGTCACTGGCTCTTCCAGTAATACCTCCTTGTCCTCCCCTTCTCCTCACCTAGCTAATGAGAAATTAACCTTTTCTCTCCTTCCATCCCTCTTTTCCTCCCTCCTGCACTTTCTTCATTCCACAAATATTTATTGAGAGTCTTCTATGTGCCAGTCACTGAAGATGCATTAGTGAGCAAAACAGGCAAAAATTCTGCCCTTATAGACCTTACATCCATGTGTGTGTTGGGGGTGACAGAAAATAAGTGTAGTATGTAATAAATAATACCCTATGTTAGAAAATGATAAGTGCTGTGGAGAAACATTAAGCTGTAAACGGAAGAGAGGGGATGCAGGGAGAGATGTCATTTTAAATGGAGTGGTCACATGGGTCCCACATAGAAGATGACATTTCCACAAAGAACTCCATGACGTAAAGAAGAAATGTGGTTACTTGGAGGCAGGATGTTCACTTTTGAGCATATGGATACCCAGTTGATCCAACATTTGTTAGACACACAATCCTTTCTCTATTAAATTGTCCTCGCAATCTTGGGGCGCCTGGGTGGCGCAGTCGGTTAAGCGTCCGACTTCAGCCAGGTCACGATCTCGCGGTCCGTGAGTTTGAGCCCCGCGTCAGGCTCTGGGCTGATGGCTCGGAGCCTGGAGCCTGTTTCCGATTCTGTGTCTCCCTCTCTCTCTGCCCCTCCCCCGTTCATGCTCTGTCTCTCTCTGTCCCAAAAAAAAAAAAAAAAAAAAAAAAACGTTGAAAAAAAAAAATTAAAAAAAAAAAAATTGTCCTCGCAATCTTGTTAAAATATCATTTGGTCATTTTTCGATGTGGGATCTAGTTCTATGTTCTCTATTCTGTTGCATTGATCTTTGTGTTTAACTTCTCTCTTCATTCATACTGCACTGTCTTAATTATTATAGCTATACAGTGAGTTGTAAAATTAGTTAACATGATTCCCTCAGTTTATTCTTCTTTTTCAAAATTGATTTAGCTATTCTATATTCTTTGCCTTCTTAAATAAATTTTAGAATAAACATTTCTATACCTTAAAAACAATCTTGCTGCAATTTTGAATTCCATTAAATCTCTAGATTCGTTTGGGAGATATTTGACATTGTTAGTATATTTATTCTTCCAATCCATGAAAACTGTTTTTATATTTTTTTAGGTCTTTGATTTCTTTCATCAGCTTTTTGTAATTGTCAGCATATAGACTCTGTCATGTTTTAGATTTACCTAAATATCTTCTTGGAGCTATAATAAATTAAATATACATGTATTTAATTTACATATATAAATTACATATATTCAATTACATAAATTACGTATATGAAAGTTTTAGTTTCCAATTGTTCCTTGCTACTATATAGAATATATTGATTTTTGCCTTGTTGACCTTGTATCCTGCTATCTTGCTAAAGTTACTTATTAGCTTTAGGAGATGTTCTGTTTTTAGAATCTTTGGAATTTCCTACATATATAATCATGTCATTGTAGAATAAAAACAATTTTATTTCTTCCTTTATAATGTGTTTGCCTTTTGTTTCTTTTTCTTGCCTTACTATGAACACAGTGTGTGGTGATAACTGATATCCTTCCTTTGTTCCCCATCTTAAGGGGAAATTATTCAGTCTTTTACTATTAAATATATTAGCTGTAGGTTTTTGTGATACCCTTTTTTGGGTTGGAAAAATTCCCTTCTATTCTCTGTTTGCTGAAAGGCTTTAT
Organism: Panthera uncia; assembly: GCF_023721935.1. Taxonomy (NCBI): domain Eukaryota; kingdom Metazoa; phylum Chordata; class Mammalia; order Carnivora; family Felidae; genus Panthera; species Panthera uncia. The sequence continues at coordinate 95,714,254 of NC_064816.1, read as the reverse complement.
CAGGAATCAAGGTTGAATTTTATCAAAAGCCTTTTCTTTATCAATTGATATGATCATGTGTTTTTTCTTTTTTGTATTATTAATATAGATTACATTGATTGATTTTCAGACATTAAAACTTCAGCCTTATGGTCTCAGTTTAAAATCCACTTGTTTATGCTGTATTTTTCTTTTTACATATTGATAGATTTGATTTGCTAATATTTTGTTGAGGATTTTTGTATCCATGTTTATGAGAAGCTAACTTTGGCAAGCCATTTAATATTTCAGAGTTTTAGGTTCATTAGTTCTAAAAATTAATCTTTTTGTCCCTACTTATGTCACAGGGTAATTGTGGAGACGAAATAGAGACCAGTAAAATGATAGCATTCTTTAATATGTATAGTGAGTGCTACATAAATGCAAAGAATGAGAATGGGTACTTCAGTCTTTGCTTTGCTTCCTCAGCTAAACAGCAAGCCCCATTTTGTAGTCTCCTTAGATGCAGACTCTCCTTTTGCAGAAAGAATGCTCTGGGAATGCGTATGTCAACTCAGCAAATCTAGGATATTAGGGCAGGTCACTCGGATCTTGGGGAATTGGTGAGAAGAGCTTGGGAACTCCTGGGAGACCAGGAATAACACTCCCAAGTAAGGAGAGGATATAGTGGGCCAGCTTGGCCTTTAGAATGTGATGTCCCTATTAACACAGGAAATTTACATGGGGGTAGGAGAAAGGTGGGATGTACCTGTTGTGGTACTCTGGCTGGCTCTCATCAGGGAAGAAAACAGCCAACGCATCACTGGGTGCTGTCTCTCAAACACCTCTAGCCTCGTCTCTGTAAACTTGTTTCAAGGCCTTAATTAGAAGAGACTGTAAAAATTAAAAAAAAAAAAAAAAAAAAAAAAAGACCAGGGTTTGATTTGGGCCCGTGAAAAGAGTTCAATCACCATGGGAGTGTGGACAGGATTTGGGACAGTGATAGGAACTACTCATACCAAAGAAACCTCTACCACCAAAATCAAAGCATTTATAAAAATCAATACAGATGAATCAAATCCTCTAGGACTTCTACCACTGTAGCTGAGGGGACCCTAGTGGCTGCCACAGCAACCTTGTCTAATGCTCCTCTACAAGCAGTGTTAAAAAGTGGTAAAATTTCTGTTATATTGGCAAGTTTGTTTGTTGGTTATTATGATTCTTTCTCCATCTAAAATGATCCTAAATTGGTACCCAGATACTTGTGCCAGGAACAAGGGAATTACCAATTCCCTTGGTAATTTAGATGGGAGGGCTGGTGTAAAATCTTGCAACATCATTATTTCCAGCATCACTGGAAATTTAAAATCCAATGTTATTATAAATAAGAATAATCAATTCAATGATGCAGTAAATTAATTCTCAATCTTGTAGAATAAAGTAAAACAAGATACAAATATGTAAAGTTAGGTCCTTCAAAGTTTACATGGAGTATGCCCCTTTCTAGATGAAAATAAAAGATCAGTGTTTGCTTCCTAATAATTTTATAATTGCTATTGTTTTGGAAAGAATTTTTGTAGCTTCTTTTAACAGTATTCCTTTGGTAGAAAAAATTTATCTCCTCCATTTCATGGAAGACCTAAAGATTTATATTAGGCTATTTAGACAAGGGAGTTTTGAGAAGAGGATTTGCATGTTACCTAATTTCTCTCTATTATTAGCTGGAATCTATACATATTTTTAGCTATCTTTCCTTTTTAATCATTCCTATCTTCTTATATCTCTCTCTTTTTCATTCAGTTTTATCTATTTCTTTTGCACATTGGCAAAACAGATACAGCTATTTCTCCGTTCCATACCATTTCTCTGAGAACCCAGGAGGGTTCTAATAATGGAGGCAGCATGACTGAATTGACTGAGCAGAATTTAATAGAAGAGATGTTTTCAGATTCACTTCATATGAGAATGCCAACCCTCATACAACCAAGAAATCTTTTGTTAAAAATTCTAAATACATAAGCAACTTGGTCATTTTCTAGCTGTAAAGGGTAGTATGGCTTCTTCAGTACCAAATGGGTGTGGAGGACTGCATTCCCTGAGGTCTACTCCTTTGCAAAGCAATGCCCTCCTGGAGGAGGTCGTTGTTTAAAGGAACCAGGGGCCCCTGAGGGAACCCTTGGGATGTCAGATCTACCACAGCTCTTATGAGATGTGAGGGGGTCCAGCTAGCTCTTGACAACTCACTAAGTGCAGACTGAGTAACAGAGGCAGAGTGAGCACTAAATTCCTCCTGCACTTTTCTTTGGAACTATAGGAAATGTGGTAGAATGTGCAAACAAGGTTTTTAAAATACAGGTAAACTGGAGAGAGCTCAGAGGAGAACAAAAAACAATTACAAAGGGCTTGTACAAGTCACCCTCTGGAAAATAGGTGCAGAGCACTGGGTATTTCACTTGAGAGGAAAAAAATGGAAATGAGACATAATAACAGTCTATAAACACACAGAAGGCGGTTAAATAAAAGAGATCCAGATTGCCCTCATTAGTCAGCAATGGGCTTAAGCCTTAGGAGAGTCACAAAATGTAAGATATTTGAAATCAATTATCTTCTAGAGGCTCAAAGATAGAAAATAATTCCAGCAGTTCTCTAATCAAATTAGCAAAATTAGAAATTACACATTTAGGGATGGATATTTTCAACATACACAAGATAAAGAATATTTATGTTTATGGCTCAAGCCTAATGTACCCATATGAGTGAATAGGCATTGTGTTGACAAAAACTCCAATTTGGAGGAAGGGGAAACACAAACTCATCATCCACGGGGATGATTTAAAATCTTAGAGGCATAGGGAGTAAGACAGTTAAAACATAAGCCAGGCATATTTACATATTAGTACAAACTACTCAAATATAAGGTTAAAAAACCAGAGGGAACTAAACAGCATGGAAATCATTATGATATTGAGTGTTCCAGTAAATGACGAGAGAAGTTTATTCACTACAGAGAAGAGAAACCCTTTTAAATTCATTAAGGCAGTTAAAAGTTACAGATGCAAAAATCTTAGACCTTTGCAAGAGTTCTCAAGCCCTATAACAGTTGTGAAAACCATGATGAGAAAGCAGCGCTAATCATCTGCAGTTGTCTAGATAGTCGGGAAAATCAAGAAGGATGAATAAACTACAGTGTACTGCTGAAGCAAATCCTAGAAGCTGAGCAGAAAGTGGGTCAAAAAATTGATCTTGACAGATGTGTCAATCAGATTGAAAGTATCGAAACAAGTGCAAAATGGAACCATAAGAAAATCACAGAAGAAAAGCTAAAAATCAGAAGGTTTTGAAAACCCTACAGGATGCTATAGAAAGGAAAGGATATTAATACACACCATTACAAAGGATGAGTGTGTAGAGCTGACCAAAATTACAAAGAAAATCTCTCTGGAGTGATAATGGTAAAAAGGAACACAAAGATTCAAGGATATGGACTCAGGGTATATAGTCAGGGAACTTCAGGTAAGCTCACCACATGCAGGGAATTAAAGAGAGGGTGGTTGACAGAAAAGAATAAAACGTTATTAGGGAATGTGTCTCTTTGTGCCAAGTGCTATCTTCTGAATCCAAACAAGTGGATGAGTGAAGGGAAGATTTGCAGTTGGATGAAGAGCCTTTAAAAGGTACATGCCTGAATCACAGAAATCAGACACTGGCAAATGCCTGTGGGTGACGGAGTTCACCTTCTATCTCAGTGCACCGTCGCTCCCGGCAGGCGGTTGGCAAATGCTGTGTCCAGTCGGGTTCCAGGCTAGCAGAACAGAGTCTTGTGCACAGCAGGCAACCTTTCAATTACTATATAAAAAACAGGACGTTAATACTCATGTATTAACCATTTTGACAGATAGAATAGAAGTTTAGGCCCTCTGGAATAATAGTAGAGAGTCTCTGAGGAAAATGCTCAGGGGGACAGCATACGCACGCTATAACTGGAAGTGAAAACAAATAAAAAGCCAGGAACAGAGGAAGATATCTGAGGGAATGGGAAGAACTAAGGGACTGATGACTTCACAGGCACCACAAGTGAAACAGTGAACGCAGGTAGACGTTTAGTACAGGGGAAGCCACTCCATCAACACTGACAAGTAACTCAAAGGAAACATTCACCGTTAAGTAAAGTAAAATCTAGTCTAGAATACTGATGAGTTCTGTAATAGCTGGTCCATGCAGCTTGTTAAAGAGGATATATCATGGTAGAGTATTTAAAGTGATGGTGGAGTAGGTGAGATCATGATGTGTATTTGTGAAATTTTAGTTTTGTTCTAGAAACCACTCCACCTGCCCTCCCACTCTCCCCTATCCTCAGGTACAAAATGGAACCTCTTTTGTTTAGCACAGAGAGGGCACAGAAGGGAGTGGTTACAGCAGTGTTCCAAGCAAACCTAGGGCAACAAATAGAGTTAGGCATTGCCAGCCCGTTATATAACCAGGACAGAATTTTTCTGAGCAAGTTGGGAAGAAGCAAACACCCTTAAGAATACTATTAAGAGATAATCCCTGCTTCCAGGGACCTTGGAGCAACTGTAGCTTCAATGACTGAGCACACCCACCAGCAGTCACAAGAGCCCTGATATAAGGGAGAAATCAGCAGAATTCAGAGGAGATGAGAACTTAGATCTGAGGAATGGGCATGTCTGTTGTCTTCAAAACTAAGTCATCTATTGCTAAAAATAAATATATGAACTGGACAAACTGATTATAGAAATCAAAATTCTAATATGAAGAGGTGCAAAAGCTCAGGATTCAATGGGTGAAGCTTCAGGTTATATTGTGATAAACTGCAACTAAATCCACAGTGTTGCTAATGGGAAGGTTTTTAGCAAAAGACAACATTTCTTTCTTGAGACTTTATTTTCACTTTTATCTGTATTAAAAATCATCAGAAGAGAACTTAGAGATTCAAAATTTCCCCAATCAGGATAGATCGTGAAGCAGAGTTTTTCTTGGTCATATCCCTATGTATTTATGTTGCTAGGTCTAATTAACCAGGATTGCCCACACCTTTCATGGAGACCTAAGCCCAAGCTCGCAGAGAATTGTCCTGAATCATGTGATGACAGACTTTATTCTTGGCTATACTCTGTACTTGCTATCTAATGGGTGAAAAAGAATCTAAGTGTGTATCTCAGTTTATGTATTTGTTAATTGGTATGAGAAACTAGATATTTCCCAGCTTTGAAAAGCTGCAGTGAAGGGCTAATGGGCAAATATAAAGCACTTTTAAACATAGCAACAACCATAATAACAGAAATAGCAACGTGCCAGAAATGAAAATAAAACCAAAGAGAGTATTGTAACATTATATTTTTCAAAACTACAATAGAGGGGAAAATTTCACATTTTTCCTTTAAGCAAGGAGGAGTATTTCATCCTTAGAACCATGGGTGTTTTTCCTGAGAAAATGTCCCACGACTTGCAGGTTTAAAGATTTAACTAAACCACATCAGAGTCTGATCTTGGCAAATTATCAGATTCTACATATATCTGCTGAATATTTTTTCAAAACTGGGCAATTCTGCAGAATTTTAATAACTATGCCTTCCCAAATGTGCCTTATTACCAGTTGATTTCTGATTTCATAATAAATGATTGTAATCTACCTGGTCCCTTTAACATTTTTACTAATGTTATGGCAAGCATTGTTGATATGAGTCATAAAAATGTAATGATAACATCATGATTGGATTTTTTTCACTTGCATACAGTATTTACCAACTTTAGTTTTCTAGATACAGTCAAACCCATTTATATCATAAATATTATAAAAATTAGGGAGCAGAATCTAACTGGCTTCTCTGACTGGTAAAACTATTCTCAATTAGGAAATAGAAATCTAACACTAACAATGATATCATAAGCCTCGTATGATCTGAGTAGTTGACAATTCTGATCTTAAATATTCTGTTACATTAAGCCATAGTACTATTCATGTCTATCCAACAAACTTTGCATTTTGTTAGTTTTCCCATTTACAAAGTCCTCTTTGTAATGTTTTCATTAGGAACCAAATGAATATGTTTTCATAGAAACATAGAATATGTTTTCATAAGTAACCAAAACACCAATTAATCAATAGTCTTCTTCTGCTCCCAGAAAACTTAAGAATCGCAAAGACAGATATAGCAAGATAACACAATTTTGTGAGAAACTCTCAATGAAAAGAGAAGATAGGAATGGCTAATGGATCCAGGAATGAACTAGAAACCAAAACTTTCACTGTTAAGCCCTATTTTATTGTGAAAGATGGGTTTCATGTTGGGATGAGCACTGCGTGCTGTATAGAAACCAATCTCACAATAAATTATATTTAATTAACAAATAGAAAAAAATAAAAGGGGGAAAAAGAAAGAAAGAAAGAAAGAGAGAGAGAGAGAGAGAGAGAGAGAGAGAGAGAGAGAGATGGGTTTCAAATTAGGTTCCATGCTTTTGAATGTTCAAAGCAAAGAAGGAAATGCCCTCAATTATGTGTGCCTCAGGTCTTTATGATAAAGTATACTGTCTTAGAGAAGCACAACCATTTTGCATGTTGAGATTAGGAAGAAGTTTCTCAAATAATCTTCAGAGAAATTGTCTTGAGCAACATGCTTACATCAATCCCAGGAACAAGTTTTCCAGAGCTGTTCCTTAAAGCACCCAGTTGAAGCAATTTAGTAAAAGCAATTTGATAAAGGAGATGAAGAATGGGGGTTAGTTTCCTGGGATCTACTTCCTCAGTGCTGAGAAGGTTCACAAATATGATTGCTATGGAAACATAAGGATATGATCTCTCACTAACAAAAGTCTCATAAAATAACAGTACAACAGCTTCCTATGCATATGAGTTATATTAATATTCATTTAAAAATAGTAAGTGCTGTCATTGTCACTCTTCTTGAAAAGTTCAACTATGAATTTTTGGCGCTTTCATATACTATGTACTTTTGAAGATTGTTTATAAGTGCCTCAAAAAATAAACAACTAGAGTTCTTGTGATTCTCCTTGATTAAAAAAAAAATCCCATTTTCCTAAATGTACAGACAGTAGGATTAGTTTCAATAATCTTCAAGGTTTTTTTTTTTTACTTCAAGTGTTTAACGGTTTCAATATATGTCATGATGTCACTTTTTTTCTTTTTTTGTTTAAAGCAAATAACTGTTCTTATGTTCTCAGAAGCCTCAAAAGGCAAACGAAAAATCAGTGTATTGATCCCTACAATGGATTCCAATGTTATCCCAGCTTTAGAAGGTGTCCAGTTACAGAGAAACATTTTAGTAATCATAAGGTTCAGACAGACCTTATGTGACCCTATTCATTCCTGACCAGCAAATAGTTTTTGTTTAACTTCGAAAGAAACCAGACAAACCCTGCAAGGTTACTTGTAATCATGACACCATTCTTAGAATTGCCATGTGCTGGGAACATGCCTTCTTGCTTCCTCCTTCTATCTACAGTATAAATCTGAAGGACTTTGTTATGGCTCTTATACTTGGCACATCTTAGGCCTATTTAGAACATCAACACCATCAATCACAAAATATGGGGCCGACCAGCTGGATGAACCCTGGCTATCATGCAGGGGTTATTTGTCATCTGGGCATGTCTGTTTGGTATATAACACTCCTTCAGTCCCAGAACAATTTTCCCTCTCCAAAAATATTCTCTTTGATTCAGGAAACACGTGATTAATAAAGGACAAGGGTTTAAAGCCGGAGGTCAAGGCTAAAAGTCTTAACCAAACAAGTGCATTGCTTACTAACGTTTGCATCAGCAGTCAAAAATTCCCTTGAAGAGCTCCCGCACTGAAGAAACACACATCTATTCTTAAATGCCATAAATTTCAAGGGACTCCAGCAACTATGTTCATCTTGAGGGATTTATTTTAAAATAATGTTGCACATTTGAGAAATGTTTTGCTGAAGAATAATAACACTGCATCAAGCATTTAAAAGGCCCATTACAAACATTTACAATTTAACATAATAAATTAAGGTTGAAAAGATGTAATTTAACCAATATGATATGTAAAGGAAATTTGTACTATAACATTAGAACAATTTGCATTAAAAATAAATTGTTTTCTAAGATGTCTATTTATACTAAAATGGATTTAAAAGCAACACTCTTTCCTTCATACTTTTTGTCTTATTTATATGCCAATCTATGATACTTCATAGTACTTTTCCACTAGACAGTTTTTCTTTTATTCTTGCTTCTCTTCCTTCCACCAAAAGAACCTTGTTTCATGTTTATAGAATATTGGGTTTTCTTCTTTCCAGGCAAGTGTTATAGTTCCACCCTGTAATAGTATTTATTTGATATTTATGAATTGTTTTTGTGTGCATGATGACAGGAAAAAAAGCAAATCTGAACAACATAAATTTAAAAAGTCATTGTTGGCCAAGTTTTAAAATGATCCCAACACTGACTAAACTGAAAGTGACTCCATTTCTCAAACTGGAGAAATGGATTAAATAATGTTTATTTCACTAAAATTGTAAAGAGAGTCACAAACTCCTGTTGGAAATCTAAACGGAGTTTCTTAGAAGAAAAGTGCTAAGTAGTTTGCATTCTAGTGTTGATGATGTTGCAAGGCATAAGGAGCACATGTCAGTCATCACTTTATTTAACATGTACAGATTTCTAAGTTCCTGCACACACACCGCCTGAGGTAACCAGACTTGCTGGAATTCAGCTTTCTTTACCTCTCTGTTAAATGCCAAAGAAATAAAAATAGAAACCTATTGTTGTACAAAACACACTGTATTATGAATATTTTTCTGTTGAAATTCATACTGGCAATGCATTTATCCTGTAGACTGCCTTAGAATCATGGCTTTGTGGGCATAAAAAGGCTTTTGATGTCAACTGGTCTGACTTCTGTTGCTGTGGAAACTGAGCCTTTAGAAAGGAGGAGGTAAAGGTGAGACTAGAACCCTCATCTCCCGTTTCCCTGCCCAGTGTCCTCTGGGCCATGGTATAAATCCTTCTTATGGCTCAACTGTTGGTGCAGAATCTTGGGATAAGTCTGACTTGCTCACAGCTGGGCCATCTGTTGCTCCACTACTTATGCTAATATGATAACATTGTATATTTGACTGTTGATGGGGTCTTCTTGGCACTCTACATGCATAATGCTCTCAGTTAACTCAGTTGACCTTGTTAAACAATGACAATGTGTGTGAAGCCTGAGTTTGTTAGCGTTCATTGTTACAAAAACAGGGTTACTGACCTTGTCATATTTAACAGTGTTGAGCAGACACAGCAATGTGGATCCTGAGGGCAAATAAAGAGTTTCCAGAGGTGATGTAAGAACTATGCTAATTAGTCTCCCCCTCCACTCTGCTTCTAGGCACTGAATAACTGTACAGTTCAGTGAGAAGACTCACTGAGCCCCAAACTAATAAAATCCAAGAATTTCTATAAATAATAATAAAAAAATGTGTTTCAACATGCCATTTCCTTTCAGAACAAGAGTGGCTTTTGCAGAGCAATGTGCCTGGAGGGGGGGTGGTGGGGAGTGTTCACTCTATTTTTGCTGTTGTATCCCTGCCCCCAGTAGAACTGAAACAACAATGTAGGTTGACTCCCCTGCCTTAAAAAAGCATAAAAACAATCCTCTATCTATATTCCCTTAAAATCTTTTTCATAAGAATGAGTGTTTTAAAATGCTAATACACTGTGCTGAGACAAGAGCTGTATGTGAGGACCAGTTTACATATATAAGCATTTGGATATGGGTATTCTTGCCTCAGTAGAAAAGCAAGCTAAGTTAATTTTTTAACAATGCAATATTACCTTGGTATATCTTGCTCTTTCTTTCCCTCAGGGTCTTACACGAATGAATCAGAAAATTGCTCCCTTATGTTAAGCCTGAGTCTGCACCTGTGTTAAATTCACGTGGAACTGGAACTGGGGGTGTGGGGGTGGGGATAAATGTCAGCAAAACTAATAGGATGATATATCTGAGTTTGAATTCTCAAATGGACTAGCATCCAATGTAGAGACCATTGATGGGAACATTTTTGTAGGCATATTGTTTCACATCTAGAACTAAAATTAGGGATATATAATCATGTTGATCAGCTGTCCTCAAGTTCTCAAGTTTATGATTAAACACATCTGGCTCCAGATTCTAGTAAACTCAGATTACCAGGTATTCTGGAAATTTTGACATGCCAAAATTTTTACTTTACCTTCTTTGAGTATCCTGAATTACTTTCCAAGTATTAAAACAATCTCCATGTTTCAGACATCTTAAGAGAGATCATACAAAATAAGCAAATCATTGAAACAAAATATAAGAAGCAATGAAGAGTTGAAAGAAGGGAAGAGATTTGTGACCAGTATATTTGAAAAAAAAAAAAACCAGACATTTTGATGTTCTGGACAAATAGAGAGATTATGGGTCAGCATAAAAATGAGAGATATTTACGTGAGAAAAACAGATAGATGGAGAGAGTTGTGTCCATCTTCTAAGTCTGCTTTTTATCTATGAATGGAAGTGGAACAAGTCAGTTTGCTTCACAATGAAGCAAACTTGTTAGTGAAATTTCACATCTGCTTGTTTTCTATTGTGCAGTACAGCATTGATGTTTTTAGGCAATATTGGCCAGCATTCGAGATGTATTCTGGATGAAGACCACTGCGTGTTTGAAAGGTTTTGCTATCAGAGGAAGGAAGGAAATGAGAAAGAAATTTGGGGCTCTGAGAATATGACACCTTGGTTTTATCAGCCATGAAGTACACACCACAGAGGACAATTATTTGCATATTGCGATGGAGGCTGGTTAAAGTCCAATCAATTGAATCCAGATGTGGTTTTTTGTGAGTTTTTTTTTTCAAGTGAGGTTTGCCAAAACTTTTTGGGAGTAGAGACCACAAGCTAATATATGCCAATGGACTCTCAAAGTACAAGGAATGTTTTTGGCTTATAAGAAATCCTACTTTAAGCTTGGTGCCTGAAATAGAATAAGCTGGATTATGATAAATTAATTAAAGGATATTTACAAATGGCTGGCCCTTGCCTAAACAAAATCTTCCAAGACAACTCTACAAACAGTGTTCCTGATATGGTGTCTAATTACAAATTTAAGAGACCCCACAACTGGATAGTTTATGCTCTTCTGGGAGGAAGTAAGCTCCAGGACAACAACTGATGAAAATCCATATCCTGGCATATGAGGATAATGAATGGAATTTTAATAACATGCCAGAGGTCTGTTTTAAAAAGGTGTGAATGTTCATAGGAATCTCAGATCTCTTATGACACTAATAGGAAAGACTTTTAATCTTCGAAATTGATTAGTTTTAAGAATATTAGGAAATCATTTTAAGGAAATTCTACTATTCCTGTTTTCTTTACAAATGTGATGAATTTTAATTAGTTAAAATATATTAAGAATTAATATAACTCAATAACAACAACAACAACAAAATACCCCTAACAATCTGATCAAAAAATGGGCACAGGATATAAATAGAAATTTTTCCAAAGCACTGGGTGTTGTATGGAAACCAATTTGACAATAAATTTCATATATTGAAAAAAAAAGAAATTTTTCCAAAGAAGACATACAGATGGTCAACAGGCACATGAAAAGATGCTCAACATCACTAATCATCAAGGAAATGCAAATCAAAACCACAATGAGATATCACCTCACATCTATCAGAATGGCTATTACCAAAAAGACAAGAAATACAAGTGTTGGTAAAGATGAAGAGAAAGGGGAACCCCCCTTTTCATGTTGCTGAGAATGTAAATCAGTGCAGCCAGTATGAAATGCATTGTGGAAATGCCTCAAAAAATTGAAAATAGAACTACCATGTGATCCGGCAATTCTGCTTCAGGTTATATGAAGAAAACAAAAACAGAAATTTGAAAAGATATGCAACCTTATGTCCATTTCAGCATCGTTTGCAATAACTAAGATACAGAAACATCAAAGGATCTATCAATGGATGAATGGATAAAGAAGATGTGTAAGCACGTGCGTGCACGTGCACACACACGAATACTATTCAGCTATATAAAGAATGAAATCTTGCTTTTTGTGACAACATGGATAAACCTTGAGGTTACTACAATAAGTAAAATAAGTCAGAGAAAGACAAATACCACATGATTTTACTTAAAAATGGAATCTAAGAGACAAAAGAAACAAAACAAAATGCAGACTCATAGATACAAAGATTAGATTGGTGGTTACCAGAGGGGAGGGATGTTCCGGAGGAGGCAAATGGGTGATGAAGGGGATAAAGAAGTACAAAATTTCCAGTTATAAAAAATACGTAAGTCATGGGGACGTAATGTACAACATGAGAGGGAATATAGTCAATAATATTCTATTAACTTTGTAACAGATTAAGTAGACTTACTGTGGTAATCAGTTTGCAATGTATACAAATGTCAAATCATTCTGTATACACATGGAACTAATACAATATTGTATGTCAATGATACTTCAATAAAAAATGTAAAGAACGTTGTTGGAGGACACGTACAAAAAATTAGACTAAGGGAGACAGATCTGGTCCATGGGGTGAAAACAAAAACAAAACAAAAAACCCTGATCTTTTCCTTGGGACCAGTATTCCTTTTCTTTAAAGAAAAATTTTATTTGAGTATAGCTGACACACAACATTACATTAGTTTCAGGTGTACAACATAGTAAATGGTTCAAAATCTCTGTATGTTATGCTATGCTCACCATAAGTGTAACTACCATTCGTCACCATACAATGCTATTACAGTATTATTGACTGTATTCCCTATGTTATGCCTTTTATTCTCATGACTTATTTGTTACATAACTGGACACCTGTATCTCCCACTCCTCTTCATTTTTCCCATCCTATGCCACCCTCCCTTCTGGAAATTATCCACTTATTCTCTGTATTTATAGATCTGATTCACTTTTTGTTTGTTTATTCATTTGTTTTCCTTTTTAGATTCCACACATGAGTAAAATTATATGGTATTTGTCTTGCTCAGTCTGACTTATTTCACTCTGAATAATACCCTCTAGGGACCAGTATTCTTTAAAAAATTTTTTTACTGTTTATTTATTTTTTGAGAGAGAGAGAGAGAGAGAGAGAGAGAGAGACAGACAGAGAAGGGGCAGAGAGAGAGGGAGACATAGAATCCGAAGCAGGCTCCAGACTCTGAGCTTTCCAACACGGGGCTCGAACTCACAAACCACAAGATCATGACCTGAGCCAAAGTGGGACACTTAACAAACTGAGACACCCAGGCGCCCCTAGGGGATGAGTATTCTTGAAATAACTACTCCAGAACTACAGTATGTAGCAGTATGAGTAGAAACATTTTATTTTAGTTTATTTTCTCTATGTATTAAACACTAGAGAGTAAATAAAGGAATAATTTCCCCACAAGTCTATTTTCCTGGCAAATTAAAGTGTTTTGATATTTCTACATTCTCTTCAAGTCTATATGCATGTATTTTTGAAAAGAATATTACAAGCATGCTAAAATCAATAATTTTTTCCTAAGTAATAACCTAATGAAAGCCTTGTAATTTGACCATTTAAATATCATTTAATGTCTTGGATTTATTGAGTTTAATTCATGAATTTATTAATCTGGCTAATTATTATTTGGTAAGAAAATTTTGTTTATGTTGAACTAAAACTTCTCTGAAATCTCAAACAAAACCTAGAATTTGTTTAAACTCCTTTTAGAGCTTTGTTTTTTTCCTATATTTGTTTTAGATCACTTAGTGTTACTTAAGAAATGTACAACCAAATTTGAAAACAAGAAACTCAGAAATTGGAAAAGTGCTTACTCAGAATTAATCAAATAAACTTCAATGCCACTGAATTTAATCAACCCCAAACATATTTCCTATGTGCTAGCTATTATAAAGAGTACAGAATCAGATGAGACTTACCTATCTCTCAGGGCATGATAGGTTGCATAGACAAATGCTTGGATTAGACCATGAAGAGCTGAATAAAGGAGCAAAGTTTTCAGAGAACTTCCACCCAACGGAATGCAAAGTCTATTCCAACAACAGGGGCTTCTCAGAGTAGTTGAAATTAAAGTGGAACTCAAAGGATGGGAGGGCATGATTTACTTTTCTTTGGATCCTTTGATAAACTCATCTTGATAAATGACATAAGTCCTCTGAAGGCAGTGAATTATGCAAGAATAATTTTAAGTGTCTTTTAAAGAATGGGAATGGAAAGAGAACACTTATTCTGAGCTCACAGCATGTATCAGGTTCTGTGCCAAGTAAGACATCCTTAGGTTATTCAGCAGTGAGCAGGGTGGCTTCATGGGCATATGATCAGTGCATCTGCATAGGACATGGTGCTCAGAAGGGCCTTATACTTGGGGTTTAATGCTCTGCACTTACCGTCTTGACATTTTAAATAATTTTATCTTTGAATTTGTGTTTTGTAGGTGAAGTCTGATAGGACAATGGAGTATGCTCTGGGGGACTGAAGCCTTAGCTCCCATTTTGCCTCATGTCTCACCTCACTGGACAGGTTGTCAGCACCCCACTGCCTACTATCTGGAGCTGAGTCCTGCATCTGGCCTCCCCCTCCCCATCTCTACCCTGCACATAGAAAATAAGCCATCCTCCTCCTGGTGTGGCAACCAGGTTACACTGACAAAGGCCCATGTTCCACCATTGTCTATGGTCCCTGCTGGGGACCTGAGCAGGAGTGTATGGAGGATCATGATGCACCCTTGGGAGCATGTCAGTGCAGGGTAGCTGGCATCACTACAGAGCAATTAGGATGAACGGCAGGGGTGGGGGTGGGGAGCTCCTGCCCACTTCTGATTCAGGTGCTATCAGTGTCCCAGCTAGAGCTTATAATCCCCTGTGGGTTGCCTGGTTTGCCCATAGGTGGGAAGATTAACATCCTGACCCCAGCCAGGACCCCACATTTCCATTTTGTTCTGGGGCTAAAAATGATGTAGCTAGCCCTGACCTTAGGCAGGTATTCCTGTCCTCCTATTACAGATGGGAAACTGGAGTCTAGAAAAGGGCTGGTAGGTGGCAGAGCAGGTGGTTCTACTGTAAAACTTATCCTCTCTCTACTACGGTGTGCTGCACCACCTCCCTTGAGAAACAGCCAGGTAAGTGAGAGGGGCCTCAAATGTTGACTTTCCTATGCATGACCTTTCCTCTGGAGTAGCCTAGAGGTGACCAGGAACCCTCTCCTAAGAATCCAAACCTGTAGTTAAAGAACTCAAGGTCTCTATGGTTTCTTCTAGAGGACAAGTGAAAACACTTATGGAAAATTTTAGCTCCCGCCCACTATTATGACTGAATTGTGTCCTCCTGAAATTCACATGTTGGAGCCTTAACCACAAGTCCCTTAGAATGTGATTGCATTTGGCCACAGGGCATTTAAAGAGGTGATCAAATTAAACAGTGGCCATTAGGGTGGGCTCTAATCCAATCTGAGTCATGTCTTTATAAAAAGAAGAAATTTAATTGCACCAAAAATAATAAAATACATAGGAATAAACTTAACCAAGGAGGTAAAAGACTTGTACTATGAAAACTGTAAGACATTGATGACAGAAACTGAAGATGACACAAATAGAAAGGTATGCTCATAGATTTGAAAAATTATAATTGTTTAAATGTCCATACTACTGAAAGCAATTTACAGATTCAATGCAATCCTTATCAAAATACCAACAGCATTTTTCATACAACTAGAACAAATAATACTAAAATTTGTATGGAATGACAAAAGACCCTGAATAGCCATAGTAATCTTGAGAAAGAAAAACAGAGTTGGAGGTATCACAATTCCAGATTTCAAATATACTACAAAGCTGTAGTAATCAAAACAGTATGGTACTTGCACAAAAAAAGACACATAGACCAATAAAACAGAATAGGAGAGCCCAGAAATAAACTCATGATTATAAGGTCAATTAATCTATGACAAAGAAGGCAAGCGTGTACAGTAGGGAAAAGACAGTTTCTTCAATAAATGGTGCTGAGAAATCTGGACAGTACATGCAGAAGAATGAAACTGGATCACCTTCTAACACCATACACAAAAATAACACAAAATGGATTAAAAACCTAAATCTGAGACCTGAAACCTAAATAAAAATCCTAGAAAAGAGCATAGGCAGTAATTTCTCTGACATTGGCCATAGCAACATTTTTCTACATATGTCTCCTAAGGCAAAGGGAACAAAAGCAGAAATAAAGTATTGGGACTGCTTCAGAACTAAAATCTTCTGCCCAGCAAAGGAAAACATCAACAAAATTAAAATGCCCCCTAGTGAATGGGAAAAAGTATTTGCAAATGATATGTCTGATAAGGGGCTAATATCCAAAATATGTAAAGAACTTATAAAATTCAACATCAACAAACAAATAATCCAATTAAAAATGGACAGAGGACCTAAACAGAAATATTTCAAAGAAGACTTACAGATGGCCAACAGACACATGAAAAAATGCTGAACATTGCTAATCATCAGGAAAATGCAAATCAAAACCACAATGAGATACCAATTTACACCTCTCAGAATGACTGAAATAAAAAAGATAAGAAATAACAAATCTTAGCAAGAATGTGGAGAAAAAGAAACTCTTGTACACTATTGGTGGGAATGTAAATTGGTACACCCATTGTGGAAAGAGTATGGAGGCCTCTCAAAAAATTAAAATAGAAATACCATAGGATCCAGTAATTCTGCTACTGGGTATTTACCCAAAGAAAACAAAAACACTAATTCGAAAAGATAACAGACACTCCCATTTTTACTGCAGCATTATTTACAATAGCCAAGATATGAAGCAACCTAAATGTCCATCAATATATGAATGGATAAAGAAGATGTGGTTTATATACACAGTGGAATATTACCCAGGATGAGTAATGCCATTTGTGACAAGATGGCTGGAGATAGGGGGAATTAAGCTAAGTGAAATAAGTCAGTCAGAGAAAGACAAATACCATATGATTGCACTTATATGTAGAATCTAAAAAGCAAAACAAATGAATAGACAAACAAAAAGTAGAATCAGACCTATAGATACAGAAAACAAACTTATGATTGCCAGAAGGGAGAGCAATGGGGAGATGGGAAAAAATGGGTGAAGAGGAGCAGGAGATCAGTCTTCTAGTTATGGAATGCATAAGTCATGGGAATAAAAGGCACAGCATAGGGAATATATTATAATAGCATTGTATGGTGACAGATGGTAGCTACACTTTTGTTGAGCATAGAATAACATTTAGAGAGGTTAAATCACTATATTTTACACCTGAAACTCATGTGACATTGTTGTCATCTATACTTAAATAAAAACTTTTAAAAGGAGCTTCTTAGCAAAAAAAAAAAAAAAAAAAAAAAAAAAAAGAGGAAATTGGACACACAAATTGACAAGTACACACAGAGGAGACACCAGGTAAGGAAGGACAAAATAAGAAAATGGTAATCTGAAAGTCAAAGAGGAGGCCTCAAAAGTAACCAACTTTGCTGACACCTTGGTCTTTGACATCTAGCCTCCAGAACTGTGAGAAAATAAATTTCTGTTGTATAAGTCATCCAATCATTGGTATTTTGTTATGGCAGCCCTAGCAAACTACTATGCCCACTAAGATCTTGGTATATGAATTCATTAATTTTCTGCTAGCCTAAAATGTATAGCATCATGATTCTACCAAGTGTTAAGAAACTAAAGAGCTATCTACAAAAGTATATTGGATGGGACTTGAAAATTCTGTAGGACAGAGGCCCCTACCTAATGAATAATGGTGCCTTACCTAATGGCTATATATAGCAACTAGTGAGACTTTCCCAAGAATAGCCAAGTTAGTATGATTGTGATTCAGTAAATTGAGTTTTGCTTTGTTTTTTGGCTGTTTTTTCTTTGAGACGCTTCTCTGATATGGTACAATTTTTGTGTGTGTAGTAGGATACACATAAAATTTGACATTTTAACCATTCTAATTTACAGATCAGTAGCATGAAGCACATCCACATTGTTGTGCAACCATCACCACTTCCTTCCATCTCCAGAACTTGTTCGCCTTCCCAAACCAAAACTCTGTACTCATTAAACAGTAACTCCCATCCCTTGCTCTTTCCAGCTCCAGGAAACCACCATTCTACTCTGTCTCTATGACTTTGACTGTCGTATATAACCTCACGTAAAGTGAAATCATGCAGTATTTTCCTTTTTGTGGCTGGCTTATTTTACTTAGTATGTCTTCTAAGTTCAGAATTTCCTTCTTTTTAAAGGCTAACTAATGTTCTATTGTTTGTTTATATCTCAGTTTATCTGTTCATCCATTGATGAACACTTAAGCTGCTTCCAGCTTTGAACACTGTCATAGGATGCGATTTCAAACATTTCTGAATTCACAACAGCTCTTTATCATTATGCATGCTTTCAATCAATGGTCCAAAAACTGCACCTACTATTATGATGGGATTAGTGGAAAAACTCACATTACAGGTGTCCTCATGCATAACATGTTTTTTTTCCCATCATACAAAATTAATGCAATATTAGTGACTGTATTCCCCATGCCATATGTTATGTCCCCATGACTTATTTATTTTATGACTGGAAGTTTGTATGTCTTGGTTCTCTTTCCCACTTCACCTGCCTGACCCCTGACCAACACCCTATCATCTGGCAACCACCAATCTGTTCTTTGTATCTGTGAGTCTGGGTTTTGTTTTATTTTGCTTGTTTTGTTTTTATATTTCACTTATAAATGAAATCATGTGGTATTTGTCTTTCTCTGTCTGACTTATTTCACCATAATACCCTCAGATATGTATCCACATTGTTGTAGTATATGTGCTGCCGAAGCAAGCACATCCACATTGTTGTAAACAGCAAGTTGTCATTCTTTTTTATGGCTGAGTAGTATTCTATTATATAACATATTATACATATATACACACATATGTACATATATGTGTGCATATGTGTGTGTATACATGTGTGTGTATATGTGTGTGTGTATACCATATCTTCTTTATTCAATT
This sequence comes from Panthera uncia, assembly GCF_023721935.1. Classification (NCBI taxonomy): domain Eukaryota; kingdom Metazoa; phylum Chordata; class Mammalia; order Carnivora; family Felidae; genus Panthera; species Panthera uncia. Next base: position 95,695,254 of record NC_064816.1, on the reverse strand, counting down.
CATCTATTGATGGGTGCTTACCTTGCTTCCATTTCTTAGCTATTGTAAACAACATTGCGATGAACAAAGGGCCTCATATATCTTTACAAATTAGCATCACAAAACAGCATTTTGTTGTTTTTGTTTTCTTCAGACAGATGCCCAGAAGTAGAATTCCTGGATTGTATAGTAGTTCTATTTTAAATTGTTAGAGGAATCTCCACAGTGTTTTCTGTAGTGGCTGTACCAATTTACAGTCTTATCAACAGTACATGGGGGTTCCCTTTTCTCCATATCTTTACCAACACTTGTAATTTCTTGTCTCTTTGGCAATAGACAACCTGACAGACATGAGGTAATATCTCATTGCTGTTTTGATTTGCATTTCACTGATGAAATGCTGAGCATCATTTCATGTGTCTGTTGGCCATCTGTATGTCTTCTTTAGAAAAAAAAATCTATTTATATATCCTTTGCCCATTTTTAAAATCATTGTTTTTTTTTGTTACTCGGTTGTATGAGTTCTTTATATATTTTTAATATTAACCCCTTATTGGGTATATGATTTATAAATATCTTCTATTCAATTGATTGCCTTTTTGTTTCACTGATGGTCTCCTTTCCTGATCAGAAGCCTTTTAGTTTGATGTTGTCCCATTTGTTTATGTTTGTTTTTGATGCCTTTGCCATTGGAGTCAGATCTTTAAAAATTGCTAAAACTGATGTCAAGGCACTTATTATCCATGTTTTATTCTAGGAATTTCATGGTTTCAGTTCTTATATTCAAGTCTTTAATCCATTTTGAGTTAATTTTTGTATATGGTGTAAGATAGTGGTCCAGTTTCATTCATTTGCATGTAGCTGTTCAGTTTTCCCAACACCCTTTTTTGAGGACACTGTGCCTTCCCCATTATGTAACCAATAAATCTAGTCTTGTGGTTAAAGAAATAAATACCTTGAATCACTTATTCTAATAGCCTAATGGATGAAGAGGCAAACATACTAAAAAGGACAATATTAAAGACTGTAGGCATTTAAACATAGGTTAAATATATTCTATCACTAGACTTTGGGCCTTCCTTTTTAAGCCTAAAACGTAATAATTCTAAAACCCTTCTTAGTGTCTAAAACCTTCCAGTCTTTGTTATCTTTGGCAGAACTTCAGGCCTCTTGGCTTTAGGCAGCAATTTGTCAAGAAGGCTTGCCATTTTGGCTTGCTTCATCTTTATTTCTCACTTCCTCCATCCACTCAGGCTTCAAAAGACCCTAATTAGCTGTTTGGCTTAATTATTCCAGCTAGGACTTCATTTGGTCTTGGGTTCTCCCACTTCTAAGAATCCAAAGTGCCTGTACTTTTCCTCTTAGGAGAATCTTTCTACTTTTCTGAAAAGTGTGTTTCTTCACCTCCACTCTGTGTCTTGTGGCTTCCATACCAGGGAGGAGAGGACAGAAAGAAAACTGGCAGTAGTCTTGAATGTGTGATTCTGAGCCACATCTATTCCATTTAGAGAAAACTGAAATTTCTTAAATAGCCCCAGCAGAATAAAGGGCTTCTGCTTAGGCCAAAATTCCCAGATGAGCTACTGAGGCAAACACGAGACCTCCCTCAGCATAGTCTAGACTTAGCTCACCTCTAGGATCCCCAAGACACTGGAGGAATAGTGGGCTGGTGCCCTTTTCTTTATCAAACATCTTTTTCTATCATGTTTTTTACCTCATGAATATATAAAGGCAAATTAAGCTGCCATGTAATTTGAGGACAATGTCTAGTAGTTGTAAACCTGTTTTAGATCAAGGCACTAGCCAGAATAGATAGAGACCTCCTATGTTTGCAACAGGTGTGTTGCTATTTACCAAATAAATAAGCATGTGATTCTGGGTTTCCCTAGAATATCCATGGAAACCAGACTCACTTATTTACTAAAGACCCATTAGCATCTTGATGAATAACGTTCTTTGCATTTAGGTTTTTACTTATGGAAATGTTTTGTCAAAAGATATCACTACCTTGAACTCTGATTAACCCAATAACTACCTTTCCCAGTAGACACATGAGTTAACACAGCCTGGTCACTTACAAATTTGAATCTGACAGAAACAAAAGTTTCTATCACAAAGCATTTGAGCATCTTAGCATAAAATTTGAATTTAGAATTGACTAAGCCCTAAAGGCTTTCCAAGACTCACAAGACAGAAGATCAAATGCATCACTTAGACCTTCCTGAGCAACATGGAGCATGAATCCTATCCGTTACCTTTGAAACAGAGTTATCCATAAAATGGACCAACTTCTTGGTCCACTGTGAGAATGTTCAGCTTGAGCATTCTGAAGAGTGGTCTGCCAATCACACAAAAAGGAAAGATTGTAAAGATTATTTTAAGTATGATGGTTTATTTTACTTGGAAGTTTTCCACCACTAATTTTTTTAAAAAATCTCATATACTTTAAAATTTATTTAAAATTCAGATTCTCTATTTCTCATTTTATCACCACTTTAATTAGGCAGAAAAGATTGAAATTAGGTATCATAACGTAACTCTGCATGTTGAGACTAACAATACTGCAATTTATTCCACATCATGATTCCCCCCACCAGTCTGTACCTGTTTGAGTCACCAGGCGTAAATGAATATGCAAAAGACAGACCTTTATACTTTTGGATTCTCAGATTCCGAAGTAAGAAAATTAGTCATTTAGCTGCAAGACTTGTGAACCAATCCCAAAATATAGAAGTCTATATTTTGTGCCTAATGACTGAAAAGCAAGTTTTGATGTGCTGCTGAAGAAGCACTCTGTAAAATAACTGGTGCAGATAAAAAATAAATAAAAGGGAAAACATGCCACAAGCTATTTGCATATGATAATTTCATAAAACATTCCCCTTGAGAAATACCTGAGTGAAATTAATTCACAATCAGTAGGAACCCAGTGGGAATGTGTTTGTAGAAATAAATAATCCAAAATTATTCTTGGGCTGTGAAGTTTGTTTACTGCCTTAACTGAAGTGTGTATCAAACATAAGTGCATTAGCATTGGCTGTGGGTTGGGGGAGTCAGGCACAGCACTCACCTCCAGTGTTTTTCATCCATTCTGTTGTTTATATTTCTTGGCAAGAAGTCAGAGCTACAAAAGGGTTTGTCCCAATATTATGTGTGAGTGTGTGTGCACATGTGTCTGTATATGTGTTTTGCATAGTGATGGGCATGCTCCTTTTCAAAAGGAGCATCAAAAATATGCATGAATTCTTGAAAACCGAGTAAGAGGTTGCTAATTTAAAAAATATTTTAAAACTTAACATCTCTATAGGCAAAGAGCAATGAATATTTTTAGTCACAGAAATGTTTCTTCCCACACAGAAATCTGAGGGCTGCTTACCACTCTTCAGAGTATCCATACCTGTCCAGACCTATGTGTAGGAATGTCTTGTTTATTAAGCACCTCATGCCTGGCATTAAGCTACAAAGAACCTGACAGATATTGCTTCATTTAATTCTCACAATAATCCTGCAAGATATGTGTAATTATTCTCATTTGAGAGCTGAGAAGACAGGGTCAGAATTAAGTACTTTGCCTGTGGTCTCCCAGCAATGAAGTAGAAGCAGGAGTTAAATCCAGGTCTATCTGGGTTCCAAAGCCAGTGTTTTTAGTCATGATACACTGCTTTCTTTCCACCTTTCTCCTGTTGCATAAGTGTCTTTGCAAAAATCTTTCCCTCTTGGTTTCCTCTTTCCCTTTCAAGGCTACCTTTGCCGTCAATGTCCATACTAACTAGATTTCACCTGTATAAAAATGTTGTGGGGAGGAGTTCCCATAGTGAGAATCATGGGGATCTTAGACCCAGATGGATGGATAGAAAGATGGGTTATAGTATGAATGGCTTGTCTCATTTTCTTGGAATAGAGCAGTCTAGAAGTTGGGTACATGTTCACAAAATGTACTGACTAGTCAAAGAAATGGTCATGGCAGATAACAAAGTTACTTCAAAATGCCAATGGGTAAATGACACTAACAATAAGTGATTTCATTAAAGGATACTGGACTGGGCAAAACCATTCAGCAGAGAGACAGAATATTATAGTGGTTAAGAGGATGGATTTTGAAAACAGGATGACTGGGTTTAAATTTTTACAATAATGTGTGGTCTTGGACAAGTTATTTATCCCATCTGTACCTCCATTTCTTAATCTGTAAAATGGACATAATAATTGTATCTACCTCATGGGACTTTTTTAAGGAATATGAATATTTAAACTATGTGCCTGGCTCACAGTATGTACTATTTAAGTATTTGCTAGTATTAGTAGTAGTATAATGCTTTCACTTGATCACTCCTCTCTCCTGATACCTGATTGTGGTCCTGGGTACCTGATACTCAACTGACATATCTCTCAGTACCAACTTTGTAGTTTTTGGGTTACTATGCACCCAATGCTCCTGCTATCAGCCCACAACCCAATCATTTCAATCACAGTCTGAATGTGTGGCCGTTTTAAAATAATGAGTCCCTTCTTCATGCCCAAATTGGGAATAAACATCTGGCTTTAAACTCTCTTCAAGGGCTGAAACACTTCTCCTCTGTGAAAAATGAAGCAAGTAATAATAATAATAATAATAGTAATTAGTAGGAAAGCAAAAGAGGAAGAAAAGAAGGAATAAAAAAGAAAGTGAGAATGAAGAAGCAAAGGGGGGAAGGAAGGAAGGAAAGAAGGAAGGAAGGAAGGAAGGAAAGAAGGAAGGAAGGAAAAAGGAAGGAAGAAAAGACAAAAGAAAGAATATGTTAGAGGGCAACATAGGGAGCTTGCAAGGAGAGAGAAGAGTCTAATACATGGTCAAATTTCTGTAAGTGTTCAATGTAAGATGTTCCAAAACACATACCACTTGCAAGTGAAACTGTGTGTGTTTCCATGATGATGCTCTACTAATTATGTGAAGAGTTTGAAAGGGAAACCAATACCTTCTGATGCAAAACATGAGTTTTTCTTTCTTTTTATTCCTAGCAGGTTTTTCCCCAAATAAACTTCCATTAAATTTAATTTAAAAACCGGAGATTTTGTTGAATAATGTGACTTCATAAATTTAAGAAGCTATCTAAATTTGCAATCTGGAAACCTTGGAGGCATCAGAAAATATACTCTTACTCTTTACTCTTACACTTTATTCTTATTGTAATCCAGTTATATTCAAAACAATGAAAAGGCTCTCCAAGTTAAACTCATTAATATATTTTTGCAAATATGATTGTCCACAAATAAATACAAAACTACATTTAGAACAACATTACTAAATAGTTCTTTTTTTTCTGCTAGTTTTTATTACAAATCTAAGCAGCAAAAAATGGAGGGAAATGATAAAGGAATAAATAGTTTCTTTTAAGACCACTGCATGACTAGGATTTATTCTTAATTTTTATAAAACTGCACAAAGAAGCTTTCTCAGTTAATTCATGTCTCTGTATTGTAGCTTTACTCAATCATGTAAAAAAGCAATATCATTAATTATACAAGTGAAAGGAGGCATTGAAAAAATCCTGCATCCTTTCATTAACTTACAAAAATACAATTAGTAATTATTAGTGATTTCCTGGAGAAAGTCCAGAGCTGAAATAAAAATATCACTTCATTGGTCCCTTAAAGGAAAAAATGCACTACCATGAAGCTTATCTGTTGTACTTGCTTTTAAAACACTAAAGAAGTAATTCATAAAGCAACCACACAACATTTGTAATGCTTTTAATTTTCTTTTGCGATCTCTGGGAAAATGTGAGGAATGTTCTTTTCTCTAAGTAAAATAACTTGTAGGATTCAGTCTAGAATGAGAATGGTTATTTCTTCATTGAGAAGTCATGGACATTCTGTCACAAAAAAATGAGACAGTTTTTTTTTAAAGGCATATCCTCTTTTTCAATTTGGCATATCTTCTTCTAATGGGCAACATGTTTATGTTGATTCCAGAAAGATGAAAACCAATTTTCTAAAATATCTAGAATCTCTAGGGTCAGTTGTACTAGTTGTGTCAAATGTTATTCAGGATCCTGCTATCTTAATATGTTAAAATTATTAAAATGGCTTGTTAACTTCAACCTGCTGGGGTTGTGGAGACAGATTCCTGGGAATCCAGTAGATTCTTCCATGTTAATGTTTTGGGATGATCCCTTGAGTCCTGCTTGAAGAGACATATTATAGATCTTCCTTGGGGTATAGCAAAAAGTGAACTCTTCTTGTTAAACGTCTGGTTCTTTGAAAGCAGGGGTATTTTGACTAAAAATGGCATTAGGCAAAAGGGCAGGATGTCCAGTTTGGGTGGCATTTGGAGCAGGACCCCAGAGAATTCTTACTCATATTCATGTGCTTGCTACTTATGTAAAATTTAAACATGTTTGATAATTGCTCTCCGTTTTTCCTTATTGCCTTTTGTAAAAACTATAAAGTCAGTGTTGGGAAATGCTGAATAAACTAATTTGGTCAGCTCCTGATTTTTCAGAATGCAGATGACCTAATTTGCTATTTATCTGGCATCAGGTTTTAATTTCAGTTTATATTCTACTGTCAGCCCATTTCCCTGCTCCATTTCTTCAGTTAGGGGTTGAAAACTTAATTGAAAGTTAGACCAGGAACCGTCAGTAAGTTTGCTACTAAAAACCAAAAACAAACAAACAAACAAACAACTAATGGTTCAGCAAAAAAAAAAATGTTTTTTAAATACAACTGGGAACACAATAAAATGGAAACACAACTTTTCAACATCTATGGGATGCAGCAAAAGCAGTTCTAAGAGGGAAGTTGATAGCAATACAGGCCTAGCTCAGAAAATAAGAAAAATCCCAAATAAACAATCTAATTTTATACTTAAAAGAACTAGAAGAAAAAGAACAAAGCCCCAGGTTAGTGGGAGAAAGGAAATAATAAAGGTCAGAGCAACAATAAATGAAATACAGACTTCAAAAAACAATAGAAAATATTAATGAAATGAAATGCTGGTCCTTTGAAAAGATAAACAAAACCAATAAACCTCTAGCTAGGGTAATAAAAAAAGCCCTAAATAAAATCAGAAACGAGAGAAGAGATGTTACAACTGACACCACAAAAATACAAAGGATAACAAAAAATTATTACAATTATACAACACATTGGAAAACTTAGAAGAAATGGATACATTCTGAGAAAACACAATCTCTCAAGACTGAATCACCAAGAAATAGAAAATCTAAATAGACCAGTTGAAAGTAATGAAAGGGAATCAGTAATTTTAAAAATCCCCAAAACGTAAGTCCTATACCAGACTACTTCACAGGTGCATTCTACCAAGTATTTAAAGAAGAGTTAGTACCTATCCTTCTCAAATCATTCCAAAAAAATTTAAGAGGAAGGAATACTTCAATGCCAGTACTACCTTGATACCAAAGCCAGACAAAGACACAACAACAACAAAAAGAAAATTACAGGCCAAAATCCCTGATGAAAGTAGATGCAAAAATTCTCAACAAAATATTAGCTAACCAAATTCAACAATGCATTAAAAGAATCATATACTAAGATCAAGTGGGAGTTATTTCAGGAATGCAAAGATTGTTCAACATTTGAAAATCAATCAACCTGATACCCTGTATTAACAAAACAAAGGATAAAAATCATATGATTATCTCAGTAGATACAGAGAAGGCACTGATAAAATTCAATATCCATTTATGATAAAAACTCTTAGCAAAGTGGGTAGAGAAGGAATGTACCTCAACATAACAAAAGCTATATATGACAAACCTACAGCTAACATCATACCATTTCACCATTTCATCAATGGTGAAAAGCTGAAAACTTTTCCTTTAAGATCGGGAATAAGACAAGGATGCCCAATCTTGCCATTTTTATTCAACACAATACTGGAAACCCTAGCCACAGCAGTCAGGCAAGAAAAAGAAGTAGAAGTTATCCAAACTGGAAAAGAAGTAAGCCTATATTTTCAGATGACATTATACTATATATAGAAAATCCTAAAGGCTTCATCGAAAAACTATTAGAACTAATAAATGAATCAAGGATACAAAATTAACATACAGAAATCAGTTGCATTTCTATATGTTAATAATGAGCTTTCAGAAAAAGAAATTAAGAAAACAAACCCATTTACAAATGGATCAAAAAGAATAAAATGTCCTAAGAATAAATTTAACCAAGGAAGTGAAAGACCTATACTCTGAAAACTATAAGACATTGGTGAAAAAAATTCAAGAAGACTCAAATAACTCGAAGTACATTCCATGCTTATGGATTAGACTAACTCATATTGTTAAAATGTCCATACTGTTCAATGCAGTATCAATGCGATATCAATTGCAGAATCAATGCAATTTCCATCAAAATACCAAGAGCATTTTTCCCAGAACCAGAAAAAAGAATCCTAAAATTTGTATGGAACTACCAAAAAACCCAAATAGTAATAGCAATCTTGAGAAACAACAACAAAGATGGAGGTATCACTCCTTAATTTCAAACTATACTACAAAGCCATAGTAATCAAAACAGCATGATGGGGTGCCTGGGTGGCTCAGTTGGTTAAGTGTCTGACTCTTGATTTTGGCTGAGGTCATGATCTCAGGGTTGTGAGATGGAGCCCTGTGTCAGGCTCTGTGCTGGGTGTGGAGCCTGCTTAAGATTCTCTCTGTCTCTCTCTGTCTCTTTCTCCCCCGCTCTCAAAAAGAAACAGACAAACAAAACCCCCCGAAAACCCCAGCATGATATTGGTACAAAAGTAGATACACAGATCAATGGAAGAGAATAGAGAGCCCAGAAATAAACCATGCTTATATGGTCAATTAATCCATGACAAAGAACATACAATGGAAAAGACAATCTCTTCAATGAGTAGTTCTTGGAAAACTGGACAGCTACATGCAACAGAATGAAACTGGACTACTATGTTACATTATATACAAAACATACATTCAAAATTAATTAAGACCTAAAATCATAAAACTCTGAGAAGAAAACATAGGCAATAAGCTCTTTGACATCAGTCTGAGCAATATTTTTTGGACCAGTCTCTTCAAGCAAGGGCAAGAAAAGCTAAAATAAACAAATGGGATTATATCAAACTAAAAAGCTTTTTCACGGAGAAGGAAACCATCAACAAAATGAAGGGCAACCTACTGAGTGGGAGAAGATATTTGCAAGTCATACATCAATAAGTGGTTAATACCCAAATTTTATATAAAGAACTTAGATAACAATATCAAAAAATAACCAACATGATTAAAAAATGGGCAGAGGACTTGAATAGACATTTTTCCAAAGACACAGAGACCATCAACAGGCACATGAAAAGGTGCTCAACATCATTAATCATCAGGAAAATGCAAGGCAAGACCACAATGAGATATTAGCTCAGATTGGCTATTATCAAGAGGATAAAATGTAACGAGTGTTAACAAAAATGGGGAGAGAAGATAACTCTTGTCCACTCTTGGTGGCAATGTAAATTGATGCAGCCATTATGGAAAACAGTATGAAGGTTTTTGAAAAAATAAAAAAATATCCCTACCATATAATCCATAATTCTACTTCAGGGTATTTATCCAAAAACAACAATTCAAAGAGATATATGCACCTCTATGTTATTGTAGCATTATTTACAATAGCCAAGATACAGAAGTAACCTACAGGTTCCTTGATAGATGGATGGATAAAGAAGATGTGATACAAACATACACACATACACAGACACTGGAATATTACTCAGCCTTTAAAAAGAATGAAATCAGGACACCTGGGTGGCTCAGGCGGTTGAGCGTCCAACTTCGGCTCAGGTCATGATCTCACAGCTCGTGAGTTCAAGCCCCGCGTCGGGCTCTGTGCTGACAGCTCAGAGCCTGGAGACTGCTTCAGATTCAGTGTCTCCCTCTCTCTCCGCCCCTAACCCACTCGCATCCTGTCTCTGTCTCTCTCAAAAATTAATAAACATTAAAAAAAATTTTTAAAAAAGAATGAAATCATGCTATTTTTGACAACATGGATGAACCTAAAGGGTATTATGCTAAGGGAAATAAACCTAACAGAAAAATACAAATACTGTATGATTTCACTTATATGTGAAATGAACAAAACATAAACGGTCTCATAGATAAAGGAAACAAACTGTTGGTTACCAGAGGTCGAAGGGTGGGGTAAGTGAAAAATAGGAAGGGGATTAAGAGGCACAAACTTTCAGTTATAAAATAGGTAAGTCATGGGTATGTAATGTATAAAGGGAATATAGTCAATAATATTGTAATAGCTTTCTATGTGGCAGATGCTAGCTAGACTTACATGGGGATTCCTATGTAATAGATAAAAATATTAAATCACTATGATGCACACCTGATAAGACACTGTGCCATCAGTTACACTTCAATAAAAGGAGAGAAATATGACAGTGTGACCTCTTATACCTTCACCCATGCCCACATCCAGCTCTGTGAGGAGGAGTGACTTAGTACCATAATACATGGATGTGATCCCTATGATAGCGCATCAGAATGATTTGTCTCTAAATCCTTCACTTTGAGTAATCTGAGGTTTCCAGACTGCTGACCTCACACTATGTAGTATCATCAACCCCCTCCAAGAACTTATAAGAAATGCTAGCCTCCATGGTTTTGAGTATGTGAGGCAGCTGTAGGAAGCATACAAGGAGGATTGACCAATTATGAGTCAAGGCTGAGGCACCGGAAAAGGAAGAGGGAAGAAGTCCAGGAAGCATGACATGCCTGGGAGCGTGTTTGAAGCCAACTTGATATGAACAAAAAGAGGAGAGGTTTTACACTATCCTTTAGGTCCTGTGTGCAGTTGAGATTGGGTGGTTGAAATATTTTTTCTGGAAAGCGACTATACCTTCATGTATGTCCAGATATTTGAAGGCATTGATTCAGGCATAAATACATCCTCAACCTGGGATTCCAAATAAAAGATTTGGATTATGTTTTCACTGGCCTCTGTCAGCAGGGAATTTAATAATTAAAAGTTAAACCTGGGCTAAGCTATACCAGATACACCCTAAACAAAATAAAACACAACATCAAATGGTCAGGGGTGGAATTCTCCAGTCATGGCTAAAACTCACCAACTGCAAGGGAACGCCTACTTCATGGGTCTAGACAGTTGCTGGCAGGCTAACAGGAGAGGAGAGGTGCAGAGTGTGTTCAGAACAAAGGCCTTTTGAAACCACTTTTTTTTAAATTTAATTTTAGGGACCAAAATTAAGGCTTCCTTAGAGTAGTTTTACAATTCTGAAAAGAACGGATTGTTCTAAAGCCACACCTTGGTTACTTCCTCAGCAATTATTACAATGAAAGATCATTGTCAGATGCATGTTCAGAAGGAGGAAAGATACTCACATTATAGTTTGCCTGGATTCCACAGGGGCTGGGGCCCTGGGGCAGCATATCTCACATTGTCCTGGCACAGTTCTTTTGGGCATGTCTCTCAATGCTGCTGCATGCCCTGCAGCCTGTAGACCCTTAGAGTTGTGAGCAAGAGCTTTTCAATTTCAGAAATGGGAAGGGAAGTCAGGAGGAGTTTAGCCATTTTGGACACACACACACACACACACACACACACACACACACAAACCCCTCTGATTGCTTTTAGTGGGGAAAATATTTGACCATGTAGACATGACCCAAATATCTTGAACCCATTACAGAACTTGTAAGAAGATGTAGCCCCTGCTCAAGAAGCATCTGTTCTTTTCATCCCCTAATGGAGATAAATGCATAAAAGGGTCCTTAAAATGGTGTGACTTGGATGCAAATTCCTGCTTGGATAACTATGGGTTTGGATACAATGGAAGAAATATTATAACAGGGAAGCAACTTCAAGCTTTCTATGTGGGACTTTATGAAAAAAGTACCTGAAAATGATCAACCTACTCTAGCTATCAGAGACTTCAGCTTAAGTTCCAGTTCTATAATGAACTGGCTGTGAATGGTCTTTACTTTATTGTCCTTAAACTGTTCCTTTATCTGTAAAATGGGCACATCAATAACCATTTAGCTACTTCCCAAAGTTGTCATGAGGGTCATGTACAGACCACTATATTAGTTAGCATTCTCAGAGAAACAGAGTCAATATGAAATATGTCTATATGTGTGTGTATATGTGTATATATATATATATATATATAGTATATATATATATGTATATGTATCTATATATAGTTTTTCTTTATATTTATATATGTATATATATAAGGACATTTGTTATAAGGAATTGGCCCACATGACCAGAGAGCCTGACAAGTCCTACAATCTGCTGTCTGCAAGCTGAAGAACCATGGAAGCCAGTGTTGTAATTCCAGTCCTAGTCCAAGGACCTTAAAAACCAGCAGAGCCAATGGTGTGAATCTCAGTCCAAGGGCAGGAGAAGATCAAAGTCCCAACCCAAGCAGGCAGGAAGGAAAAAGAATAACTTGCTTCTATCTCTGCCTTTTGTTCTATTCAAGCTATCAATGGATTGGATGATGCCCACCCACATTGGGGAGGGTGGTCTACTTTACTGAGTCCACCAATTCAAATGCTATTTCATCTGGAAACACTCTCACTGACACACCTGGAAATAATGTTTTATCCAAGCACCCCATGGTGCAGTCAAATTGACATAAAATTAACCATCACAACCACTATATAAGGCACATGAAAGTAAAACACTGGGATATAAACTACCCAGGTTGAAGTACAAACAAGTTGTCTGTGCCCAGTTGTAACTTAGCAGTAAAAGAAAATTGTTGAAAAAGCAAGAGTGGCAATTTAATCTGTTTTAATTAGATGAAGGCTCCAACATAATGCAGTTACAGGGAAGTCAACTTTGTACCCTGAGATAAAGAAATAAACAAATAAATACCCCCTCCCAAACAGAGCTATTCATCTAATACTAGTCTCCAAAATAAGTAAAATCTAAAGCTCTTTTTCTGTGAGTTATTGACTTTCTAATAAAACAACTTTATCTGTGACATTTGTCATTCTGATATGTAAGCCCTTGCAGATACTTTTGTGAGAAATCATGTATTTTTTATTCATTGAATCAATCCTTGAAAGATTAATTGAGGTAAAGAGGTCAGACTTTGACCAGTCAGCACAGGTGGCTGGCCCAAGGGAAGGGGCCTGGCCTAGGGTAAGGCAGCTTCCTTTTGTGGGGGAAAATTCCTGAAAAGGTACATAGCTGTGAGTCATTAGGAGGCAACACTGCTGGTAGTTGGGTGAATGAACCCTCCAGTCCTGGAAGGGGATTCAGGGGAGGGGTGCATCACAGCATCCACTGCAAAGTTTCCCAAAAGTTGGACTGTTAATTAGAAAGCATATATTGATATTTTAATATATGTTTGCAGATTATTTTCCTTAAAGGTTATTATAATTTGTGCTTCCATCAACAATATATGAGAATGTCTGTTTCCCAGAATACTCACCAGAACTTGGTATTAATGTTTTTTTAAAACATTTGAAAATGATATATCATTTTTAAGTTATATTTCCTTGATAAATACTGAGTTTGAATGTCTCTTCACTGGTGATATGCATTTTTGCTTTGGTGATATTTATGTGCATGTCCTTTAGTGGTCTTTATGTTGTGTTTCTACTCAATTTATTAATCTATTGTGATGCATTGAGTAGAGTCTTCTGGCTGTCTTTGAAAATCTGTTCTTCACTTCTTTGTCTAGGCACATTCTAGAGCACATTCCCTAGTCTTCTTTGCAGTTAAGTGTGATTATGTACCAGATTGTAGATTATGAACCAAAATGTCTGTGTTATGACCACTATTTGCATTTTTATCCTCTTCCGTTAGGGGCAAGCAGGTAAGGTAGGGTGGGGCCATGAGACAGAAGCCTGGATCCTTGAATCACCATGTGAGGTAGCTACCTGCCAATCCTGAATCTCTGCTCTGAACCATTAAGCAACCAAGAAGTAAATCTCAAATCATTTGAACTCCAATATATGTTTGGGATGAACTAGTGCAGGCATATTGTCTATTTTTAAATATTTATTTTTGATTTCCACGGAAACCAATTTGACAATAAATTTCATAATTAAAAAAACACAAAAAATAAATACATATTTATTTTTGAGAGAAAGAGAGAGACACACACACAGAGTGTGAGTGGTAGGGAGGGACAGAGAGAGAGGGAGACAGAATCCAAAGCAGGCTCCAGGGTCTGAGCTGTCAGCACAGAGCCTGATGTGGGGCTTGAACTCACAAATGGTGAGATCATGACCTGAGCCAAAGTCAGAGGCTGAACCAACTGAGCCACCCAGGCGCCCCAGGCATATTGTCTGTTTTTACCCAGTCTGTCACTTGTAACTGACCACCATCCATGGTGTCTTTTTAAAGGCTGTTGAGAGAAAGTCTCAGAAGAGAGGCCAGAGAGGTTGGAGGAAAACAAGGACAGGGTGGCAATGAGGAAGCCAAGGGAAAAGAGTGCTTCAAGAAACAAGCCACAATCAGTCATATTTCACACTGTAGAGAGGTCTAGTCTGAGAAGGTCTGAAACCTATCAGGTGCTTTGATGACTGCCTGGTGCAAAGATGCCTCTGGAGGCAGGATTCTACCAGAGAAGCATTAGAAAGTTTACTGTGTTGAACACAACTTATCTGGAAAAGCTGTCCTAAATAAATGTCCATCTTCTGCTAATGGATGTGTGTCAAATCCGTAAAAGTCTGAAAGAAGCCCACCCATGCTCTTAAATGGCACTAAAGCATGGTTCAGTTCTGAAGTTTGATCCAGACATGTCTGAAGGCCTGGACACCTGGGTGATTGTCGCTCAGCCCACTAGAATCCAACAGCAGGCAACTCATATGAACTGCTATTAATAAATGTAGAGAGTGCAGTTGGTCATTCACACCTGAACTAACTGTGGCCTTCCTAACAGGCATAACATTCACGTGCCTACTATTCCCTGCTATCTGAACAAGACTTATCAATTTTACATTTTTCACCTGTACCTTATTCAACTCTTGTTTTTTCAGGTGAGCCTCTAAAAATTACTTCTAGGGACAGAACATTCTGGGTTACTGAATCTCAGGAAGGAAATAAATTCTCTTGCTTAGAAGGAAAAACAATAAAATTCTACTGTACAATCCCAGCTAAGGGATTAAAATAAGAGGAATATTTTCATTCATCTTTTTAAATTAAATGGCCATGGAGATAATTTGCCCACCATAAAAATGAGAGATGGGAAGATACTCAGACATGTTGAAAGACATCAATACATGTATTCATTAAAAGTATATGGTGCTGTACTTTAAAAACCTGGAACCGAAGGTGACTTTGCTAATTACCTATGACATGTGAAGTCAATTGTCCTTAATATGTGCAAAATGACACTTTACGAATGAATAGATATTAAAGCTTTCTGCTCTGCTGCTCACAGAAACATTTGATGAAGGGACAAGCACTTGGATATGTCACCTTATATCTTAGGGAAAAAAAAGGATGAAAAGATGACGGTAGGAAAAGGTAGAGTCATTCAATGCTATATGCTTTAGTAATTCTGAGCATAAAATTATCCTTTGAAAAAATTTTGTTTCTTAATTTAAGGTACATAACAAGTGTAAGCTACCTGAAGTTTAAAAATCCTCAGTCCTACCTGATTCAAAATGCTTATTAGTTCCTGGCAATTAAATAGTATACATGCTATCCATTTTAAGGTAATTTATCTCTAGTTACTTCTTATGAACATATTTAGAAAACCAAGAAGAATCTAGCAGTAGAAATAAAAATAGGGTTGTTCTCTTACTAAAGCCTGCTCATTATATATTATTAAGGCTTTAAGGTATTTGTTTTCTTCCATAACCATTCTATGATTTATTCCTATTAATTATTAGCAAACAAATTATGTGATATTCACATTTTGAATAGCGTGTATTATCTATGATTCCAAGACACTCACTTGTCCCATATAATTTTGAATGGATTACACACAAATTTGCCTTGCTTTTGCATCTATAAAATGTCCATACAATGTGAAAACATAGGCAAGCAATCATATAAAAAATCCTCAATATGTAAAAAAAAATAAAACAATATTACCAATGTTTCTAGACTTTATGTGTATCCTTAACATTTGGTCAGACCTTTTGTATTAAGCAGAATGTCATGGAAGGTGAAACCAGTATAGTCTGTTGAGTCTAGATAAGACACATGTACTATGCTGGTAAATAAATACCACCCTCTGAAAGCCACCATATTTCATCTCTTCTTCTCTTGCAGTGACTGCCACTTTCCATCTGTATTCTTGTTATTGCCAAATTTTTCTCCCTCTCTGGAGCATGAGCTTTTCTAGACAGATCCATGTTCCATACTTTGCTGGGTCCCCCAAATGCCCTGCATGAGCTGGTTCTCAGTACACTTTTGCTGAATAAATGACATCCAAGTGATCTAAAGCATATTCCGTTTTGCTTTCTAAGGAAATTAACACAAATAGTTCTATATATGAACAATTCCCAGTGATTGCCCTAGCAAATGCATTAAAACAGTTTCTAGTCCTAAAATAATTGGATTAGGAAAAAGGAGGAAAAACAGAGCAAATAATTAGCCATTACAGTATTAATTTCACACAAGGATAGAAAACAGTTTGTGTAGGACTATAGGGGAATCTGACTCATGGAATCGATTTTATTAATACTTTTACATTTCCACACTGGTCTTTAGAAAATTCCCAAACAGTATGCACATGATGCAGAGCTATCCTTTATGATTTGTGGTGGTTTTTCCAAATTCTTCGATAAAATATTACTAGTTTTATACACACACATAAAAATATAATGTGTTTTTACTTAACCTAATTCCTTCATGTTTTCCTACTCTCTTCTTAGTCAAAATATATCTCAGTTTCCATGTCTACCTCTACACATGTAACTTTCTAACCAGTCATCTCCACCCAAATCCAATACAGTTCCCTCTACTTTTTGGAGTTTTTTTTTTTTAATAAATAATGCAACTAATTGATTAACATAACAAGAAGTTTTTCCAGTGTTATTTGCTCTCTTTATGCCTTAATATGTCCTTTGTAGACTAGAACCATGAATGACAGACATTTTGGAGGACACATACTATAAGGTTACTTCCAACATTTCTTATAAATAAAGGTCACTGGATGAGTTCCAATAAAATAAAATACTGATGTTACTGTATTATGGCAAATTATCTTATGACAAATTATGGTACAGTAAAGCTTTGGTTATTCCATCATCAAACTATTGGGGTTCTTTTCCTATTATTGAAACGTTGTGTTGGTGGCCCTAAAACTAATTTTCCTCAGCTCCATTTACAAGCTCGAAGGACGCCCTATAGAATTGTGATGGTCACTTTTATGTGTCAATTTGACTGGGTTAAGAGATGCCCAGATAGCTAGTAAAACATTATTTCTGGATATGTCTGCAAGAATGTTTCTGAAAGAGATTAATATCTTAACTAGACTGAATAAATAAGATCCACCTTCACCATTTAATCTGCTGGGGGCCCAAATACAACAAAAAGCTGGAAGAAGAGCAAATTTTCTCTCTCTTTGGGTTGGGATGTTTATCTTCTCTTGCCTGTTGACATCAAAGCTCCTGATTCTTGGGCCTTCAAACCCTGGAATTTATACCAATGCTGTCTATTTCCCTTTCCTTAGGCCTTTGGCTTTGGACTGGGAGTTACACTGCAAGCTACCCTGGTTCTCAGGGCTTCCAACTCCAACTAAATTATACCACCAGCTTTCCTTGGTCTCCAGGTTGTAGATGGCATATTGTGGCATATCTCAGTCTACATAATTATGTAAACCAATTCCCATAATGAATAAATAAATAAATAAATAAATAAATAAATAAATATCTGAAGAGAGCATCCAGGAAGATAATTGGTCACCAATGGCTGTGAACTACACTATCATTTTATGCATCTTTAACAGCCCCAAAGCTCATAAAACTTCAGGCCTAAATGGAATCTTGAAGGTCATAAATTCACTCCACCTAATGCCTAAATAATACAATTTTCACATGACAGTCTCATCTTTCAAATATTCAGACTTCATCATGTCATCCTACCCTCCTCACTTTTCCAACTCAGATTAGCAGTTAAAACTGTTAATTTTTCCACATGTGATGCAGTTTTAAGTGTCCTCATCCATGTGAATTACTGTCCCTGGAAAGTTCTCTAGTTAATTTAATTTAATTTTTTTAATGTTATTTATTTTTGAGGGGGAGGGGCAGAGCAGACAGAGAGGGAGAGAGAAAATCGCAAACAAGGCTCTATGCTGACAGCACTGAGCCTGACTCGGGGCTCAATCTCAAAATGACCTAAGCAAAATTCAGAGTCTGATGAGTAACTGATGGAGCCACCCAGGCACCCCTCTCTAGTTCATATTAAAACAACATACTCTGAACAACTTGTAGTACCTTCACTTGCTCTTGATACCATACTCATTCTTTTGCCCAATAGCTGTTGAGGGTGTTGTGCTAAGCTTGAGAGAGACACGTATAAACACAAAGGCACGGCATCTGTTGTCATGGAGACTGCCACCTAGATATAACCAATCTGCTAATATAGGGCAAGAGGTAAGTTGAATTTTGGTCACCACAAAAAAGGGATTAAATAATAAATATAATAAAGTAGAAAGAACAGGGGTCTTAAAATCACACCAACCTAGGTTAGAATGTTAGCTTTATAATTTATTAAACATTATATATTTACTTATTATATTTTATACATACATATAACTAGATATACTTTAAAGATACTTTAAGCCTCAAAGTATTTTTAACATGTAAAATGGATATAATAATATTTATCTCATTGGGTTGTTAGGAGGATTAATTCAAATAATCAGTACATGTAGTTGGTGCTTAGTAAGTCTTCATTTCCTTCCCACTCTTTCATTATTTATAGAATGCTAATATTCCATGAAGAAAGGTGCTGTGGTCAAATTAGTTGGCAAAATAAATAGGGTTAAGCAAAGTTACTTAGGTTTTCTTTTTAATTAAAACTCTTTTTAGAGCCTTTAACATGCCAACATGTTTTGTGAATCTCTAAAAAAAACATCATTTCCAGCATTTCACAAATTTATTTGACCACAGGACCCTTTCTGGGTAGTACACAGAATAACACCTTGTGTTTTTCTTTTGAACATGGTGTGAGAAACACTGTCATAGTGGGATCTTTGGATATGTTGCTCTTCCCCCTGGACATGTCTGGAAGTAGGATTATCCCTCTGGGTCCTGGGAGTGGCCAATGCAGGAAAATTTATTCTGAGCAAACACAAAGAGGGCAAATATTTTCCTTCTGCTTCAAGTAAGAAAATGGAGTCAGCAAAGAAGGAAAGGCTTAAATCTTTTTGTTTCATCTATGATGTTTAGGTATAGTCCTCTGGTTTGAGAACCCCTGAGAAATTACTGTAATGAAAATACTATGAGAAATTACCAGGGAGGAGGAAAAACTGAAGATATTATGTGGTGGTCTAGGCAGAGTCAAGCACTCTTGTCCCCTTTCATGAAACTAAGTATTTCTGTTTATATGATGGAAAATCTGTGCTGATTCATTCTCATTAAGGCTCTAGCAAGTTCATCAGAAAAGCTTTATAGAGACCTTGGGGAAAACTCAACAGGAGGGAATTTCCTGTTAGGGGCTGGAGGTGGGGAGACAGTATTTTCTCTTTATTGGGGTTTGCTTTGTTAATTGGTGTTTGAAGCAACCCCATTTCTTTCATAGTTGAAGCAGAGGAGAATTAATGTTAATTAAAAAATCATGTCAATGTTCCCAGAGCCCACTGAAACCTCTAGCTGGGAAAAGATTTGTCCAAAACAGTTTTCTCATAGCTTTGTTTGCATGGGGAACTGAAGGGTGAGCAGTTTCAACAGGGCAAGAGAGGGAGCTGCCAGTTTATTTCTGGAACACAGCAGGATGTGTTTCAAAAGACACTCAAAATAAAGAACACACTAAAAAGTACCAAAAATGATCTACTTTTTTTCCCCTTTAAGCCAAGGATAGAGCCAACCTTGGGTCTTGTGAAACAGGATCCTGTGCAAGAGTGTGTGTGTCGCTGTGTGGCAATGGGTATGGGAAGGTGTGCTTATATTCATGATTATCAGTATTCTAAAGAATGTGCAGTTTAAAAGTCTTTCTGTTAAAAGTAAACTGTATTTTCATTTTCTTGTATAAATATGTACCAGGGTCTTTCCACTGAATATTCTTTAAGGACTATTCTACTTCAATCCACAGAGGACTTCAATAAATAGATACATTGCTATCAAATCCCCAAGGTATATGGACTTCCTTTGGGTATAATTAACTTAGATGGCTCACTAGATCTAAACAACTATCTCAAACAGTGCAAGGGGGAAAAAATGAAATACTGTATATATTTTTCTGCAAGTTCTGGAACCCTCTGATTATTTTTTTTAAGGTATGAGTTACATGCTATAGAATAAGAATGTCTAAAATTGAGTTACATTTTGGTACAAGTAAACTATCACTAACAGAAATTCTGAAACTTGAAGTGACTTTCAAATTCACTGAAAATAATTATTAGGTTATTTGTTTATTTATATATTCCTCATTTCTTTCATAAAACATATGAAACGGCTTATAACCAAGATCACATATAAAATAAGTTTAATAAAATAAACCCAGGAATTAGAAATGGGATCCGTGGAAAGAGGTTATAGTAAATATGCTAACTTCACAGGCTAGTATGGCTGTTCTGACTGCGCATGGATTTTGATTCTGAGTTTCCTGAAAGTCAGAATTTAAAAGAAAGCATCATGAATTATTATTATTAGAATGAAGAAGCATGTAAACAAATTATTTTTTGAAGGCAAAGTTTTTCTGGCACTAAATTTTAAAGGAAAGAAATTTCTTCACATGTGCTTTTCTTTTAGCACATAATTTCTCTTTCGAAAATTGTTTTTCAGGTACACAAATGATTCTTCAGTGTATCTGAATGATACAGAAGTACACATTTTAAAAAGTTCAACTTCTTCACCCTTTCAAACTCACTGTCCCACTTAGAGTCAACCTCTATTAAGTCTGGTGTGGATCATTCCTAACTTTTTTCTAAGACCCCACTTCTCCTCCTCTTACTGCCATGTATGGTCTGAGATCATATATATGGATTATTCTTTAGCTGCCTTTTATTTATAAAAACATTCTCCTATTTTTGAGTTGTTTCTAATTTTTCAATATTACAAACAACGCTGTAATAGCCACCATGTACACATTTAAACATTTTTTGTGCAGTAGATACAATTGATACTTAGAAGCAGGGAAACTGAGTCAGAAGGCATGGGCATAACAAAATTTGTAATTTTCAAACTTTCTGTGTGGGTAGTGTTCCTGTAGTGCCACTGCTTTTGGGGGGATTTTCTTACACATTGCTGAATATATTTCTATCGTATGAGCACTCTTCCTGTTATACAAAATGACAATATTTTATGTAGGTGATATGCAAACCCACCATGATCTTACATCTCAAAGAAGCTGAGTTGGCACAAAAGAATCAGCTGTTTCTGGGGTTGTTTGTTTTTAATGTTTTGTAACTTTTTCATTTCTTTTTCCCCCAGCTTTACTAAGATATAATTGGCATATACCATTTTCTAAGTTTAAGGTGTACAATATGATGAGTTGATACTTATATATTGCAAAATGATTGCCACAATAAGGTTAGTTAACATCTCCATCAGTTTACATAATTGTGCGAGAGGGTGTGTGTGTGTGTGTGTGTGTGTGTGGTGAAAACATTCAAGATCTAGTCTCTTAGCAACTATCAAATATATAATATAGCAATGTTAGCTATACATTAGATCTCTAAAATTTACTTATTTTATACCTGAAGGTTTGTACCATTTGATCAACATCTCCCTATTTCCTCCATATCCTAGCACTTGGCAACCACCATTCTACTCCCTATTTCTGAGTTTGGTTGGCTTTTTTAGATTTAAATAAGTGATATCATACAGTATTTGTCTTTCTCTAACTTCTTTCATTTAGCATGATTGTATATAAATTCATATATGTATACACATATATATCATATTTCCTTTATTAATTTATCTGTCAATATCTCATTTATTTCTTCACATTAACATTCATGAGTAGATAAACAGTATTAACAAATAAAAAAGAAGAAAAAATGAGTATTTTTTTTATTGAGAGTGAAAAGATCCCTGTTGCTTGATTTTAGTAGTAGAAAAATCTAAGTTCAGTATGTTCCAAGGGAAAATAGTTTGAGAACCAGTGCTCTGGACTGTAAGTTACAAAAATGAGAAAGAATTTGTTTTATACAATACTGCCACTGAAATACCCACTTTAAATTTTTATCCAGTGCCCTTCAAAAAGATGCGATGCCCAAAAGGAATTTATAATGTATTTTAGATGAAATCCAGGCTGATAATATCTTTAATCTTTTATTAATTGTATAGTTCTGAAATTTAATTCTTGCTTCCAAATCAGTCCATTTGAATATACACAATCAGGTTTTGATTCTATATAGACAAACCCATGTCTTTAGCTGATATTTCTGACTTTTTTGTTAATGCCTCAGGAGCAGAATGACTCCTTCTAGCCAGGGGTCTAAAAATTCAAAAGAAATACTGAATAGAGAAGCAAATTATAGTTTGCTTAAAAATTCTGAAGTTATTCCTGGTACAATTTGAGCATAAGAGAAATAGAACTCCAACCTTAAGGTAAAAACCAGCTTCTTCCAAATGCATGTTTCTTACACTTTCTGAATTTGATGTCTTCTTACAACAGAGATTCAAATCAAGTTGTAACCTTCAGAAGTCTTTGAGATTTAATTGGTTCAACAACTCCACTGATCCAATTCCCTTCTTTTAGCCACTTCATACCAGCTTCCTATATTAGCCTCATTCATTAATTATTCAGTTCATACTTTAAAGGACAAAATGTAACGGTAGTCAGTCACTTCACAACTATAGGCTTTACAAAGTAGACAAATGATGGGTATCCCCACAAGCATATTTATTCACAGCTCCCATAACCATAGAATAGCTTTAAAAATATGCCCTTGGCCTTTTTTTCTAAATTGGCATGCACTTGATTAGATGCTTTCAAGGATTTTGAATATTAATAGGAATGAATCCATCTCCTGTCTTTCATCCTAGCCACATTTCCACATGATATTTTCAGAGATTTTGACTTGGAAGATCTAAGGTGGGTAAACTCTGATGCAGGGTCCAAAGACTATACTTTGACTATATTCAATTGAATTGTGCCTTCATTCCTAGGTCTCTGATTTCTTATAGAAATCATTCTTATCTGGTTAGCTTTTTAAGATCAGGTGCTAACAAGAGAGAATCGCTTTTCTTCTCAGATTTCCTTGGATTTGAACCCTAATTTGGTTATTGGAATCCCAGGACATAGTATTCCTGAGAATTGAATTTTATGCCTGCACACTTTTGCTAACATTACGTATCATCTCCCTGGGCTACTATTGAACAAACTATATAGGCAAAAACTTATTTTAGATGCCCCATGAATTCTAGGTCATGTTTTCCATCATAACCATTGCACCGAGATTCATATGGATCCTAGCAGATCTTGTAGATCGCCTTATGTAACTGATTCTACTGACTAGAAAATTCCAGTTTCCTCAGGAAACTAGCTACATATTCCTCAGAGATGTGTTGTGACGACTAGAAGAGGTATATACAAGGAGCTTAGCACAGTATCTTAAAACAGGGTAAACATCTAACTATAGTTAGCCTGAAGAAAAAAAAAAGCCAGATACAAAGCAACTCCTGAAGTTCACTGAGACAAATTTGTAATGAAAGTTCATTTCCTCTTCTCTCTTCCCTCCTTGGGTTGATTCTTCTTATGTAATATAAAAGTGAGCAAATGGAATTATGTAATATTATTGATTCTCACCACCATCACCATCTAATGTTCTTCAATTTGTAAGACCAATAATGTACATTAATTGTCTACACCAAATGACCTCTGAGAGGCACACAAACTAGTTTGAATCTAGAGTAGAGTGAAAACAAAGCGACCTTCGAACTCAGTACAGTCATTTTGAGGAGAATGCCATTAGGAATGATGCAATAGACTGGCCTCACTCCAACAGTTTATAAAGGATTCCTTTGATATTATCTTGATTTTACTCACAGTACTTGGCCCAGCACATAGTGTATGTCTGCATGGTTTGGGCCAGCCTCCAGTAGTGTAAGTTACAAGGTAGGCTAGAGAAGTGTTTACTTGGCCAGACAGAAGTCCGGTTTCTGCAACACAACATCAGCCTGCTGGGCATCCAGTTAGATCTCACAAGATCCTTATCCTCCTCCAACTTAAAAGTCTAATGTGCTCCAGCAAGTTCTGGATTTCATTGACTAATGCAAACAGTTCCTGTTCTGCTTCTTTACCATGACAACATTCCTCAGCCCAAGAAGAATTATGTCTTTTCTAAGTAGTCCAAAGCCGATTGCATTTGAAGACTAAAGAAACTGTGCCTTTGCCTCATTCCTGTACCCTGATCTCAATGCTTCTTGCTGGTAAAAGTGTATAGTGCTAACATTGTAGCATGAGCAATCTTGACCCTGAACACAACTCACTTTCAACCTCTTTATGCATTATAACTTTTTCCATCACTTCATATTTGTAGAACAATGAACTGGAAAAAAATATTCTTGGAAACTGAGATCATATGAGGAGGCTGGCATGGACCATTCTATGTTTAAAATCACCAAACAGTTTTATTTAGTAGGTGTTGAATATGCTGCTCACTCTAACTTGCCTGACTTCACTTTAAGATCTTGTGTATCTCAAGCTTTCAGAATTAACAGTTTCATGTCCTCTTATAAACTTGACCACCTAGGACAAAGTGAGTAGCATGAACTAGGCAGAAGATGGAGAAAAGATTCCAAGGGCTTCCTGAATCAGGTTTAGATCCCTAAGATCCTATAAGATCAGGCATCATGTTCATTATGTAATCAATCCAAAGGTAGTGTTTAAAGGACTGGACTATTCATTCACACATTCATTTCACAAGTAAATATATCAGAATCAGGAACAAGTATATTAATCAAATATAATTTATAAATGTAAATGTAGAATTGTGGTAGAGAATTCAAATAAAAGGTATATGGGGTTATAAGAATTCAGCACTTCTTCAATCTCTATCAAATACCTAGTGGCATTACACCACCATAATCATAGATTTTATCATCAAAATTCCTCTTTTTAGTTAGCCCTACATATATACTTCCAGGATACCTCTCACTCAGTATTTGGATAGGTTTTAATCAATTCACTAAATAGTTTATTTCCTATCATGCTAAACATTATCTTAGGCTACTATAGCTTACTGAATATTTATAAGAATATCTTATATTTTCATGAAGGTGGTTATCTCTTGGCATAATAGGGTTGACCAAATATTCTGATTGAATGGGAGGAGTCCCAGCTTATAGGCCCATTTAGAGAAAATAAACAAACAAGCAAACAACAAGAACAACTGATTTCTGCCACAGCAAGTAGAGGAACCAAGTATCTTCTGCACCAATACCCATTAGTATCACATTTCTTGACAATAGAGCAACTATTTTTACTTCACTCCTTGGCCCAGTTTGTCTAAACCAGTATCATTCTTCTCTCCAAGAAAAAATACTTTCTTCCTAATACTTTCTCACTCCCACACCTCTCACCCCATCTCTCATTATACTTTTAGGCATGGAGACCTAGTTCATGGGTTGATTTATAGTTATCCTTCCATCATTTATTCATTTCTTTTTTCTTTCATTAATTAACCCAACATTTATTGAGGGCTCACCTTATGTCTGCTATTGTTCCAGGGACTAAGATTTCAGAGGTGAGATCCAGAACTTACCTCTCTTATTACATCATCCAGAAGGTGACACTGATCTTTAAAAAATTGTACTAAGCGGTGTGATAGGGGAAATAATAAAAACATATATAAAGCATAGAGATGATACAACAGATGTAAGTGGGAGTAGATGTCAAGATTTCCTGGAGAAGGAATATAAGTATTCCAAGTCTCCAAAGGGTAGGTTTAGGGAGGGACTTTCTGGGCAAAGGCAACAACAATATATGAAAATATTGAGGCCTGAAATAGTACAGTTATCTATAGATACAGAATAAAAACTGTGAGGGTCAAGTGGCAACAGAGGAAATCGGAGAGAAGGAGGCAAGGGCCAGATTGTGGAGAGTTCTGTTTGCCATGAAACTAACCCAGAAGTGACTTTGTAAGCAAAAGGGAGTCATTAAAGAGGTTTAAACAGGAGAATCACACATTTGTATTTTCAAAGGATCATTTTGGTGGCAAGTGGAGAATTAACTGAAAATGGGGAGGCTACAGGAGGAGGTTGAATTAGGCTGCTATGTAGAAATCCAGTCAGGAAGTGGCAAGAGACTTAACTAAGGCAGTGGTCAAAGGAATGGAGAGGAGAGGAAGCATTGAGAAACACTTAAAGACAGAAGCAAGAAGATTTGGTGACTGGGTGTGGGGGATGAAGACGGAGGAAGAGTTTGGGGTGAATTGGATGTTAGGTCTAAAACACAAGGGTAGTTCTGAACGAATTCTGACAGTTAGGAACCAGGTATAATCATCCATCTAATAACTTAATAAATTTTTCTTCTCCATGACCTAGAAATCCCTCCTGCTGCCTGAAACCCTTAACTTTCCATGTTTCGACCTCTGCTAACTGTAACATTGCCTTTCCTGCCATCCCTCTACCCCAACTGGCACCTCCATATCTCAGAGCAACAGATTTTCTCAAGCAGGATCCTCTGTATATACACATATACAATACATGCGTTTTACAAATGAGGACATGGTAGCTCAGAGAGAGATAGGACTATACCCTTCTTAGTCTATCCACTTCAGAAAGGAGTCTCTAACTTGATTCTTGCCTTAACTTGAGCACACCACAGATATCTCTGTCTCAAACACTGCCCCATTTGGCCACCTCTTCTTTTTGACTCTGCTATCTTCCACCCCTCCCTCATATCCCAGTTAGCCAGTATGACACCGGTGCTTTTCAGCAACCCACTAATCTCACTTCTGAGTACTTTACTGGCAAAACTTATTAAAACCTGAGGTAAGAAGTCTTGGCCCACCTTAGACTCTGGCATAAATCATGCTTTTCCACAATCTCAGTAGAAAGTCACAAAGGTAAAAATTAAATGAGATTTCCTTTCTGTGGTGACTCTTTAGGCTGACAACTTATTTTTCAGCACAGTCATAAGGAAGGACTTCAAAAATGTGAGCCTCTTCCATAATTTGTATAGTCCATTGTCTTGAACCCAAACAGGTTCCCTCTGAGACAAATCCACTTCCTCCTTGACCCCAGGTCCTCTGCTCTGGTTGCTGCCTAGAATATGATTAGAGAACTTGGGACTAACTACATGAAAGGCTGTCTTCTATTTTTGTGTTTGTTCTTTTGCATTAGAAATCCTAAGGGATGGTCTGTTCATGCCTCACTGGGCCCATAACTAAAATACCACTGGGAGCTTTCCCCATATTTACTGACAGTTAGATTAACTGCTGTCTATTTTTGGCTCTGAAATGACTTCTTTTTTCTGTGCACTTGAACAAATAACTATTTTAAGTATTTCCCTTTCCTTATAAAATGATATGCTTATTGTCTGTGGATGTTGTTAGGCTTAACAAGGTTGCTACCCAGTGAATATATCAGCCTAAATTATAAAACATTTTATACTTATTTTTATTGGTTGTGCTACAGAAATATTCAATTCAGGGGATATTTATTTATTGGGCACCTACTAGGTACTAGCATTGTGCTACATGTTGTTGGTAATCTATAGCTTGCTAGGCAAATAATACATGCTCAATATATACTTGATTGATCAAAGTATAAGATATGGTTCCCACTTTCAAGGAATCTAGAGCTTCTGTGGTTAGGAGTTTGTTGCTTATCTTGAGGAAAAAGCAATTTACTTAAAATGTTCTCAGGCAAGTCTTGGCATTAGCAAGGATAAGAGCAAAGGAAAGGACAAGGAACTAAAATTTATTAAGTACTTAATGATTACTAAATACTTTATCAATATACTTTAATTTTTTTTTATTTTATTGTGGTAAGCACACTTAACATGAGATCTGCCTCTTAAATTTTTAAATAATTTTTAAGCCAACACTACTGTTGACTATAAGCATAATACTATCCAATTGATACAATAGGTCTCTAAAGGTAATCATTTTGCTTACACGAAGCTTTCTGGCTGTTGATTAGTAACTCACATGTTGTCTTCTTCCCATCCCCTGACAACCACCATTCTACCCTTTAATTCTATGAATTTGGCTATTTTAGATACCTCATATAAATGGAATCATTCAGTGTATGTCTTTCTGTGACTTGCTGATTTCACCTAGCAAAAGGTCCTCAAGGTTTATCCATGTTGTTGCATACTGCAGAATTTCCTTCTTTTTAAAAGGCTAAACAGTATTCCATTGTACATGTATATAATACATTTTATTTTTTTAAATATTCAAAGTCAGGTTTATTAATGTATAATTTATAGAAAATAAAAGTCAATCTTCTTAATTGTACAGTTTGATAAGTTTTAAAAGTGAATACAGTCATGTAATGACCACAGTCAAGCTATAAAAAAAATTTCCATCATGTTCAACAAAATCCATACCCCCTTGTAGTTAATCCCCTCCTCTCACCTCTAGTTCTTGGCAACTACTGATTTCTCACTATGGTTTTACTTTTATTATAAATGGACATATAGTGCATGTGTACTTTGAGTCAGGGCTTCCTCTATTCGGCTTAATGCTTTTGAGATTTATCTATGATACTGCATGTTGTATTTTGTTATGCTAATTTTTTAAAGTTTTTGTTTAAATTCCAGTTAGCTAACATACAGTGTAATATTGGTTTCAGTCATAGAATTTTGTGATTCATCACTCACATAGAACACCCAGTGCACATCACAAGTGCCCTTTTTAATCCCCATCACCCATTTAACCCATCCTCTCATCCACCTCCCCTCCAGCATCTCTTAGTTTGTTCTCTATAGTTAAGAGTCTGTTTTATAGTTTGCCTGTATCTCCCCCACCCCATGTTACTCTGTTTCATCTCTTAAATTCCACGTAGGAGTGAAATCATATAGTATTTGTCTTTCTCTAACTGACTTATTTCGCTTAGCATAATACACTCTAGCTCCATCCACATTGTTGCAAATGGCAAGATTTCATTCTTTTTGATGGTTGAGTAATATTCCATTGTGTATATATACCACATCTTCCTTATTCATTCATCAGTCGATGGACATTTGGGTTATTTCCATAGTTTGGCTATTGTTGATAACGCTGATATAAACATGAGGTGCATGTGTCCCTTCGAATCAGTATTTTTGTATCATTTGGGTAAATACTTAGTACTGCAGTCGCTGGATCATAGGGTAGTTCTATTTTTAACTTTTTGAGGAACCTCCATACTGTTTTCCAGAGTGGCTGCACCAGTTTGCATTCCCACCAATGGTGCAAAAGTGTTCCCCTTTCTCTGCATCCTCACCAACACCTGTTGTTTCTGGAGTTGTTAATTTTAGCCATTCTGACAGTTATGAGGTGATATCTCATTGTAATTTTGGCTTCTATTTCCCTGACAATGGGTGATATTGAGCATATTTTCATGTGTCTTTTAGCCATTTGTATGTCTTCTTTGTATGTCTTCTTTGGAAAAATATCTATTCATGTCTTCTGCCCATTTTTAACCGGATTATTGATTTTTTTGGGTATTGAGTTTGATGAGTTCGCTATAGATTTTGGATACTAACCCTTTATCAGATATGTCATTTGCAAACATCTTCTCCCATTCCAAAGACTGCTTTTTAGTTTTATTATTTCCTTTGCTGTGCAGAAACTTTTTGTTTTGATGAAGTCCTAATAGTTCATGTTTGCTTTTGTTTCCCTTGTCTCCAGATATATATCTAATAAGAAGATGCCATGGCCAATGTCAAAGAGGTTGCTGCCCGTGTTCTTCTATAGGATTTTGATGGTTTCCTGTCTCACATTTAGGTCATTCATCCATTTTGAGTTTATTTTTGTGTATGGTATAAGAAAGTGGTCCAGTTTCATTCTTCGGCATGTTGCTGTCCAGTTCTCCCAGCACCATTTGCTGAAAAGACATTTTTTCCTTTGGAAGCTTTTTCCTGCTTTGTCAAAGATTAGTTGGCCATACATTTGTGGGTTGAATTCTGGGTTCTCTATTCTATTCCATTGGTCTAGGTGTCTGTTTTTGTGCCAATACCATACTGTCTTGATGATTACAGCTTTGTCGTAGAGGCTAAGTCCGGTGAAGAAATGGGCAGAAGACATAAAAAGACACTTTTCCAAAGTATCTAGATGGCCAATAGACACATGAAAAGACACAAGAAAAGATCACTCATAATCAGGGAAATACAATCAAAACAACATTGAGATACCACCTCATATGGTCAGAGTGCTAAAATTAACAACTCTGAAAACAACAGATGTTGGCGAGTTTGTGGAGAAATGAGAACCCTCTTGCACTGTTGGTGGGAATGCAAACTGGTACAGCCACTCTGGAAAACAGTGTGGAGGTTCCTCAAAAAATTAAAAATAGAATTACCCTATGACCCAGCAATAGCACTACTAGGAATTTATCCAAAGGATACAGGAGTGCTGATTCATAGAGGCACATATACCCTAATGTTTATATCAGCATTATCAACAATAGCCAAATTATGGAAAGAACACAAATGTCCATCAATGGATGAATGGATAAAGAAGACGTGGCTTATATATACAATGGAATACTACTTGGCAATGAGAAAGCGTAAAATCTTGCCATTTGCAACAACATGGATGGAACTGGAGGGTATTATGCTAAGTGAAATAAGCCAGTCAGAGAAAGACAGATATTATAGGTTTTCACTCATATGTGGAATTTGAGAAACTTAACAGAAGACCATGGGGGAAGGGAAAGGGAAAAAATAGTTTCAAACAGAGAGGGAGGTAAACCATCAGAGACTTTTAAATACAGAGAACAAACTGAGGATTGATGGTGGGGGCGGGGAAGAAGGGAAAATGGGTGAAGGGCATTGAGGGGGGGCACTTGTTGGGATGAGCACTGGACGTTGTATGTAAGTGATGAAACATGGGAACCTACTCCCAAAGCCAAGAGCACACTGTATACACTGTATGTTAGCTAGCTTGACAATAAATTAAATTTTAAAAAAGAGTATATAATTAAAAAAATAAATAAATGATTGGTAGAATTCTCCTGGGAAGCCATCTGGCTTT
Source organism: Panthera uncia (assembly GCF_023721935.1). NCBI lineage: Eukaryota > Metazoa > Chordata > Mammalia > Carnivora > Felidae > Panthera > Panthera uncia. The sequence continues at coordinate 95,664,017 of NC_064816.1, read as the reverse complement.
GGACTTTTGTTTTTTGGGAGATTTTTTTTTTTTTCAACGTTTTTTATTTATTTTTGGGACAGAGAGAGACAGAGCATGAACGGGGGAGGGGCAGAGAGAGAGGGAGACACAGAATCGGAAACAGGCTCCAGGCTCCGAGCCATCAGCCCAGAGCCTGACGCGGGGCTCGAACTCACGGACCGCGAGATCGCGACCTGGCTGAAGTCGGACGCTTAACTGACTGCGCCACCCAGGCGCCCCTTTGGGAGATTTTTAATAACCAATTAAAATTCTTTGCTCGTTATCAGTTTGTTCAAGTTTTCTATTTCTTCCTGTTTCAATTTTGGTAGTTTATGTGTTTCTAGGAATTTATCCATTTCTTCCAGATCACCTAAGTTGTTAGTATATAATTTTTCATAATAATCCTTATCATTGCTTGTATTTCTGTGGTGTTTCATTGTAAACTCTCCTTTCTCATTCGTGATTTTATTTGGGTCCTTTCTCTTTTTGATAAGTCTGGTTAGTGGTTTATCAATGTTATTAATTCTTCAAAAACCAGCTCCTTGTTACATTAATCTGTTCTACTGGTTTTTTGTTTGTTTGTTTCTATATCATTTATTTCTGCTCTAATATTTATTATTTCCCTTCTGTTGCTGAGTTTGGCTTCATTTTTTGTTCATTTTCTAGATCCTTTAGGTGTAAGGTTAGGTTGTGTATTTGAGACTTTTATTGCTTCTTGAGGTAGGCTTATATGGCTATATTCTTCCCCCTTATGACTGCTTTTGCTGCATCCCTAAGGTTTTGGATTATCGTGTTTTCATTATCATTTGTTTCCATGTACTTTTCAAATTTTTTTCTTTAATTTCCTGGCTGACCCATTCATTCTTTAGTAGGAGGTTCTTTAACCTCCATGTATTCGTGGTCTTTCCAAAATCTTTCTTGTGGTTAACTTCAAATTTCATAGCATTGTGGTCTGAAAATATGTATGGTATGACCCCAGTCTTTTTGTATTTGTTTAGGCCTAATGTGTGACCCAATATGTATCTATTCTGGAGAATGTCCTATGTGCACAGGAAAATAATGTGTATTCTGCTACTTTTAGGATGAAATATTCTGAATATATCTGTTAAGTCCATCTGGTCCAGTGTGTCATTCAAAGCCATTGTTTCCTTGTTGATTTTCTGTTTAGATGAGCTGTTCATTGATGTAAATGAGATGTTAAAGTCCCCTACTATTATTGTATTATTAACAAGTTACTTTATGTTTGTTATTAATTTTTTTATATATTTGGGTGTTACAAGTTGGGGGCATACATATTTACAACGGTTAGATCTTCTTGTTGGATAGACTCCTTTTTTATGATATAGTGCCCTTCATCTCGTGTTATACAGTCTTTAGTTTAAAATCTAGTTTGTCTGAAGTAAGTATGGCTACTCTGGGCTTTCTTTTGATGTCTATTAGCATGACAAATGGTTCTCCATCTGCCTACTTTCAATCTACAGGTATCTTTAGCTCTAAGATTAGTCTCTTGTAGGTAGCATATAGATAGATCTTGTTTTTTTTTTTCTTTTTATCCATTCAGATATCCTATGTCTTTTGATTATACCATTTAGTCCATTTACATTCAGAGTTATTAGTGATAGATATGAATTTAGTGCCATTGTGTTACCTGTTAAGTCATTGTTTCTGGAGATTTTCTCTGTTCCTTTCTAGTCTTTGTTGCTTTTGATCTTTCTCTCCAACTCAGAGTTCTCCTTCTTGGAGGGATGGTTTAGTGGTCATGAATTCCTTTAGTTTTTGTTTGTCTGGGAAACTCTCTATCTCCCTTCTATTCTGAATGACAGCTTTGTTGGATAGAGTATTCTTGGCTGCAGATTTTTCCCATTCAGCATATTGAATATATCATGCCACTCCCATCTAGTCTGCCAAGTTTCTGTGGAGAAATCTGCTACTAAACTTATTTTGTCTTCCTTTGTAAGTTAGGAATTTCTTTTCTCTTGCTGCTTTTAGGATTTTTTCTTTATCTCTATATTTTGCAAATTTAACTGCCATGTCTTGGTGCTGCCCTGCTTTTGTTGACTTTGATGGGAGTTCTCTGTGGCTCCAAGGGTTGAATGTCTGTTTGCTTCCCCAGATTAGGGAAGTTGTCAGCTATAATTTCCTCAAATAACTCTTCTGCCCCTTCCCCACCCCCCCTTCTTCTGGGACTCCTATGATAGGAATGTTATTACAATTTATGGAGTTGCTAAGTTCCCTAAGTCTACAGTCATGATCCACTATCTTTCTTTCCCTTTTCTTTTCAGCTTCATTATTTTCCATAATTTTATCTTCTATATCACTTATTCATTCCATCCTGTGGTCATTACATCCAGCTGGTTTCACATCTCACTTATATCATTTTTTTTATTTTGGCCTGACTAGTTTTTAAGTCTTTTATCTCTGTAGTAAGGGACACCCTAGTGTCTTCTCTATTTTTCTCAAGTCCAGCTAGTATCCTTATGATTGTTGCTTTAAATTCTGGGTCAAGCATATTACTTATATCATATCTATTTCAATTAGATCCCTGGCCATGACCTTTTCTTGTTCTTTTTTTTTTTGGAATGAATTCCTCCATCTTAGCATTTTGTCTAAGTTTCTGTTTTCTACTGTGTTAGGAAAGCTTGCTATGTTTCCTGCTTTAAAAAGAAGAGGTCATCTACTGTCCAGGAGCTTCCTAGAGCTTCAGGAAGTATTTCTGATGTATGCTGTGTGTGTTCTGTTGCATGTTTTGGCTGCTCTTTCTCTTAGGTCAGTCCTCAGCAGAGTTTCTCCCTGTCTGTAGTGGGGAATGTTTGGATCTTGGCCAGAGTGTGATGAGTTTTAACTAGATGTGCTCTGGTCTGCTTCTTAAAAAGATACCTGATGGTATTTGTGCTAGAGCTGAAGTTTGGCAGAATGTTATGGTCAGTACATTTGGTGTGCGTGTGGGGGATGGGGGGTGTTGTTGGTCCTCTGGGGGAAGGGCCTGCTGTGCTGGTTCTCAGGCATACTTGCCCAAGAAAAGCAGCACCCGTAGTATGCTGGGGTGTGTGTGTGGAGGTGCTTGGTGTAAGCGATTTACACCACCACTGTTGGTGCTGTGCTGCTTACTAAAGTTAGTTTATGCTGATGAGTAGGGAGAAGGGAGAGAAATGGTGCCAGCCAGCTTCTTTGTCCCCATGGAGAGGCAATGCCACCTCTCTCAGATGTGCTCCAAGAATATGGAACCATCTCTCCCAGTGCATCCCAGGGGATCCTGAGATCATATTTTCTGCCATCGAGGCTATCTGTCTTCCTTCTCCATAGGAGCATTGTTACTGCCTGCTGGGCTCCACACTTGCCACACTGTGGACCTCTAAAACTCCAGTCTTGGAGCCTCATGGTTGTAAAAACTCATGAATCAGTCCCTCTCATTTCCCCAGTCAATAGCTTTAGGGAAATATTTTCTTTGTGCAATACCCTGTGTCTTCCTCTCTCTCACCTCTATGACCAGGGCTCCCTCCCCTCTACCACACCTGTGATCCACTTCTCCCCCAAATCACATCTCTGCACTTTCTACCTTCCACAAGGTGGAATGTCTCTTTTCTGCCTCTAGTTGTGAAGTTTGCTCCGTTAGTCCTCAGATTGATTTCTTGGGTATTCAAAATGGTTTGACAATTATCTAGCTGAGTTTGAGGGACAAGGCAAGCTTAGGGTCCTCCTACTCCTCCACCATCTTAGCTCCTTCTCCGACATTTTCTTTATCCACTCAACTATCAATGGATATTTAAGCTGTTTCCATATCTTGAATACTGTGAATAGTGCTGCAATGAATATGGAGTGCTAATATCACTTTGAGATCCTAATTTCAATCCTTCTGGATAAATACACAGAAAGGATTGATGGATTATATGGTAGTTCTATTTTTTAATTTTTTGAGGAACTGCTATACTTTACCTGATATAAGTATTGCTACCCCAGCTTAATTTTCTACTTCCATTTGTATGTTTTTCCATCTCTTCACTTTCAGCATATGTGTGTCCTTAAATCTAAAGTGAGTATTTTGTAGACAGCATATAGTTGGGTGTTTTTTTTTTTAATCCATTTAGCCACTCACGAATTGTGTCTTCAACACATTGATTCAAAGTCAAGAAGGAAAGTGGATTTGAAGGCATTGTAGCAAAGTGAGTAAGGGAAAAAGTGCCTTCTAAAACTTTCCAATTCCACAAAAACAGAGAGACAGTGAAAGAGAGAGTGGGGGGGGGGGGGGGGGGGCTGATAAGTAGCTTACACTAGGAATAATGCCACAATGCTTTAGACACTTCTGTGTCTAATGTTTCACAACCTAGAGTTGCAGGCTGACTCTTGAAGAATCTTACCTATTTCACTTAATTTTCAACTATCTACTAGGCCTCTGAGATCTATATCTCAGTCCCATAGAATATTTCAAAAGAATTATAGTTTGATATTTTTGTATAAAATTGATTTTTTAACTCTATATTGTTATTATTCTCTAGTTTATTTCCTTTTACTTTTTCCATGTATAAATTTTTATGATTCTCTGATAATTACTCTTTGGAGATATGGTTAAGAATGACCCCAGAAAGTAAACAATAGTGATGGGGCCAAGAAAAGTATATGGATTGATGACATTCCCTTGGCTGTAATCTAGCTGGAGAATGACATGGAAAGGAAGGAAAGAATTTTGAAAGCCTCATGTTCCTACACTTTCTAAATTTCATCCCAAGTTATAGTATTTACTTGTGTAAATATTGTTTCTGAATACTCTTCTATGTACTCCTGGCAAATAAATCAACAGATATTTTTTATTATACCCATTTTCTTCATGTATGTGTTTTGAGGACTTAGCCTGTGGACACATATGGCACTGATTCATTAATTTTAACTGCTGCATAATTATGTTTTATGAACATAGCACAATTTATTTATCTGTTCTTCCATTGATGCTTAGGCTGTTTTCAATTTGTCATTATACATTTCTCGATAAACCCATGTGAAGGTGTTCTCAAACCCTTTCTCCTTGACCCAGGTTTAGGAAGTTTGCTTTCCTTAATTTTTGATATAAAAATTTCCATGAACACCAAGGAGTTCATTCATTCAACAGAAATAAACTAAGTGCAGAGATACTAGGAAAAGCAAAAAAAAAAAAAAAAAGTCCCTGTTCTCAAGAGAGGTCCATTGGAATGGGATAATAATCAAATAATAGTGCAAATAAATATAACATTACAAGTGTAATAAATAATTTGAAGGAAAAGTCTATCATCCTGCAAGTTTAAAACAGGGAAGCAGTGTTCTTAGTTCAGGGCATCATTTTGGTTTTCCTGAATTTCTGTACTTGGTCTGAAAGGGGAAAATAGAATGAGTAAGAATTAGCCTAGTAAGGAATATATGGTTTGGGTTGAGATAGATGTGGGAAAACATCATAAGCAGATCATTATAAGTGTACAGGTCTTGGGCTGGAAGAGAAAGTGGCCATTTTAGAGAAAAGGCCTATTTGGCTGGAAGAAAGAGTGAAGGGCAAGAAGGCTTGAGAAAAACTCAAGAACAATATGGGACAGAGTACACAGGTCTTTTGGGCTTTTACCCTAAGGTGAGAGAACACCATGGGCTGGTTTTAAGCTGGAAAGTAGCACTATCATATTGGCTTTCAAAACAAATTCACAGGCTTCTGCATGGAAAAGCCTTTGTTGGGATGCCTGCTCCAGTTTCTGCTGAATCTATGACATTGAAGCTGAACATCTTATAGTCACTGTCAGGACTCAATTATTCTCCTGAAGACTGATCTGAAATGAAGAAATGCTCTTATAGAGAAACATCTGCTTTTAAGACAGAATGCGTAGCAGAGTGAGTGAAAAGGGTTGATATCTTCCATGAAGCGGTGCAACTCTTCAGAGAAACGGGAAATGTAAAAGAGGAGTCAAGGTAAGGGAGACTCTACAGAAAAGAAAAAAGAATGGGGAGGAAAGAAAGGCTGAGGGTGTGGCTCCATGAAAATTCTCTTGGTCAAGCCAGTGGCCAGAGATCAGAATGAACCAGGCAAAACACAGGGAGAAGGCATTAACAGAAACTTCAGTTGAAATTTAGAAGGAAAACATAGTTCTCTAGGCAATCCAAAGTGGACCAAATAGCTCACAAATTGCACAACACAGCAACTAAATCCTATAGCCTCTGGGAGGCCTGAGCGCGACTAGTCTCAGCCCATGATTAATCTCTTCTCCTTCGAAAATCAAAGTCATGATCTACAGCTTGTGGTACCAACATTGTAATGGTTCCTGCTGGGTAACTCACAGGCACCACTCCATGCTCCCCCTGCTCTGGCCCCTGTCTCAGTTCAGAAAACATACTTGACAACACTATCATGACTCTTGAAGAACCAACTTTCACTCCCTCCATTATTTAGCACTGTTTTTTCTTCTCAAGCTTTGAGTAGACATTTAGTTTGTAAGACAAGGGGAAAAAAGAATTCTGAGACTCAGTTTGCAGAAGGGGAAATGCTCTGCAATCAGAGAGGTGAAAAAACTTTTCTGGAAAACAATGATTTTATTTGGCTTTTTCAAAAAGTATGTATTAGCATAAGAATGACTCAGACAGGAACAAAAATACAGTCACAGAGAAGAAACTGATTGAAGCATAATTGATTATGTTGGACAATTACAAATGCCCTTATTAAATAATTGCATTTAAACCACATGATAGTTTTATAACTGATTTATAAAAACAAAATTGTGAAAGTTTAAGTGACATAATTGTTCTCAGTATCACTACAATTTTCAAATGAAGCAATTTAGCCTTAGAAGCAATTTCACTTCTCATTGTAATGTTATTTTGGTGTCAAGCTGCAAGCTTTTGTTCCACTCCAGAGTTCTAGGAATAATGATTAACCCTTCTCTCTTCATGGCCAAGGCAGTGATGCATTTTACTAATGCACCACTCTTTTGCCTTTTGCTGCAGCCCCAGTAGGTTACTAAAATATGGTTTACAGGCCTCCAACTATGTATATGGTTTCAATTTAATGAGAATGTAGTAGCTACTGTATGGATGTGGGAAATGAAAATCCTTCTTAGACTAGGGATATATGTGAATTCAGAATAAAAATGGCAAAAACAAACTGTCTTATGTTTGAGGGTTTCAAAAAATAATGTTAAGACTTTGCACAGTTTTCTCTCAAAATTACATTCCCACTGGAAACAATCCAGGAAATAGCCTGGTATCTTTGGCACATTTCCTAGAATGTTAATCAAAGGTCTATATTTTCGAGTGCATGAATAAAGGACATTGGAACATTCAAGAGATAAAAGCCAATACCATTAACATTCCCTTATTGAGTTTATGTGAATTAAATAGTTTTATACAACTACTGTCTCAGTATCACACACACAACTCCCAAGGCATGTTCTACACTGGTAATAAGAGCTAAGCCTGCTGTATTTCATTTCAGCCTCGCTGATAGCATTTATCAGCAAAATCTGGCTAAAAATGGAATATGCAACTTAAGCCTGATCATAACTGGGCTGCAAAGAAGGAAAGTGGGGGATTATCTGGGTACTGGGAGCACAAGTATAAGATTGTATTGTCATTGTGCGCTATAGGCCTTTTGGCAAACTGTAGTGTAAGCCCCGGCTGACAGGCCTTTTCACAACTGACAGAGGAAAATATGAAACTTAAATTCCTCATGACAGATAAATCTGCTGAATGAAAGGAAGACCAACAGGATAACTGTGGGACAAAAAAACATTGCTTTTGGGTAACTCCCTTAAATCTACCTCTTTTGTGAATATACAAATAGGCATTCAATGAATATCTTCTAAACTCCTACCTATCAGCTTTGCTAAGCAAGCTGTTAAGTTGGGATGATAAAATAAGCATCTTTTCTTCAGCAGATGAATACAAAGTCTTATAAAACAGGGGTGGCAGATTAAATTTAATATGTGGGCATGAAAGACATTTCCTGGATGACTATCAACTGGAATGGATTGCTTGAACCAAAGTTGACATGTTACTATTGTAGAAGGCTTATTAATTGAGATATTAAATGTACCTAATCCACCATGATGGGGATCTTTGTCAAATTAAAAAAAAATATGACTATAAGTAATTGCTCTTTTCTGTCAGTGGGTCCCAAGTCCATGAAATGTAACCAGAGACCATCTCTTGGGATTAATATCATTCGCCTTTCCATTGGTGATACATACCTTTTACTCTTGTCAAGGCCTTGGGGCCTCTAGGGGTTTAGAGTTCTTTGCTTTTCCCATGCTGGTTTAACATTGGCATTTTTCCTTATTCATCTTGATTGGCTATATTAGTTCTGCCCAATTTCAGTGGCAGCCTATGGAAAACTACCTCAGACCATGAGAGGCCAGATTAAACTGAAAAGTAAAGTTTCTTCTACAGATATTTTTTCATCTTTGCAGCTATTTAGCTATTTATTATATAACCTCACTGCTCTTTGCTATGTCCTAGAGGAAGCTTTCTGAGCAGCACTACTTGGGGGTGGGGGTGGGAGTGGGGAGGCAGGGATTAAAACAGGCTGCCTCTTTTACTAATGAATGGCTGGACTGCCTTGGCAAATTCCAGGTCAAGTCGGTAGACAGTACCTTGCTGAGGTAGCTGGAAGCAAGTTTCAGGGCCCAAGAGCAGGTCTGCCTTGAACTGTCACTCTCCCTGGTTGCCATGCAATCCATGGCTAATCTCCACAAAAATCAACGTGAGAACTCCACAGAGCTGGGGAGAAAGACAGAGTAAGGGACTGAATGGGTGAAAGGAAAGATAAAACAGATAAGAGTGCTAAAGGTCATTTTTCTCTTGAGACTTCATGCCCTGACCAGCATGGGTTCTTCCACCAGTCAGAAAGTCCTGGAATGCCTGGCAGCAGGACCAGAGCACAGTATCAAGCCATGGGAATCACCCACCAAGTCACAGGGAGCAGGAAGAAAGACAGTGAGAGACAAAGTTACAAAACTATTAAAAGGAGGAGTAGGAAGAGGCCGAGAAGGGGGCGGGGAGCCAGTCCGGAGCCTGAGACAAGAATCCAGGCGCCACGATGTAACAGCTGCTTCAGGTATGCTAGCCAGTTTCAGCTCGTTCGCAGCTCTTTTTGTTTTTGGCAAGCCCAAGGCTCAGGAACGCACACACGACACAAACGCATGCGCACTAGAGCGCACACACACACACATGCTCAGAGCTGTGTCTGTTGTAAAGAAGCTCCTGGCCTGTCTGCAATAGTGTATTTCAGGCACTGGCAGAGAGTGCTGTGCTTGTTGGGCACTGCTTTTCATAACTGTGGTAAAATTGCCTAAGACCTTGGTAAATAACAAAATCTACTCAAATACAAAGGGATTTAACTTACTCTAAAGATTATTATGTTTTGTCTGCTGGATTAGAATTGCTCCCAAAGTTACTAGAGAAACTCAACATTAGCACTTACTTTTCTATAAAGAAACAAACCACACACACACACACACACACACACACACACACACAAAGGTGTAGCATTATATAGCAATTATCCCAAATGCTACTGCTTGGAATAATAAGGATGCTGTGTGTTTACACATCATCTTTCTTTTCCTAAGAATTCAAATAGCTACACCACCCATATCCCATTATTTTTATCAACAGTCTTCTATAAGCTATGCGGGTGGCAAAGATAATTATATTACATAGCAGGAATAAAACTGAGGTACAGAGAGGCATTCAGGATCACACAGCAAGGAAATAGTAATTCTAAACTTACTATACAAAATCTTAAGTGTCAAGAGTTTTGCTGTTTAAGTAAAATATATTCTTCTTTTCCATCTTGATTTTCTTAAACCAATTTGCAAAGTGTCTTTCCTCTTTGGGGACTCATCTCTGAGCCCTTCTTTGTGTGCAGTCTCTACTTTAGCACTTAACAGTGTGTTATAATACTTCATTTTTTTGCCTACCTCTTTTGTAATAATATATTCTTGAAGGCCAGGACTTGCTCATCTCTGTATCTCCAGTGCTTGGAACATGGTTGATGTTTCTTAAATGTCTGTTGGTGAAATCAATGAAAGAAAAAAGAATGAATGAATTAATGGACAATCTTCTAAGAAGAATTTCTGACAAGGTAACAATTAATGCAAATTTGGGCTTAAACCAAATATGTTTCATCTGATTTTATCTTTGCTGTGACAAATATGTCCACCTCACAAGCCTTCTTTTAAAAATCCAGTGAATACATTTAGAGCTAATTCTTTCCTTGCCTGGGCTGTTGGATTTATTGTTTGGAACAATATACTGAAACTCATGGAAATACTAGGGCTCCAGATGGTCTATTGTAATTATTTTCCCCATTGCCCCCCTCTTTTTTTGATATCTAAGGGAAAGCATTTTAGGTGTGGAGGTTTTGGGGAGTGTTAATATATAGTTATTATGCTGTCCCAAAACCCTCTCCTCTGTGTATTGAATCTTAAAGCCAGATTGTTATTTGGGGGAGGGAGTAGAGACCCCAAAATAACAATAGGAACAATGATTGCTCTTCAAGGAGACTATAAATTTAACTCTCTTTTATACATTTTTCGGTGATCAATACGAAAAAGGCAAGGTAATATATGTTAATCTTTACCAGATGTACTTTATGTATCCCCTTACGTTGGAAGCCTAGCAGGAGTAGAATGTCACAACAGACATTTACTGAAATACCTGGGGAAATGTAACAAAAAGTGTTAGAGGAAAATGGTCTTTCAGCTAAATTACCTAATATATTTGCTAATGGTATCTGATTTAAAAGCCATAAAAATACCAAGTTAAAAGCACATTAGAAGATGTGTTATATTTATAAGTGTTTGTCACCTTGGCAACAAAAGCTATATTCCAAATCTAACACTAGCTATGATGGGCCAAGACCTTTTAAAATTGGTAAATACTTCTTTATGGCAATGATCTGCTTTCAGCTACTGAATGTTAGAACTAGAAAAGGTAAGTTCTTCACTGCATAGCAAGTTTTTTGCTAGCTTTCTCCTATGGATAAGCTTTTTCTTTCTATTAGTAAGTATGGTTTATTCTTAACAAGAAAAGCAATGTGTTTTCAAAAAAGCAACAGTCTTAATTGCACTCAGAAATGCAGATATAATAGCTTGAAGATTCCTAAAGATAGGAATTTATCTATCAAATTTATATTCCAGTTTATCAACCATAGGACTGACCTTGGTTGATGTATGAAATATCACCAGTATATACTATAAAATTGACCTTATCCTACAAAATTCTATCCTTCTAAACAACTGAATGGAATATGTCTGGTTTAATACAGGAACTTTTCACATACCTTTACCTTCCAAATTGCATGAGGACTGAAAAATTATCTGTCACTGTGTCTCACTAAAATTCTGCTTCCAAATTACATCTAGTAAAATTAGATGATTTGGTGGTAGGAACCTATGCTTCAAAAAGTGGATTTCAGGTAGACCTGAAAGAAGTTTAGACTAAGTTCCTACTATTCTTTCCTTATTTTTTAAGCTTCAATCTGCTTTCCAAATCCTATAAAGAATGTTTGGGTTATGTGCCAGTCAAAGATTATAATTCCAAGAGTCTAACTAGATTCTCATGTGGTTAAACTAATTTTCAGAAGTAAACCATGGAAAAGGTCTGGGTAAACACACATTCTCTGTGGGCTGTGGCTGTTCACTGGAGCCTAGACAAGTTGTCTCTACAGCCAGCTTGGGAAAACCCAAGCCTAACTCATGATCTGTAATCATGCTCAGCAGGTTCTCAGACAGAAGAGCAGCTCAAAGGGCTAAAGACGGTCACCCCCATGTAACTTTTCTAACACAAGGAGAGCATATCCTTCTTCTACCCAGAAGAAATCAGTAAAAATTCCTTACCACCCTACCACATCACCCCAAACTAAATCTTGTCTTGTCTGGAACTATGTCATTGCTTCCTTTTTTCTTTTTTCTTTTCTTTCCTTTTTTTTTTTAGACAGGCAGAGAGAGAATGTGTGGGGGGAAGGGGCAGAGCAAGAGGGAGAGAGCGTGGTAAGCAGGTTCCACACTCAGCTGGGAGGCCAACAAGGGGCTGGATTTCTGACTATGAGCTCATAACCTGAGTTGAGATCAAGAGTCAGATGCTTATATATTTTTTAATGTTTTATTTATTTTTGAGAGAGAGAAAGAAAGGGAGAGAGAGGGAGAGTACAAATGGGGGAGGGGCAGAGAGAGACAGACAGACAGACAGAATCCAAAGAAGGCTCCAGGCTCCAAGCTGTCAGCACAGAGCCTGATGCGGGGTTCAAATTCATGAACCGCGAGATCATGACCTGAACTGAAATTGGATGCTTAACTGACTGAGCCACCTAGGTACCCCTCCTTTTTTATTTTCCAAGCAATAAGGTCTTCTTGGTGAACACAAGAAAAAGTTTTAGTCTATGTGATGGAGACATTAATAGGGCACATAGAGAATATTCCAGAAGAAGACAGATGAGCCTTCTGCCTAAAACTAATAAATCATGGTGGCAACTTTGAGTTCAAATATAAGTTATGCGAACAAAGTTGAGAAAACACATTTAAACCTAGTTAACCAGATTTACTTTTCACTGAAAGAAGGCAAGGAATTACATGGATTGACATGTATTCTAGTACTTAAAACATATTCTTTATTTGATTGATAAATGTAACTCTTGAGAATGCATTCTGATCACATCACCTTACTAAGCCCCTTGTTTAATTCCTAACGAATCACTTACCAAGCCATAATCTGTTGGCAAATTTAAAAGAAATGGTCTATTTTTTACTCAATATAAATTTTAGATTGCGTAGATAGAAATTATAGCATCTTGTTTAAAAATCAAAATACATTATTTAAAATGTTGACTACACAATCTCATTTTACTATGTAGAAAATATAAGTGAAAGGCTATGGCCTGAATTTCACCAAATATAAAGATATGGGATAATTCATAATAACTATCTTAGCTGAGTGAAAAATAAAACATGCAGTATCACTCAAATTTCTTCCCAAGGGAATCATGGGCCTACAAGGGAAGGGACTGATTGTTCTCTCAACTTTATATCCTCTGCATAGTAGCCAAGCAATAAATATTTGTACAATTGTAGGGGTGCCTGGGTGGCTCAGGCAATTGAGCGTCTGACTTCAGCTCAGGGCATGATCTCAAAGTTCGTGAGTTCGAGCCCTGCATCAGGCTCTGTGCTGACAGCTCATAGCCTGGAGCCTGCTTCAGATTCTGTGTCTCCCTCTTTCTCTGCTCCTCCCCCACTCACGCTCTCTGTCTCAAAAATAAATAAGCATTAAAAAAAAAGTTGTATAATTGTAAATGCCAGTAAATCTATTTCATGCATGCCCCATGATATTCACAAGTTAAGGAATGACTGTCTACACAAATAGTTGGCTAAGAAAAAATGTTAAAGGTATAAATAAAATAACATGATTCATTTCCATTTTTTTGATACTTATGTGTAGACATGATTGCCTTATAGACCTGAAAGATGAGTAGAAATTAGGTAAAGAGAATACAGGCACAAGCATAACCTAAAGTGGGATGTGAGAAGTAACATGGCAGGAACATTAAGGAGACTTGCCTTGCTGGAGTGAAAGCTGTAGGTTTAGAAATAAGTAGGAAATGTGGCTAAGTAGGTAGGGTGGAGTCGGTTGCAGACCAAGAAAGGAAACTAACACGTGCTGAATGCCAGGCCTTCCCTCAGGCTATTCCTCATGACAAGACTGTAAAGTGGGTATGATTATCCTTGCAGACTGGAGAAAGTATCAGAAAATTTAGATACCTGATTCAGTCATTCACAGAAAGTATGTGGTAAAAATGAGCCATAATCCAACATTCTTTCTGTGACACTATATTGTATTGAAAATCAGGCAGAGAGATGTAGAGATTAACACCCATAGAAAGCAACAGCTTATAAAACAAGTCCAGAAAAGTTGAATCTGAATAAATGATTTAAAAATACAAATGGCTTAATAGGCCCCCTAACTGCCCTGGGATTTTTCCATGTGTGAAATGAGCAACATTATCACATAATCATGTTCTTAACCTCAACAGGGTGACTTGATTAATTTTCAGTTACAAATTTCAGAGTAGTACTGATTAAGACTTTGCTGCTTAGGGTGTTACTATTCATCATTGCAGAAAACCCCAGGTCCGATTTGAAAAACATAAAATATTCTAAAGGCAGACCTAGTTATGGAAATTTTGACATTGTCTTGTATTGGCAACCTGACAAATCTGCTGCTACACTCCTCCCTTTGTGGTTTACATGCTGCTTCCATATACGACACTGGCATCCCATTCAGAAGTTGATTGTTGTGTTTTGGTTTATGTTTCATACAACAACTGCCCTGAGCCACTTCTAAAAGAGGATAATAATGACAAATTTGAAATTTTCTCCCCAGGAAAAGAGGCTGTGGTGAAAACACCAAAAGACATTTAAGCAACTACCATTAAAGGCATTTTAATTTTCTGTTGACAAACATGATTTTCCAAATGATTTACAGTGAAGTTTCTGGGCTGACAGCCATACAGCCTGTCTAGGACTATGTTTTCTGGTTCTACAAAAGTGCTAATGAAATCTTTAATCTTCTGTGAGGAACTTAATGTCTTAAAAGCCACAGTGCTATTAGGTTCCTGGTTCCCCAGCTGCTGCTGTCATCTTCCTTCAGAGTCCTTTGGCCCCATCTCTTAGATCAAGCTCTCCTAATCCCAAACTCTAATGTTAGGGGTGCTTTAAGGAGCACTGGTTCCACACTTGACAGCACGTGTATTTATCAGCAAAAGCAGCCTCATTCTTAGACCCCCCCCCCCCCGATTCTGCTACCCGGAGTTTCATCCAGTTCAGGAGATTCAGTTTCCATTAACTTTAGATAATGTTTTCCTGTTTTGGATGCCACCTGCCTTATTAGCTTGCTAGACACCCAGCCTCTCTTAAGAGGCTCTGTTGTGCTCTTGTTAAGTTTTCTTCTCTGGTTTCCTGTTACACTGAGTCTGGAACTTTCCTGGTGCATAAGGCCCGTCTGGATTTTCACTTTTGCTTTTTATATCATTTTGTACAATAATCTCATACTACAGACAAGAAAATAAAAATGTAATACATTTGGGAAATTTGCTTAAGTTTTCAAGACTAATTATTTGAATTCAGGTCTACTAATTTTGAGATCTATAAGCTTTTACATGTTTGGGCTAAAGTTATTAGGTGCCTCCTTTTAAGACATTATTCCCTTCTCTTTGTATTTTATCTAACATATCAAGAAATCTTTGAGAAGAAAGCTGTTTCTCAACTTTAAAAAAATGTTAAAATAAAAAGCAAAATACCTATCCTTGTTCAACGATATTAGTCTACAGGAGATTTTGTTTATAAAGTTTTAAGAAACACAGTGTTGTTTTTTTTTAAACATGAGCCTATTTCTAAATTGTTATTATGGATAGATTTCTATTTTATTAAAATGGTCTCTTTACCTTGGAAGAATGTTTGCAATAGTATAAAAAGTAAAAAACTGTTTTCCATTTCAAGTACTTGGTTTTTGTTATTCTCGTCTATGAATTCTAGGTGAGACCTTGCCCATTTTTGTTTCTCCACTTGTGTCTTACCTTATGATTTCACTCTCCATCTTACCTTCAACAGTCCTTTCATTCCAAGGAAGGGATTTTTCACCATTTTGTCTCCTCAGCCCTTAAAATGTCAATAGAGCCTTTTGCTAACTCTTACATTTTAAGACATCTTACATTATATTGAAATATAATAGATACCCAGTGATTAAAAAAATTAGTTATTAGCTTAGTGATCTAAAGCCCTCATATTTATGGGAACTTGAGATGCCATATGTTCTACAAGGGTTTTCAATGAACAGAATTTATAATAAATAAAGCCACAAATCCCTATTATTATGGATAATATGATAGAAAATAAAAACAAGATATTACAATGAGGTCTGATATGAGAGTCTATGTTGAATTTTATCCCTCCCATACATCTTAACTTTTTCTGGAATGGTAGCAGTCTTCCTTATGTGACACCCACCTGGCTAACCCCCCTGCATGCCTGGTCTACACAACACCTTCTCTTAGTCCCTAACTCTGTGTTCCTGTTATGTCCCAGTCAGTTGGATGTGATTCTGCTGCCAAGTGTGGAGTACCAGGAAGGACCAATATCTAAGGTATGTGACTTTTATCTGACTAGACTTCTGTGTCTTTCAGGAACTAACTGCAGTCAAAGACAAGACAAATCTTTTTTTCGTGGTTTTTAATGTTTGTATCTTGTTGTCTTCTCTACTCAACCTTACCCAGAAGTCTTTTATATTTTTACATTTTTTTAATTTTTATTTTTTAATTTTTATTCTTGAAAGAGAGAGAGAGACAGAGCATGAGTGGGAGAGGGGCAAAGAGAGAGAGGGAGCCACAGAATCTAAAGCAGGCTCCAGGCTCCGAGCTGTCAGCACAGAGTGTGAACCAGAGCTAAAACTCAGGAACCATGAGATCATGACCTGAGCCAATGTCAGATGCTTAACCAACTGAGCCACCCAGGTGTCCCTACCCAGAAGTCTTAAAGCTATTCTATATTCTTCTCAAAGTTTTAAAATTTTGAAATTTTGCTATTCATGGACAAATCACCAAACCATTTTGAAGTGTGTGTGTGTGTGTGTGTGTGTGTGTGTGTGTAGAGGAGAAAGAGTGAAGTAGGCCTTTTTTCTTCCTATCGCTAGTTTTCTCAGTATACTGGAGTGACTAGTCCACTCTTTCCACTGATCCTCATTGCCAGCCCTGTCATACATGAAGTTTCCATATTGTGTGAGTCTCTTCTTAGATATTCCATTCTGTTCTGTCAGTTTCCACAAAGGAACAATACCACTTTACTTTATTAATTATTGTTCTGGAATAAATTTGTATCTGGTAAGGCAGGTCCCTTTACCTTGTTCTACTAGTTCTTTAGGAGTCTCTTGGTTCTTTGTTCTTCCAAATGTGTTTCAGAATCAACTTTTCTTTTTTTAAGATAAATTTTTTTAACATTTATTCATTTTTGAGAGACAGAGAGAGACACAGAACGAGTGGGGGAGAGGCAGAGAGAGAGGGAGACAACAGAATCTGAAGCAGGCTCCAGGCTCTGAGCTGTCAGCACAGAGTCTGATGCAGGGCTTGAACCCATGAACGGTGAGATCATGACCTGAGCCAAAGTCGGACACCCAAATGACTAAGCCACCCAAGTGCCCCTCAGAATCAACTTTTCAATTAAAAAACTGTCTGCTGTAACTATATTAATATTAGACAAAATTATTATAAGGAAATTCCCTTAATTACTTTGCAAAATTTGAATTCTTATAACTCAATGTTTATTTATATCTTACAAATATTATAGCTCCTGTATTCTTAATGATATAAGTACATATCTGTTGATGATGAAATAGAAAATTCAAGTACAAAATTAATTTGACCATCCTTGTAGTACATTAGCTTAATTTACATATTCCTACCCAATCAGCTCATATGATCCTTTTCTAGATCATTTATGTATTTGTATCACTTAGGATTCTATATTAATCAAGATTCAGCACAGGAAAGAAAGACCACTTCAGATATTTATAAGCAGGAAGAATTTAATACCGAAAACGAATTGTTATAAAATCATTAGAGGTGTGGAAGGATCAGACTGTAGTTTGGATCTCTAGAAATGATGGCAGAATAGTACAGAACTGACCCACCACCGGCTACTACCAATGACCCACCATTGAAGGCAAGCCTAAATTAAGAACATGCTAGCACTCTGCTGCCACTGCTACCACCAATCTTGGGTACCCAAGAAATTACAATGCAGGGATTAAGAGGTCAGAGCCAGCCACTGCTGCTGCTGCCACCATCCCAACTTCTCATTTAGCTTCCTAAGGAAGCTAGAGAGCAGACAACAGGATACTGCTGCAGAGAAATTTCAGAGTTTTACAACCATGCTTATCAACAAGGACAGCCACAAAGGAACAGGAAAATGGCCTCTCTCACTTCAGACTTCTAAATCTTATACTAATGCATTGAATTGATGGAACTGGAATTACATCCAGAACTCTAGCTATAAGGGAGTATGAGAGATGAGCATATTGGCTTTCAAGTCTCTCCAATTAGAATGAAAGTGGAATGGAGGCCAATTGATTCCATCCATATTATCAAGCATGGTTTGTTTGGTTGCAAGCAACAAAAATTGACACTGGGGGCACCTGGGTCACTCAGTTAGTTAAGCACCCAACTCTTGATTTTGGCTCAGGTCATGCTCTCAAGGTTTGTGAGTTTGAGCCTCACATCAGTCTCCATGCTGACAGTGGGGAGTCTGCTTGGGATTCTGTCTCTCTCTCCCTCTCTCTGCCCCTCCTGTGCTCTCTTTCTCTCGAGATAGATAAAATAAACCTAAAAAAATTGACTCTGGCTAACATAAACAAAAAATAAATTTATTAGAAAGAGAGTGGTTACAGAGCCAAGGAAAAAACTTCTAGTCTTGGAAAAGGTCGAAACCAGGGAAACTCTGAAGATCTAGGTAATGGAACTTAAGAGCACACTCTCTCTCTTTAGTACCCTGCCATTGGATGGCTCAGCTCCATCTGCTTTACACTTGTTCATGGGATTCCATCCCTGGGTATCACCACTTAAGATACACAGTTTCAGGAGATACAGTCTCATTGCTTTAGTTATGGTCAAATAGTGGTAGTGGTAGGAGGGCAGGGTCCCCTGACCGACAATTTCCGCAGAATCTCCTATAGTAGAGAAGCAGTGGACATCTGAAGAAAAGAGTGTTGGGCAGACAAAAGATATCAGTTATCTTTTCCAGTGCAATGTCTGATCCTGGCATTGCCTAGAAGTTACCTACATGTTCAAATAGATGCTCATGCCACAAAGCTTTTGCAAAACACTGAAAGTAGAACACATTTAGTTTCATCAAAATTACAGACTTGATTGATTATTTCAGTATAGGTGTTCCAGTTATTCAGGTGAGTTTTGCCCCATTTAAATATCTCATTTTACATGTATAGAAAATGAGGTTCCTCAAGGAGTATAAAGGGTTTCCTTTGCATAATGTTACACAAATGGATCTATAACCAGATATAGAGTCCACTCTTTTGTAAGTATTCCAATATGTGCCTTGATAATTAGAGTGCTCTTTGTCTTTAACTGGCTTTCTCATATATGAAATATATTTTGGATCCTCATCCATATATAGCACTTATGAACAGTACATTTCAGAGAACAACCTGGCTTACACCTACCTGCCTTATCTGATGTTTGCATCTGTAAGGCCCATGAGCTGTCATCATGACAACATCATTCGAAATTAATGACAAATGGAAATTCACAGGCCCCAGAAAAGAAACTTTCTCCCACACTGCTCAGAAAAAAACTTCATGCCAACATACTGGAAAGTTGCTGCCAAAGTGGGATTGTAACCTACAACAGAATGTGTTCCCCCAAATCACCACCTTATTAGCAAGAATCCTTCAAAATAAATTTTAATGACGATCCCAACACTTTAAAGGGTCAAACCTATTACAGCATGCCTTCCCTCATTTGCTAGGCCATTAGCTGGGGAAGATCTAAAGGAAATTGCTTGTTTCCAGGTCTCTCTCACGCTCATTCCCCCTTCTGCTTTCACCTCCTGTGATGATGGAGTTATTGCTCCCAGTTCTTTACTCTCTCTCGCCCTATTTCCACATCCCACTAATGCCCAGGCTATGTGACTTCCTTTGACCAATGAGATGTTTACAGATGTCATGGGCATTTAGGCTTGGAGCTGTTGGTGCAGTGGAACTTGCTCTCTCTTGGGCCTCTATCTTTGTCATAAGAAGAATATGCCTCAGCTGGCCGGCTGGTCCAAGAAAGATGGGGAGCAGAGACCCCTAGCTGACCTACAGACCTGCAACTTAAAGCTGAGAAGCCCAGTGGTATCAACTAACCTAGGGCAACTGACCTACCCCTGATTTGCATATGCATGAGCAAGCCCCGCAGAAACCAGCAGAATTGACCCACAGATGCATGGCAAATATGTATTTATTGTTGCATGCCACAGGGATTTTGTTTTGTTTCATCAGTGTTCTTAGAGCAATGACTAATGGGATTCACTCATAATTCTCTCCCTTCTCTCTCTCACTTTCTTTTTCTCTCCCTGTTTTTCTCCATCTGCCTCATCCTTGAGAAGTCTCCTTCCTTGGCTGGTCCTGGTCCAGTAGATACACCAGTTGTCTGCTAGATGGTAATACAAATCCCAGGTAATCTTACTTTGAAGTTTATTAAAACAAAGGAAAGGAGTCCATATAAAAGGATTTGAGAAGACAACTCTTGCTAGCAATGCCTCTTCTTGAACAGGCATTTTTGAAATGTTTTGGTTTTTTGTTTCTTTGTTTAAGCCTGAGAGTCAGGGCAGAGGGAGAGAAAAGAGAGAATCTTAAGCAGGCTTCACACTCAGCAAAGAGCCCAGCTCAGCACTTGATCCTATGACCCTGGGATCAAAATCAAGAGTAAAACACTCAACTGAATGAGCCACCCAGGCACCCCTGAAATGTTTTTTTTATTACTCACTTGTCACTTTTATTACTCAATGTCACTATCATTGTGAGTAACTTTCATTATAACACCATGTATGACAAATTGAGTCATATAGTAAAAACAGTATTGAGGGTAACTGACTTGTAAGCCATTCATTATGCCATATTACAGGATTTTCTTTTTTTTTTTTTTTTAATTTTTTTTTCAATGTTTTTTATTTATTTTTGGGACAGAGAGAGACAGAGCATGAACGGGGGAGGGGCAGAGAGAAAGGGAGACACAGAATCGGAAACAGGCTCCAGGCTCCGAGCCATCAGCCCAGAGCCTGACGCGGGGCTCGAACTCACGGACCGCGAGATCGTGACCTGGCTGAAGTCGGACGCTTAACCGACTGCGCCACCCAGGCGCCCCCATATTACAGGATTTTCCAGGAGATAATCAAGTGAGACAAATCTCAAAAGATCCAACCCCCCATATGCAATATATAACATCTTTTCTTCTTCTTGATCTCGTTTGTTCTTTTAATTTCTTTTTTTCCCCAGCCTATTATTGAGCAGTTTGCCAGACACAAAGTTACCATTCCCTTTTCTCCTTTACCATGTAAATGTCAGTTGAAAATATGCCAAGTTCCAGATACAATATAATCATAATACTACCACTGTGCCTCTGGATTAATTAATCATAATGAATGAAATTTTTCTTGATTTTGTATGCTAATCCTGGAAGCATAATTCAATTTCATCTTTTGACTTCTGTAGCCTGAAGCAGCCACTTAAACTCAGCTGTCCTAAAGCTTTTGGAAGGAGATCAAAAAACACTAAATAAATTTTTAAAAAGATCCAACTTTCAAAAAGGCATAAGAGGAAGTAGAAAAACATTCTTTAAGTATCTCAAAAGAAGGGCATACATGTATGTATAGAAGAAGGGCACAATAAACTTTTGTTTCCAAATTTGAGGATAAAATGTGATGACACTGCCTTAAAAAAAACTTTGTTTTTTCCTTCCCACACCATCTGGATGCCCCTCAATGATGTTTCCTAGGACTCCAAACTGAGATATGCTCTGAAAAAAATAAATGATATTGATGGACATTTCACAGAGAAGAGAGTACTGGGATGAACACAGTTTGTGCTTGCACTTTGAGAGCATACCTTGGATCTCCAATATTCTTTGAATGACAACTACAAAATCTTAAATTTCTATTCATTCACTATGATTATAAATCCCTGGACACTAGAAATTAGTAAGTTTCATATTTCTGGGAAAATAGTCCCACTCTGAAGAGGCTTTTTCTGTATCCTCTGAGGATGGTATTTCTGCATTCTGCACCACTTAGCTGCTGACACAAGTTAGATGCAGCTTTCAGTTTTACTCAAAGCATCCACCCGATCCCAGGCATCCATTCCATTGTGACTTGACAGAAGCCTAGAGATTTAAATGAACATCTCCACATTCTTAGCAGCAAAGAACTGAAGAGAGGCAGTAATAAAGTAGCTGACAATACACAGAAAACATACTGAACAGTCAACACCTTTTATTCATCCACAGAATGATTCCTGGGTGGGATTAGTATGGAGAAGAGGAGAGGGAGTACATGCAAGTTTAAATCTTGCACAACAAAGGAGATGATGCAAAGAAACATGAGCAAGATGGGATGGGAATAATTATTTGATCAGAACAATGAAAATATAACACAAAAGCCACAGGAATCTATTAGAGTTGAAGGGGGGGAAGTGTGAAAGAACCAAATGAGTTACATTACAGGAATAGGGCTCAATCCAGAGATTAGAGGTGCTTTGGTGGTAAGTGGGGACCCCCAGTGAGGCAAATCCACTTAATCTTTGATTACCACCTCTAGCCACAGTAAAATAACTGTGGATTTAATTTTAGTTTGAATCTACAACTCTAGGAAAATTATTTGTTTTGAATTTTTATCCCATACAGACTTTTAATAATCATTCTATAAAATAGTGTCAACCCTGCCCAAACCCATTCTCCACTGATGCTAGCACACAAAACACTGTAATAGAATGAAAGGCTAAACATCAGATTAGTTATAGCTACCTATGTGTCCAATTTTTCAAGGGAAAAAATTCCTACTGGTTTATAAACTGGGAAACAACTATTGTGATACTTCCCACCCATCTACCCCAAAGTAGCTGTGAACCAATTAATTGTTCATTTGATGTAGCAATTTTCACAATAAAGAATTCTGTGGAAATCTGCAGCTGATTCCCAGTGATACCCTATGAAACTCTAACACAAGTCCCAAAGGACACCGTTAAGGATTAGAAAAGTCTTCCTCTGTCTCAGGATGAGATCATCTACCTACACTAAGGCTTTAGTCTGTGTCCAACAGAAAACAGCAGCTAGCAGAAGTGTTAACTGACTAGCTAATTGTCCCCATCTAAGGTCTTTTTGCTACAGTACTTTTGCAGGCATTTCTGAAACATCACACCTATAATTGAATGGAAAACCCAAGACAAAATACTTTTCCCCATGGTAAATACTTGCTAGCAACTCTGGCCCTGTGATCCCACAAGACTTGGCAACAAAGTCCACTCACATATCCATTCTGGTCTCCTACATAGTTTCAGGGACCAGTTCCCCTTCTCCAGGAATAAATGGGCTCCCTTTTTCAGAGTTTCCAGAGAATGGGACTTGTTATTCTTTTGCACTTGAAATGGAATTTCACTTCAAGGACAGATGCCATAGTATAAGCTTTCTAGCCACAATGATTGTCATGGGCTGACTTACTTACAATGTACTCTTTGTGATTACTCAGTGATACTAAGACTTACATGTGATGTCTCCCTTCAGCATCCCCTTCTCTGCCCATCCTGGGAAAAGCAATGCTTGTTAGATGCTAGATAAGACACTCTTTACTGTTTCTGTCAAATATCATTCATTGGGGGTCAGTAATGTGGCTTGTGGAGATATGGTGAATTGCCTGTTTCATGGCACTAATCTGAAAGCATCCCTGAATTCAATTCAATAGCCTGTCTGCCAGACAGCTCTTGAAACCATGTAAGAAAAAAGAAATGGGATTCTTATCTGACAAGTGCCCTACCATGAAACTATGAGCATAAGGCGTTGACTGACTGACCAACTGATTAGTAGGTGGATTTTGTTAAAACCTGAAAAGCAGAAACACATTTACTGGGAGGAAAAAGAAAATGGCTTCATTTATTAAATCTGCCTATTTGTATGTTTCCTATTTTAATTGAGTTTTTTCCATTTTTGTTCAAAAGATAGATGGTTTTACACCAAACAAAACTGCAAAGTGAATTTATCTCTGTCACTCATGGCCCTTTCTATGTACTCTACTGCTCAGAGAAGCCACTTGTCTACATCATGTTCCTTGCGGTTCTCCCACTTTATCAACTGGACCCCTTCCCAGTTAAATATCATTTCAGGGGAAAATCTGATACTTTCACTCATATGGGACGTACAAAAACACCACCAGAAAGTAAGCTTTACAAGGACAGGGAGTATTCTTGATTATTTTATTCATTAGCACATCCCAAGCACCTAAAATGGACCTGGCACTTATTAGATACTAAATAAATACTTGTTAAGTGATGATGACCCAATTACCCAGAGGTAATTGCAGTTTTTATTACATATTCTCATGTGTGTGCATATCAGAGAGAAAGAAAGATCACATGGGCTACAGAAGCTGAAGGCTTGAAATACCTTATATCTCTTACCTTTATAGGTAAAAGTAATGTGTACAAGACAAAACTGTGGAATTTTCTTGGGGTGCCTGGGTGGCTCAGTCAGTTAAGCGTCTGACTTTGGCTCAGGTCATGACCTCATGGTTCATGAGTTTGAGCCCCATGTCGGGCTCTGTGCTGACAGCTCAGAGCCTGGAGGCTGCTTCGGATTCTGTGTCTCCCTTTCTCTATCCCTCCCTGACTAGTGCTGTATCTCTCTCTGTCTCTCAAAAATAATAAATGTAAAAGAAAAAATTAAAAACTGTGGAATTGTCTCTTCCATTGCCTATAATCTCCTGTTATTCTTAAGAGGAAGGAGAGTGCTGCCTCGGGGTACCCTTGTGAAGAGGTGAGGCCATAGTGTGAGAAACTACATGGCAACCATGCTGCAGACCTGTTCACACCCAGTAAAAAGATTGTGCCTGAAATTATGTCAAGGGCTGGACTCAGCCTTTAGTATACCATGACCCAATAGAGCAAAAGCCAAAACAAATCACTTAGAGGCTAAAAAAAAGTTTTACGGAAAAGTCTTTGGTACCACCTAGAACCTTAATTTTTGACATTGCCTAACTCTTCTTGGTTTCTGACTCAATTTCCCCTTGAGGTTTGGATTTCTATAACAACATCGGACAGAGCTCATGGTGTATCTCCTGTGATTCCCTTTTCCCCTCCCATGTCTCTGCTTCCCAGATTACAAATGTAACTGGACCCTGGTCATTCATGTGTGATGCTGTGCAACATATTCCAGGGCCTTGGCTCTGCTCCCACTCAGTGCAGGGAGCAGCAGGTAGGTGTAGTAATGTGGGTCTATTATCTCTAATTCCTGAGAAAACGATACTCAAAATTCTTTAAAATCTCATTTTCTTATAATTATTTGTAGGATGATCAATGACTTAAAATGTAAAAAGAAAAAGCATGTAAACAAAAGCTACTATAGTAAAAGTTAATAAGCAGAAAAATTTAAGACCTATAGGAATAATTCATAGTATGTTAACTCTTCTGTAAGATCTTCCCCAACCCCCAAAATGGAATATGGATTCTGTTTGCCCAGCATCACTTCCCTTGGTAACAGAACAATTCTTGCCTCTTAGGAGAACTGTCCCTGTCCCTCCCCTATAAAAGACTCATGAATAATACACATATGTCTGAAAGTAATGTAACCTTGTGTTTCAATTATACTTCAATTTAAAAAAATACACGTATGTGCTGTTCTGGTCTCACATAATCCTAGCAAACTTCAACACAGCATTTTCCAAGGAGATTCCATTTGCTTACTATTTAGTCTAACTCCATATGAACATCTCTTTGAGTTGGGGACTTGTTTTTTCTTTGCGTTCTTAGTGCTTATTACAGCAGTTGGCACGTAGTAGGCATTCAGTAAACGTTCGTTAAATTTACTGATGTTAAGTAAAACATCAGTAAATGTGATAAACAAATTCAGGAAAGATGGTGTGATGTTGCTGAGTTATAGGTAGAAAGCAGAAAAATTTCATTCCTAATTTTCCTTTATCTTTTTTGGCAAGGAAAATGATTTCCAAACTAAGTGGTAGATGTAAATAGTAGGGTCGTGGTTCTCAAAATGTGGTTCCTGGACCAGTAGCGTAATCATCACCTGGGAGCATGTTAGAAACAAAAATTCACAGGCCCCATCTCAGATCCACTGAATGAGAAACTCTGATTTTATCTATTTTTTAAACTTTTTTTTGAGGGAGACAGAAAATGCACACGTGAGCAGGGGAGAGGGACAGAGGCACAGAGAGAGAATCCCAGCCAGGCTCCGCACTCTACATATGATTCTGATAATGCTAAAGTTTGAAGACCACTGGTCTAGAGAGATAAAAGCAGTAAGATAAAAGAATATAGCATTTCTCTACTTTTTAAAGTCGTGTTGTTATTTTTTATTAATTTACATCCAAGTTAGTTAACATATAGTATAATAATGATTTCAGGAATAGAATTTAGTGATTCATCCCAGTACTCATCCCAACAAGTGTCCTCCTTAATGCCCCTCACCCATTTAGGCCACTCCCCCACCCAAAATCCCTCCAGCAACCCTCAGTTTGTTCTCTGTATTTAAGAGTCTCTTATGGTTTGTCTCCCTCTCTGTTTTTATATTATTTTTACTTCCCTTCCTTTTTGTTCATCTATTTTGTATCTTAAACTCCACATATGAGTGAACTCACATATTTGTCTTTCTCTGACTGACTTATTCCGCTTAGCATAATAGACTCCAGTTCCATCCACGTTGCTGCAAATGGCAAGATTTCATCCTTTTTGATCACTGAGTAATATTCCATTGTATGTATATACCACATCTTCTTTATCCATTCATCAGTTGATGGACATTTGGACTCTTTCCATACTTCGGCTATTGTCGATAGCACTGCTACAAACATTGGGGTGCATGTGCCCCTTCAAAACAGCATTCCTGTATCCTTTGGATAAATACTTAGTAAGAACTCCTTCATTTTAATGAATGAATATATCTGCTCCTAGATACTTTATATTCCAGGGTGCTAAAGAACTGGCAGAAGTGGTTTTCAAGTTAACATTAAGTCTTTTGGGGACATCACAGAAAATAAGTAAGAGTCCTAAAGAGTCTTGATTTTAAAAGAAATGTGAGGAAGATAATTTTTGGAAATGTCTAAAATGTGAAGTTGATTTCTAAGAAAATTTTAGAGCTGTTTGCTAAACAGATGATGTGTGAGCATTTAGGAAACAATGCAAGGGTCTTGGACTCAATTTGGATTAACTAAGAAAATTGATTCCTCAGTCATTATGTGTCATTTTAATAGGGTTAAATACATTGTTAGTCCATAAATCCATTTCCTTTAACAGTAAATATGTCTAAGAATCTAATGATTTGTGTTCATTTGATCATATTTTATTTAAAATTTTTTTTAATGTTTATTTTTGAAGGAGAGACAGAGTGTGAGTGGGGGAGGGGCAGAGAGAGGGAGACACAGAATCGGAAGCAGGTTCCAGGCTCCGAGCTGTCAGCACAGAGCCCGATGCGGGGCTCGAACCCATGAACTGTGAGATCATGACCTGAGCTGAAGTCGACGCTCAACCAACTGAGCCACCCAGGCACCCCAATCATACTTTATTTTAATCTTGTTTTGTTCTTTTGCATGTTTCTCTTCCCCACTAGGCTCCTTTGTAGTTCCAAAGGTAGCACAATCTCTGGCACATAATTTCACATTCAAAATGGTCATGTAAATTGAATCAAGTGATATCCTTGGGTAGAACATAAAAAATATAGACTGGATAATAATAAGTATAAATGAATTTTAGGCTGATTGAACAATAATAACCAGAGTATTAATGAATGTAATTTTATGTTTGGCACCTACTAAGTGTTTGTTAAACAACCATTAAAGAAATTATGTCAACATGAAGCTAGTTGAGTGTCACAACAATTTTTGGTCTGGCTTTATTCAATATTTATATAGTAGTCTGGATATAGATTAACTTCTGCCTTGCTTAATATGACTTATTTGAAAGATAACAGAGATTCAAATTTATCTCAGTGCCCTAGAAGGCCAGTAGAAAACCAAGCAGGTGAAATTTAATAGAAATAGATGTAAATAGGGTTTGGGGACAATTTGGCTCAGTAACAAATGAAAAATATCAGGTGACAGATATTTGGCCATTTTGCTTCCATTATTGATTCTCTATGGAAACTATCCCTTCCCACTCTTACTTCATGTGGTTCAGGTGGGGCTGAATCAACCCCTCAATTCTGAGAATTAACCAAGACTCATGCCTGGCCCACCAGAACATTCTAGTCTCCAAGTCAGTATGTTTAGTTCAGAGATAGGCTCATGATCTAAGACAGAGCAGTAATAATTAGTCTGGGATTTTTAATTTCATTATGCTCTGCTATTAGTTGTATATTCTCTATTTGAGGATGATGTGCTTAGGGCTGCTCATCTAAAACAGTGGCAGAGGTTCTTATGCTCATTTCCTAATAAAACTATACCTTAGCTCTTTTTAGATACAAGTATACCTAACTCTCAGGGTAGAGGAAGAAAAGTACTGGGAGGTGTGTGTGTGTGTGTGTGTGTGTGTGTGTGTGTGTGCGCGCACGCTCATGCATGTGTGACAGAGGGAGGGAGGGAGAGAGAGAGAGAGAGGGAGGGAGGGAGGGAGGGAGGGAGGGAGGGAGAGAGAGAATCACTTATGCCATCACATGAATACCTGAAACCAGACAAGTCTGAAATCTCTCCCTGGACACTTCATTTATACACAAAGCACACATAGGATGTGTACTGCACAGCCTGCACAATCATATGTTTAAGCAAATAAATTGTTTTTGTTTGACAACATGCAAAGTTCTATGTGTCTAAGAAATGAGGCTCATTACAAAGTCTTGCTAAGTAGCATCTACTTAAGAATCATCCTACTCTAGGTACACACTGAGGTCCATAAAAACATAGTAGAAGCCATGTAACTGGACTTTGGTCTTTTTCAGGAGTTTTGTCTTTACATTGAATTAGGTCAAATTTTGGAGCAAAGCTTCTTCTATCTCCTTTCCCTAACCCTCACTCCTCCCCATCTCTGCAAGAGGAGGGCAGCAAAATAATTTTTTGTCCAGAGCAAATTTCCAGAGAGTGAGACAAAGAGCAAAGTGCTATCCTAGTTACCCTCTGAACGATTCATAAGTTGGATGCTATGAATATTTATAGGCCTGAAAAGAAGCTACTGAGAACGAGAGTGGAGAGAGGTGAAGGACCTATTCATCTGACATTAAGTCAACTTCCAATTTAGAGATTTAGAGAGGATATCTGAAGATTTAAAATAAGTGCCTCTTAAGCTTCAGTACATAACAGCTTACAGGACATTGTGATTTGGTCAGTCATCTGAGCAACTGCTCCTGCCCTAGAGACAGACAGAAGTGGGAGAAAGAAAAGGCAGTACTATCTGCCTGATAAACTCTGTCCCCTCTTTTTTCTTAATCCAAATCCCTGAGAATATCACCCTCATCTCTGAAAATTCCCAAACCCAAATCCCAGTTCTCTCTCCACCAAAATACCAGCCAATTGGACTTTTTAGGGCTCTCCCTATTTTAACAAATGAAAAAGCAAACTTCTGAGGTCCTCCTCTTAATTTTGGATAAGGAACTCCAAAGATGTTCATCTTAGTATCTTTCCTGACACCAAGTGCCATATCCATAACAGAAACTCAATAAATGTATCACAGATAAGGAAAACACTTTCTATTTGGCTAAACAGACTCTTGTAGCACCAATGATTTCTTAAAACACTTTAACAATCATCACCATTTTTCTTATTTTTACAGCCTTAATACATTTATTTCATTGAAAAGCTAGCTAGCTCTGGGGAGTTCAGGCCCCAATACGTTACAGAACAGGAATGATCTATCTCTGCCAGATATAGAAGGGACTCAGATTCAGAGGTTTGCAGTTACAAATGAATACAAGCCTCTTGGTGTTGAAATGCATTTATACTTGGCAAATCATTGCTTCTTGTTTTTAGAATAAAAGTTTCTTTAAAGGCTCAAAAAGCTTCTTTGACATCAACCAGCTTATAAAAAACACCATTTTGATTATTTAAATTTAAATGAATCAAAAACACATGGGTTAAATTTCCCTTAAAATACATATGGTTTTTAAAATGAGAGGAAAAGGTGCTTGGCAAAAAAGCAGCTTGGGCTTTATTGAACCCAAAACTTTTCAAAAACAGTTTAAACTGCTTGATGAGCCCAAACCATGGTTATTTAAATTATGATTTTTAAAAAATGAAAGCCAAAAATATATTTAATAAAAATACTCAAATTCTGACCTTCTATAAAATATTATTAATAAACAATTTGACTTTAAGAGAGTTCATACAATTTACTTAATGGATTCCACAGACCTACAGAATTCTTTGAAATTGTTACCCAAGAAAATTACACATGGCCTAATACCTTCAGATGTGTTCTTTTTTGTGAGCTATAGATTATCTTTAGCCTCTTTAATGTATGGCAACATGCATTATTATTGGAAACATTCCCAGACAAACCTGACACTTTGTGAAGCTCTTTTAAGGACCTACTAACTGCTATGTTCTTTTGTCATCTATTTTTTTTAATTGCAATTAATCCAAATTGCTTAGATGATACCATCCAATTCTCTTATCCTTCCCTACCATTCCCTTACCATCCTATTTCTTCCCCTCAACCAGAGAGTCTCTAAGAATATTTTCCCTAGGAATATATCCATGGCGTTAATTTCATAGATTCATCATAATTCAGGGAGAAAAAAATGCCTCTGTTTTCTATGGTCAGTGCCATTACCAGTCATTTATTTAATTTAATTATATTAAGTATAATTAAATTAAATAAGTATATACTATTTGTTGTGTTGGGTTAGGCCTACTGGTGGCACAAAGATAAATACAGACATTCAAGTTTTCATGGGGGTTCCTAAGTAAAATTTGAATTGCCCATAGGCTCTCAAAAATGGCCAAAAGTTAATCTGGAAGTAGACTCAGATTTCTGGTCTTTTCTACCCACCAACAGCATCCTCTCCCTATCTTTTCCCTGCCTCTCATCCTCCTAGTTTGTTATTGTTGAGGAGAAAAGAAACCTTTTTTTAAGTTTGAGTCATGTATCTGTAGGGCTGGCCAGTACAAGCCCCAATTTGCAGAAAGCACCACTATATATGATGTGCGTGGGGATGGGTGTATAATGTATATTTGTGTTGGGGGACAATGTATTATGTGGGGGGGGGGGGGCTTAGCTTAAGTTATATTGCAAGAATGAGAAATCTTAAAATCTCAGTGAGCTTG